>NC_139026.1:79699275-80251962 GCF_964662115.1 Mustela nivalis
GTGATCTCTGTCAAATAAATAAATAAAAATCTTTTTAAAAAATTGTCATTTTTCAAACACTTGAAAGATGTTGTCTTGCCAAATTAAGCTTAAACGTAAGAAAATAGTATTAATGAAATATAATTATGTGCTGATGACATCATACTTTTTTGCTGTAGATCAAGTTTTGTTATTTTATACATAAAATATTTTAATTATTGTTGAAATTGTAAAATATTTCATTAAAATGGATCCTAAGTTGTTTTTATAAAATTCAAGCACTAAGAAACTCCCCCACTATCATTGTCATTTTAGGGTCATAAACTTTCAGTATAATATATGACTGTTTGCTCATGTAGGAAAGAGTATAATACTAGCTATTCAATAGACGTAGATTTAAATCAATGTTCTGGCACTTAGTAGATACGAATTCTTGGGGAAAATCTACTCAACTTCTATAACTCTGTGTGGCTTTGTTTTTCTAAAGCAGAGAAAGTAGATAGGAAAGTAAGTTTGCTGTATTTTCTGGCGGAGTGTTTTTCTAGGTTTGATTTAGATGATTGGCTTAGGCAGGTGCCTCTTCTCTTTCACATAACTATTTATGACCCTCTCAAAGGTGCTTGTTATTCAAAGAAAACAAAAACATCAGTTTTCTTTCTTTCTTTCTTTCTTTCTTTCTTTCTTTCTTTCTTTCTTTCTCTCTCTTCTTTTCTTTCTTTCTTTTGTTTTTTAAAGATTTTTTCCACAAAGAGAGAGAGGGGGCACAAGCAGGGAGTGAGAGAGGGCGAAGCAGTCTCCCTATTGAGCAGAGAGCCTGATGTGGGGCTTGATCCCAGGACCCTGGGACCATGACCTGAGCCGAAGGCAGATGCTTAACCAACTGAGCCACCCAGGTGCCCCAAAATGTCAGTTTTCAAATGTGGCAAATGATCTGTTTCCCATGAATAATCTACAAAGTAGGTCCTGAAAGAAATAATGTGAGTAATACTTTTTCTTCATCGTTTTGTTGTACATTGTATTTGTAAGGGGAGGGAGGGAAAGAGAGAGAGGTGGAGAGACAGAGAGAGGGGCACACAAGAATGCTCAGAAATACAGATCCACTGTGAGGTAGACATTGCATTGGGGCTTAGAAAATAGAGTAGCAGTAAAAAAGTCAGACTTTTCCCTGCCTTCAGAAGCTTCTAAGCTAAGTGGGAAAAATAAAGTGGGAAAAATAGATAAAAAGATAACCCCAAACTGTGATGAGTGCTTTAATACAAGGAGAATCAATGTGTTAGGTGAATGTCTATGTCAGGGACGTTTAGCAGAGCATGACTGATTCAAATAACTGAAAGAAATCTAATATATGAAAGAGCATAAACTATAAAGTAGTAAAATATATGGTTGAAGAGGAGAAAATAGTAGATCAAGAAAGTTCTTTTAAAGAAAATTCTTCGTATCTTAGCCTGGGAGCTATGGTTCCAAGCAAGGCAGTGATCTGATATCTCAAAAATTTTTTTATTTTCTTAAAGTTTTATTTATTTTTTTGGCAGAGAGAGATACACCGAGAGAGGGAACAAAAGCAAGGGGAGTGGGAGAGGGAGAAGCAGGCTTCCCACTGAGCAGAGAGCCCAATGTGAGGCTCAGTCCCAGGACCCTGGGATTATGACCCAAGCCAAAGGCAGATGCTTAACGACGGAGCCACCTAGGCCCCCCTTAAAATGTTTTTTGAGGAGTTAATGAATTAAAAGAAAGGTATTATTTGTTAGGGGACTTTGTGATTTCAAAAATGTTGGAAACCTACTCTATTATTGAAGCAGCGTATCAATTCTTTTTTTTTTTTTTAAGATTTTATTTATTTATTTATTTGTCAGAGAGAGAGAGGGATCACAGGTAAGCAGAGAGATAGGCAGAGGTGAAGAGAGAAGCAGGCTCCATGCTTAGCTGGGAGCCCAATGCAGGACTCGATCCCAGGACCCTGGGATTATTACCTGAGTCGAAGGTAGCAGCTTAACCGACTGAGCCACCCAGGCGTCCACAGCATATCAATTCTTAATAAGAAGTCTTGCTCCAAAATTGGCAGGCCTATACTCTCTAAATCATCTCTTTTAATAAGAGATTATTTTAATTATTATTTATAATAATAATATCATTTTTACTTCATCTTGTTATTAGAATGTCATAAAAACTCCCTTTGGATAATTAAGGAAAAAATTTAATAAAGGCACTGAGTCATATATTTTCATCTTAATTTTTTTTGTAGCCTCTTTGAGAGCTACATTTCTGCTAAGAAATACCTGTGTTTTTAAAAGTCACAGACGTCCACAGGTGTATAGAACTTTAGGTTTCATCCCCAGCCATGACTGAGAACACCAGAACACCACCCTGTGTATTTCATAAACACATCAGTTTTTGGTTTGCATACAATTATATTTGTTATGTGGGGATATAAAATAATCATTTATAACATGACTAAATCACTAAAGAAAGATGTCTAGTAGTAATGAGATGTTTAGAGATATTTGAAACAGGGTTTTTTCTTTTTCCTATGTTTGATCTCAGTAGACTGCAGATTTTTTCCTTATTTATTTTTACTGTGGTAAAATGGCTAGTTGTAAGGAGGAAAAATTACCATTACTACTGACCTAAATAATTTTATTAGTTAGAGTACAATGTGCTTGAAGAATGACTCCTTGGCACGTGAAAAGCTTATACTTGTAATAAAAATTCTTATATTTTTGGATAACCTGCTAAAATTTTATACTGAGAAGTCACAATAAATAAGTGATGTTTCATAATTGTACATAATTTCTTATTTGTTTCTTTACTCTCTGTCTCCTTTTAATGCTGTTCTTGTTCACGTAAGAGTTATTCTGGGATATATTGGCAATACTGGGCACTTTCTGAATGTCCAAAAATTATCTAATGTACTTTTCAAAGCAAGTTATTGCAAATAAGTTGATTCATTAGAGGATTAAAATTTAAAGAAGCCTTTCCCCAAGAGGATTTTGTTTCATCCGGAGAATACTTTCCTTCACAATTGCTTACAATGGTTCTTTGATTTGATACTGCTATTTGAGTCTTGATTTATTATTTCTGCTTCATTATTGTCATGGCCCTTCTGTTCAAATGTCATATGCTTATCTGTTTATTTACCCTAAACTGGCTTATATTTGAGATGGGGCAAGTGCTGTGGATGGTGGATAGTAACGGAGAATTATTTTATTTATACCAGATCATACTTTTTTTTTAAAAAAAGATTTTATTTATTTGACAGACAGAGATCACAAGTAGGCAGAGAGGCAGGCAGAGAGAGATGGGGGGGGGGCTGGGGGGCGGCGGGAGGGCAGGGAATCAGGTTCCCTGCAGAGCAGAGCAGAGAGCCTGATGCGGGGCTCAATCCCAGGACTCTGGGCCTGAGCAGAAGTCAGAGGCTTTAACCCACTGAGCCACCCAGGCGCCCCGCAGATCATACTTTTCTTTAACATTTCTTAATAATGGACTTCAGGCAGAATTCTGAGTAAAAACAACATCTTATTTTTTTTTTTTAAGTATCTTTGGTGCTTAACCAAGGTAGGCTGTGTTTCTTGTGTCTCAGTTTGTATCTAGCAAGCCTCCCATTATCTTTCAGATTACTCTATGCCTCCTCATTCAGGCAGCTTCTCCTAGCCTAACTTCTCCCAGTTAGATCAGCACCTTTCTTGTTTATGTCTCCAGTGCACCCTTACAGACTTCTGCCAGAGGCCCCTCATTATCCATACTTGTATCCATGTCTGCCTTTCTTTACTAAATTATACATGTCTTCTCAGGTTTTGTTTTGTTTTGAATTTACAGTACCTAGAACAGTGCCTCACATTTAGGGTTACTCAACAGGCCATATATGTCTTTTTTATTTTAGTAAACTAATAAAATATTTTAGAAACATTATAATTTTTTAAAGATTTTATTTATTTATTTGACAGAGAGAGAAAGAATGAGGGAGTGAGCACAAGCAGGGGGAGCTGCAGAGCGAGAGGGAGAAGCAGGCTCCCCACTGAGCATGGAGCCCCTGTAGGACTCGAACCTAGGACCCTGGATCGTGGCCTGAGCTGAAAGCAGATGCTTAACTGAATGAGCCACCCAGGGATCCCTGGAAGTCAGCATTTCTAACAGCACATCTGGTACTCCTCAGACTGCATTTGAAAAGTGAAAATTTCAGTCAACCTAGATGAAGCCAGTGCTCATATCCCAAAAATGCATACATATAAACACACACACACACACACACACACACAGAGCACAGAGCAGCCCAGACTAAACCTCAAAGGTTTGCTTTTAAATATCTTAGGGATTAAGGATCCCATTATTTCTTTTTATCATTTTGTTCACTGCTTTTCTCCTCTTCCTCTTTCTTTTCTATTATTTCTTTTCATTGTTATCAAAAGAGGACTTATCATGAACATCACTACTCAGTCAGGGCTTCTTTTCCTTCATGTTAAATACTAACCTATTTCAGTGCATAAAATAATTTTTGGGTCTTCTGTTGTGTTGGGCCATACCTTTATTTTTTTTTTTATGATCAATCATGGCTGATGGGTTTTTTTCCACCAAAAAAGTGTTTTATTGGAAGAGGAAGAGAAAGAAATATAAAGAAGGAATGATATTTTGGAATCTTCAGTTTCCTGCGTGACCTTTGAAGGGATAGTTTCTGGGTTGCTAAGATTATTACAATAAGATTTTGTAGCTTGCCAAATTCTCAAGGTGGTTGGGAACCATGAATAATTTATTTACAAACTCAGAGCAAAGATCACTTGCTCTAATTCTTATATAAATATTAATAAAACTGATGCATTATTTTATAATAACTTTCCCAGTGACTTTTTATTCCTGAGTGCCTTTCTCCAGTGTAAATTGTATTATGTAGTAGGATTTTGAGTTTAATTTGAAGTTTATGTTTTTCTTCCATTTCTTTGGTTTCATATTTGATTTTTTAAAAATAAGATTTATCCATTTATTTGTCAGAGAGAGAGAGAGAAAGCAAAAGAGCACAGGAAGAGGGGGAGTGGCAGAGGGAGAACAAGAAGCAGACTCCCTGCTGAGGAGGGAGCTCAATGCAGTATTCCATCCTACCACCCTGGGATCATGACTCAAGCCAAAGGCTGATGCTTAACCAACTGAACCACACTGGTGCCCCTGGCTTTATATTTGAGAGAAATAATGGCATATTACTTTTGGTTATGCTTTTATTTTATTATTTTTTTAAGATTTTATTTATTTATTTGACAGACAAGATCACAAGTAGGCAGAGAGGTAGGCAGAGAGAGGGACAGAGGGAAGCAGGCTCCCCGCTGAGCAGAGAGCCCGATGCAGGGCTTGATCCCAGGACCCTGAGATCATAACCTGAGCTGAAGGCAGAGGCTTAACTCACTGAGCCACCCAGGACCCCAATGATTTTTATTTTAGAAATCAGAATTATATCACTAAGATTTTCTATTCACATTTTCCATTAATTATTGGTTTCTGATAAATACTAGAAAATTTCCACTGAAAGTTGTCTGATTTAAGGTGGTAGATATGACTATGACTGCTTGTTGATAAAACACTTCTTAAAAACCAACCAAGAAACAATGCTGCAAATGTTACAACAAATCATGTTTATTCATACTGCCTTCTAGTTTTGAAAAGAAAACTGAAGAACAAAGGAATTTCTTTTAGGTTTTTGCTAATATGTAGGTAAAGAGACAATCTTGCTGGACTCAGAAACCATTTTATTTATCTTTTTAGGTTTCTTAGTGTAATTCACACATAACCTAGTTATTTCTGTTTTTGAATTTTAAACCCAGCTTTCCTCCACAACTCCTCTGGAACATATTCTGGAAGATAACACTAAAACATATGTTACTAAAAATATCAGTGTATAGTGGAATGCTTTACACTGAGCCAACTGAGCCACCCAGGCATCCCCAAAAAATGACAGTTTCTTAACAATAAATCCAAACTACCAAAAGATCTTAAGCAAGAAGGAAAATTCAGCAGTGTACTTTCTGTTAAAGGATCAAGTAGGTGATATTTGAAAGGTACCCATAGGATTTAGGAATGAAGAGGTATTTGGGTAACCTTGTGAATTGCGGTTTTACTGAAATGTTTGGTATAAGAAACAGGTTTCAGAGGTTAAAGAATAAATTGAAGATGAAGAATAGTAAAGTGAACATAGATGAAAGTTCACAGAAATTTGTCTGTGGGAAAGAAAAGGGAAAAATGACTGCAGTAGCTTGGGGGGGGCAGGAGTTCAATGAAGGATTCTGTTTAATTTTGTCTGTATCGTTTCTAAGATGAAAGAGAAGTAAACATGCTTAAATGCTGATGCTGGGAAGCCAGCAGAGAAGTCAAGGTTGAAGATCAAGAAAGAGGTAATAATGGATATAATGATGACCCTAAAAATGTGGGAAGATGTAATCCAGAACCTAAAAAGAAAAAACATGTAGGCAGAAATTGGCTTTCCTATTACATTACAATGAATTAAAAATGGAAGGAGAATGTTACTATAACTTAGGTCATATATTTAGAAACTACAGACTAGTAATTCTAAAATAAGAAAGAGGAAAAAATAAAAATATAAACATAGCTAGGAAAGTTAGTAGAAAAACGTAACTGAAAAGATTGAACATGGGGAAAAATTAGGGAGCTGAGAAGGAAAGAATGGAATTTCATAAGCATATAAAGATGAGAGCAAATTTTTTTCTCATGTTGTGGAAAATCGAGAGCCAGTACTTAATAAGTAGAGGTATTGGAATTAGGAAAAAGAAAAGATCACTCTCAGATGTTTAAAAAAGGGTTACAAGGGCACCAGGGTGGCTTAGTTGATTAAGAGTCTGCCTTCGGCACAGGGCATCCTGGGATGGAGTCAGCGGGAGCCTACTTCTCTCATTCCCTCTGCCTGCAGCTCCCCCTGCTTGGGCTCTCTCTCCCAATCTCTCTGACAAATAAATAAATCTTCAAATTTTTTTTTTTCATTTTTTTTCCCCATTCCCATTGTTGATAGAGCTTAGGGTCACAACAGTTGATGTGCTCAATGGGGTGACCTTCTCTGTGCAGTGGAATAGTAGTGGGTATGAACTAAGCTGACCTTATGCATCTGTAGTTTGGCTTAGTTCTTAAACCCTGCATTCTGCTTTGAGAAGCGCAAATGCTGAGAACCTGCTTGTTCTAAGTGGATGTGGAAACATGTGAGCAGACATGGAGTTACTACAAAGCTTGGAGCCAAGTGCAGTCACCCTTGCATCCTAAAGCATCTGGCTCAGTCAAGTTGTGGACCCGTGAGCAAGAAAAAAACATCTCGTTATAATTTTGGAGTGTTTGTTTTGCAGCATTATTGGTCAATAGCTGATTGATGTATCTCAGTTCCTTGGGGTTTCATGAAACCACCATCTGGTTTTTCTTTTAAGCCTCAGAAACCTTTGTAAACTTTGTAGTCTTTTCTTCCTTTACCTTGCTTTTAAGCCTCAGAGTTCCTGAGGCTTTTGCCCTAAACGCATTACCTCAATTTAAATACACTTACTATGAGGTATTATATCCAGTGATGGTTTTGATTGCTATCTATATGCTAACTTCTAAATCATTACCTTCAATTTGACCTATATATTAGGGAGATCTTGTCAAAAATGCACTGGCTATCTCCACTTTGTGGTTTCATAAGCTCACTAAATTCCATTTCCGGAACACTGCTTCTCTCCACGATCTATTTCATATTCAATCACAGGGAAGAAACAATTTAAAACAGTTCTGTATTATTGGCACCATTTCAAAAATTAGAATGGGGGTTATGACTTATTGCATTTTTGCTTTATGCCATTAAATGAATTACTTGTCAAAAAAAAAAAAAAAAGAATTACCTGTCTTAATTGTCAAAACATCTCTGTGCTTTACATATTATTATTACCTCCTTTGCAGATGAGGAACATGGGAATCAAATAACCTGTGATCAGTGGCTAGGAGGGGGCTGAACTAGATCAAATACTACTCTGTATGACCCAATGTCCATATACTATGGATGTACCAGGACCACTGATGCAGAAATAACCTGTTTGAATATTCTCCACTGACTGGAAGGGCTCTTTAGAAAAATGTGTACCACATGAATTTAAATAAGTTTCAGCTAATAAACAACAACAACAAAAAAATCAAAAAGTATGTCAGAAAAAAATTGTCGTCTGCTTATTTAAATTCCAAATTTAAGGACCAAATTCTCCAAAGGTCTTTTCAAGGTAACAGGTATATATGTATGACCTATTCAACAATAATAGTTACTACTCCCTAAAAAGAAACTTCCTTGCTCTTCTTTAATAAACCACCCACACTATTGCTTTGGTGTCTTTGTTAATGCTATTTATTATAAATAGTGCCACCTTGTCTCTATATTTATTCATTTGAAGCTTAAGGCTTCTATAAATGATTCCCAGATTATTTCCAATGACACTGGTTCCTATTAGTTCCTAAATATTTTTTCTCTAATCAGATCGACAAACATTCATTACAAGTTACCTATAAGGCATTGATCTTAATCATATGGAAGTTTTCACACTATATATAATTAGTACGTACCTCATAGGAATTTTCAACATAGTTGGAACTGTGCAAGTAAAATATTACTAAAAGGTAATTCTTGGATGCCTGGGTGGCTCAATGGGTGAAGCCTCTGCTTTGGCTCAGATCATGGTCTCAGGGTTCTGGGATCGAGCCCCACACGGGGCTCTCTGCTCAACAGGGAGCCTGCTTCCCCCTCCCTCTCTGTCTGCCACTCTGCCTACTTGTATCTCTCTTTCCATCAAATAAATAAATAAAATCATTAAAAAGGTAATTCTTCTACATTACTTTAATAGCTTAATATTCCAACTTTTTTTTTAAGATTTTATTTATTTATTTGACAGAGAGAGATCACAGGTAGGTAGAGAGGCTGGCAGAGAGAGAGAGAGAGAGAGAGAGGGAAGTAGGCTCCCCGCTGAGCAGAGAGCCCGATGTGGGACTCGATCCCAGGACCCTGAGATCATGACCTGAGCCGAAGGCAGCGGCTTAACCCACTGAGCCACCCAGGCACCCCAATATTCCAACTTTTTAAGCTCTCTCTTAAACACAAAGACGGTCTGGTCAGCCTATTTTCTGTTCATTTCAACATCAAGTACCCTCATTGAAGAGTTGTTAAATGAACTGAATCTTCTATTTTTAACCCCATATCCTTGCTTTTTCTTTTACTGCTTTCTGAAAAATATCATTGAAGTGATATAACATCTAGAGAAATAACCCTCTTCCTCAAATCATGAGTTCATATAATTCATGGAAGTCATTATAGGAATGATTTATTTATTTAGCATAAATTTAAATAAACTTGAAGTTAACCGAAATCAAAGCTGCAATCTCAAGAAGCTTATTTGTCAAGGTCTTCATCATACTTGTTTATATGGTACTAAACTAAAGTACGTGGAACGAAATGTAGAATTGGTTTACTCAGTGATTTCTATTTCCTTATGCTAATAATTCTTGATTATGCAGTGTATTTTCATAGACAGATTTTTTAATTTATGAAATGGCATGATACATGTAAATTGTTTAGCACACTTTTTCACAAAAGAAGCATTTGATAAGGGAAGTGGTGGGGAACTCATGCTGTAAATATTATGTTTTTAAAGTCCTATCATGTCAAAAAAAAAAAAGTGTCATGCAGGCTGAAGAGAAGAAAGTTAGTACTCAGGGAGGGTACTGAGGAGTTATGTACATAAAAAAAATAAATGAAAAAGAAGTTAAATGTACAACCAGAAACTCTGTGCTTTGTTGCCCGAGAACCACTGGGAAGTAAAGTCATATGTCTTTTCCATATTTAGTGCTTTAGTTTAACTATGTTTTATTTTAAATGGCAGAATACCCCTCTCCCCGGCCCCCTTTTTTTCAGATTACACTCTGCTCTATTTCTCACTGCTTAAAAGGAGCAAGAGGAAGTCAAGTGACCTCCTGGGTGGTAATTAGGATTCTTCTGACCACTCCAATTGTCTTTCTCTTTGACTACCTAAGTGGTAAGAGATGGGATGATTAATTATGGCCTCATTCTATTCTCTTGTTAGTATTTGGGCTACTAACTTAAAAAAAAATTAGACAACCATTTAATGAATGCAAATTTGTAGGCTATTATAAAAAATATTGTAATCAATATAAAATATAAAAATCAAAATAAAAATTTAAAATTGTAAGTTTTTATCTTGGATTTTCTATATATAGGTATTCTGTAATTATAAGGATAACTGAAAGTTATAAGGATAACTGAAAGTTGACTTAAGCATCTTATTTGTTTGAAAATCTCCACCAATAGACACATTAATGATTTTCAGAATTTCAAGTACTAGATGTTCATCTGAAGCATTACTAAACCCAGGAAGTTCATGCAATTTGCGTAACTCATGAAAGTGGAGATTTCCAGAGTGGTCGTATGGGATACTTCTGGAATTAATAGTCAGATATCACTGGGATAGCTTGTTAAAACAGATGCTCTCCAAGATTCTGGTTCAATAGTCTGGAGTGGGTTTGGCTAATTTGCATTTTCACAATAGCATTGTAAAATCTCACTCGAAGGATCCCATATTACTGAAATATATCTCCTACACCTCTTCATTTCAGACATGATTAAAATGTTTATCAATAATGAAGTTATCTTGTCCATCTTCAGTAGAAAGTGAAAAGATACAGTAGCATATTGAATTGCTATCTTTTATCATTGAGATGCTATCTTCTATTGTATAGTCTCAGAAATAAATGTTGCTGGACAATATTATTTATTCTTTGCTTTAAGAAATGATACTTTGAATTGACTTTCCTGCAGACTTTCATTTATTCAATTCTGAACTAGTTACATTATAATGAATTATTTTATGAACACATATGTAGGCACTCATCACAGAGTAACCAAAATGCAAGATTTTATTTCAGTGAGCTAAAAGTCAGTATATCACATTAACTCTCTGCAGCTTGTTCAACTTGAGGCTTTATACTATCCAGCTCCTGGTGATTCTGATTTCTTCAGGACCTGCTCAAACAGAATATAACCAATATTAAGCTCTCTGCTCTGCATGCAATCCACTTACTAAAAAAGGGAGTACAAATGCTTAGTTTCTTACAAAAAAATAAATATTGATCCTTTTAGCTCAGAACCTCACCAAAATTCTCATGGTCATTCCACAGCTGAATGAACTAATTCCCTCTGGGTGAAAATTATTTTGTAAGCATTTTTTTTGGTGTGTGGAGAAAGGAAAAATGGGTGAAAAAAAAGGAATGTGATGAAAATAGATAACTGATTAAATCATGAACTGAATTTTATTTGCTTTAGATATCTTCTAAGTCTGTGTTTCTCAAGCATGAATATGTGTCAGATATCACTGGGATAGCTTGTTAAAACAGATGCTCTCCAAGATTCTGGTTCAATAGTCTGGAGTGGGTTTGGCTAATTTGCATTTTCACAAACTCTCAAGTGGTGCTGATGTTGCCTTTCTGAGACCCATCCTTTGAATAGTACTGTTTTGTTTTGTTTTGTTTTACTAACTGGTAACACTTTCAGAAAATAATAGCCACATCAACAGTATTAGCTAATGGAAGAAAACAACGAAGCAGCTTAACTTACTGTATAATTGTATAATCCTGCATTAGCAGGATTCTTTTTCCTTAATTTAACATTCCTAACACATTTTTTCCTTACTATCAAAAAATAACACAAATAATCTTTCAGGGCCTGAATTTATGACTTGTGTTAAAGAAAAAAATGACATTTCTGTTGCTTTTAAGAAATAAATATGGTAGCGTCTCAAGTTTTTATTACAATTGAGTCTGGGGGAAAGCAATGGGATACCCCTGATGCTTTCTCACGACCGAGTAATTTCAAGCTTTTTTTCATCTAGTAAGCTAAATTAATATTTAAAATAAGAGAATTTCTGCTTATCAAGTAGGTGTCAATATTAGCAAATACCAAATCATCTTCAAATATACTTCATTTCTCTTGTGTCAAGTCAATTCTACTCTTTCCCTGAAAATGTTCTGTAGCTTCATGAGGAAAATGGTTTCACAGTTCTATATGAAAACATGGTTTTATTTTTCTTGCTTTGGTTTAAATTGAAGCCAGCATTATAGTCACTATTGGATACAATCACCCCTTTAAGCATGGTGCCTAGTAGGTTGGAGGAATCTCTTTTAGTGTTTCTCAAGCCAAATAGGGGCCTCTTATAAAGGAATTGTGCCTATGAATTCTTGTAAAATTAGGTTTATCATAACTAGGTCTGAAATTATTCATTCTTTAATGAGCTTTAAAGCTACTAAGTAAACTGAGGATTTCTTTGGCAATGGGTTACATACCTTGTCTTTCAAGAAGAAACTTTCTAAATTTTTCATTGACTGACTTATGAGAGCAGTAGATTGTTTTAATTTTCTTTCTCTGCTTTTTATGTTTTCATGTGAAATCAAGAGTCTATAATATACTTCCTTTATCCCACCTGGTGGATATCTCTTTTTAAAGCAATGTGCATTTTCATTTAAAACCAAGAATATACTGGGTGGTTTTAAAGATATTCTTCAGGATTATGAACATTTTTTAGTGCCTTCTCTAAGGAATTACCCAGGAGGCGACCAGTCGACACTCAGAGTTGGTTTCAGTGGATTCAGTCTTGTCTGTAGTGCCCATTAGTCTGCTTCTCTTCCAGTAGGCAAAAAGAGGCCTCCGGAGCAATGGCTAAAGCCCTGTAAGCGCCCCACATGCTGGAGCAGTGAAATTGAATAGATTACTTACATGGCTCCATAGGGCAGAAATTATCCTCTTTTTACAGATGAAGAAACTGAGGCCAAGTGAGGTTATATACTTAGAGTTATAAGTCATAGGCTAGGATTTGAACTCATACCTGATAGACTTTGTAGGTATCCTTCAAGGTTTTCTCAGGCTCTACCATTTATCTTTATTTTAACAGACTGGTTTATGCATTTTGGGCCCTAGCTGTCCATTGATGAAAATTTAGGATTTCTTTCCATCAAAGCATATTCCAAAGGTGTCCCTTAGGTAAATAGCTTCATTGAATTTTATTTCCTTTCACCTTAGCTGGTGTGAAGTGTTAAAGCTTTTAAGGGAAGTTATCTGAGATCTCTACTGCTTGATTACCTGCATATTATTAAAGCACAAGCCTTTTTAAACTTTGGACAATTAAAGTTAGTTATATAGTTATTTGTGCCTTGAGGACAGAAGTGTTACTCATTCAGTTGGAAATAATGTGCCAAAGATGGAAAAGTTAAGAGTTGCTGATTCATCTTATGGAATAATGCACATTTATGGATTTTTTCATAGGAAGACACCTAAATCAGTAATATGTGAACACAATGGAAAGATGAAGTAATAGTCACTTTGATTTAAAATTGAGGATAGTTATATTTTTAGAGTATAGTATTTAGGGAGGCTTTGTACATAGATCTTTTTAGTTATCATGATTTTTTTTTAACCTCAAGAATTTGCTATGTAATTTCCAAACTACTTTATAAGCAGCTTCTAAATAGCAGTCCTCCTTAACCTGACCATCTGGAATGTAGAATAGAGTAACTAAATATAACAGCTAAAAGAAAGGAAGTATAGTGGCTTTTATTGAAAAAAAAAAGCAATAAACCTTGAATCAGGTCCAAAGCCTTGACTATATTTCATACAAAATTGTGGAACTAACCTTATCTCATTGTGCTTATATGGTCAATAAAATAAATCATTCTTATTTGCTTAATGTACTCTTGCATGATTCAGAGGAGGTATATAATATGCTTTGCTATATAACTACAAGGGCTCTTTGACAACAAAGTAAGTATTTATTAAGTATTTACCTTGTGTTAATACCATGCTTAAGTTCAAAGGGTAGAATATTGTTAAAAGATCTATCCTGTTGGCCTAATACTTTAATATTCAACAATGTGGCTTTTTAAAGAGAATATTAGAGAATATTAAATAATATACTTTAATATTCAACAATGTGGCTTTTTTTTTTTTAATGAGACTGAGCCTTGCCTGTGCTCCATACTCAGCACAGAGTTTGCTTGAGATTCTCTCCCCTTCCCTCTCCTTCCTGCTTTCCCCTCCCTCCCCTTTCCCCATCCCTGCTCCCACAGTGCATGAGTGCTGGCTCTCTCTCTAAAATAAAGAAAATATTTACAAAAAAGATAGGGTTAGACGATCATGTTCATTTGCAGTTATTTGGTCTTTTAAATTCTAGCTTTTTTCATTGGCTTTTGAAATTTTAGTTCAGAGTATGCCTTTTTTTTTTTTTAAGATTTTATTTATTTATTTGACAGAGAGAAATCACAAGTACACTGAGAGGCAGGCAGAGAGAGAGAGAGAAGGAAGCAGGCTCCCCGCTGAGCAGAGAGCCCGATGCGGGACTCGATCCCAGGACCCCGAGATCATGACCTGAGCCGAAGGCAGCAGCTTAACCCACTGAGCCACCCAGGCGCCCCAGAGTATGCCTTTTTTAAATTGTTAAACACTATAGATAGATCTCTAAGTAACGGTCACCCATCCTAAAGGATGTATCTGTGTGTGTGTGTGTGTGTGTGTGTGTGTGTAGACAGGAAAGTAGAGAAGCATAAATGATTAGAACACAGTCAAATAGTGTTTAGTTTATGCAGCTGTTTATTTTGTGTTTTTGGGAATTAAATTTTATTCAAAATGCAAAGGTAATATGGTTGCTAGATAATTCAATCTTGTTTTCAATCTCTGAAAAATTAACTATAACCAAAATATTTCTTTTGTGTAGTTCAAGATTTTTCCTAGTTATGGTTGTATAAAATAGAAAGCGAGGAAAATATAATTTTTTTGCCCTTTGAGAGAACAGTTCACATTATTAGTTGATCCTCTCTCTCCTTTTTCCAAACCCCAAGCATCATAGTTCATAAAAATGTCCTCATTTATCAGAGTTATCTTTCAGACCATGATACTCATATAAAGGATGCGATATTTTGTGTCAGTCCTCCTTTATAGTAATCCCGAGTGCTTCGATTGTCACCCTTCCTATCTTATCCTCTGCCAAAGAAGTCAATAAAATGAGCTAGATGGATGACTGCCGTAAACACACTCAGGACCAGCTCCTGTTTTTCTTTCATGTTGAATCTTTTGTCTAAGTTTTAAAATTCTCTGCTATATTAAGGACTCTGAAAAAGTTATCTCAGTCTGCCTGGGCGGCTCAGTCAGTTGAGTGTCTATTTTTGGCTCAGGGCATGATCCCAGGGTCTTGGGATGGAGCCTACGTGGAGCTCCTTGCTCAGCAGGGAGCCTATGTCTCCCTCTTCCTCTGCCTGCTGCTCTCCCTGCTTGTGCTCTCTCCCTCTTTCTCTGTCAAATAAATAAATAAAATCTTTTTAAAAAATAAAAAAAAATTAAAAAAAAATTATCTCATTTTTACTGCAGAGTAATACCCATTTGACTTTGATACTCAATCTCAGAACTTAACGTTCATTTAAAAAAAAAAAAGATTTTATTTAATTATTTGACAGGCAGAGATCACAGGTAGGCAGAGAGACAGGCAGAGGGAGAGAGAGAGGAGGAAGCAGGCTCCCTGCTGAGCAGAGAGCCCAATGCGGGGCTTGATCCCAGAACCCTGAGATCATCACCTGAGCTGAAGGCAGAGGCTTTAACCCACTGAGCTACCCAGGCGCTCCAACTTATGGTCCTTTTGATGAAGCTTCTAGCAATTTTTTAAAAGATTTTATTTATTTATTTATTTATCTGATTGAGAGAGAGAGAGAGAGAGAGTGTGCACGCACATGCACAAACAGGAGGCAGCAGGCAGAGGAAGAAGCAGGCCCCTCCCTGAGCAGGGAGCCTGATGTGGAGCTCAGTCCTGGGACCCTGGGGATCATGACCTAAGCTGAAGGCAGATATATAACCCACTGAGCCACCCAGGTACCCCTTAATGTTCATTTTTATAATTTCCATCAAAGGATGCTGTTTGGTAAACTGGAGTGTATCACATGAATTTGAGCTATAGAGGATGACAGAACTCTCCATTAACTAAGCTGAAGGAGTGACCCATCATGTACCACAGCTACATGGGTACTGTGGCTACCCATCATGTATTACAATGTACAGGTCAACATTTCCATTCCCATAATTCTGGAATTCAAAAAAGCTCTAAACAGGCAGTCTTTGTAACTCATTGGTGACGAAGCCTCATCTTGACCTAATTTGGTAGCAAAACATATTCTGAACTTAGTTGAGACCATTCATCTTTTTTCTGGTATAAATATTCACAATTTTTCCTCAAGAGATGTTGATGTTTTACATTATACATTGCTACTCTAGAAAAGTATATGTCCTTCCAAAATTCCAAAATATATCTCAATCCAAAATATATTTAATGCCATAGGTTTTGAGAAAGGGATTGTAAGTTTCTATTAAGTACTGTCTTCCCCTCAAAGAGTTTGTGCTTTATTGAGGTGTGTAATGGGAAACATTGCCCACGAACAATCAACAAATAGTTAACTGAAAGTCTACTAGTTGGTAGATACATACAAACATGTATATGTATACACATATAATATAAAATCATATAATATAGCTTATATTACATAACTATAATTTATATAATGTTAACTTGGCATTATAGGAGAAAAGTAGTGTTAGTTTAGAATAAGTCTAGTGATGTACAAGGTTTCAGAGAGTAGTATGACTTTTCTCTTTTCTTATCCATTTTTCAGTTTGTTTTTTAATTAAAGAAACCACAGTTGGCAAGGAAACCTCCGTACACTAAAAGAAAAAGCAGAAAGGCAGTAAAACTTTAATGCATGAAAACCCTCCAGCAAATGTGTTTCTCTTTCCGTGTAATAAAAAGGGGTTCTGAGGATATATCAGTTGAAAAGCTTTTCAGCAAAGAACCAAATAGAATTTAGTTGACTTTTACTTCTTCTCTTACTAGATATGATTTTAGGTAAGTTACTTAAAATCTTTAAGCCTGCTCTATTATTTGTAAAATATTAATAGTAAAAGTAGGCATCCTACGGGGTTGCTAGAGGATTGCATTAGGCTGTGCATGTATTGGAAGAGGCCTGGAACATAGGAAGCACGTGGTCAATGCTGCTTATTATGAAGTTGTTCTCATCCAGGCCCAGTGGATGAAGACAATCTTGGGCCATGGAATTCTACATAATTAACTCTTAGCTATTCAAGAGAGTTATTATCATTGCATATTAGATTTCCTTTTGTTAGGATGAATTGTTCCATTCTCTTTTAAGATTTCCTATCTAATAACCAAAGCAATTATTAGGTGAAGAAGCCATCTTCAGAAACTTTAGGCCTTCATGTTTAGTATTGAAGGCCTCTTTTGTTTTTGTTTTTTCGTTTTTTTTTTTTTTTGAGCTTTTATTTATTTATTTTTCAATGAGAGACACAGTGAGAGAGGGAGCACAGACAGGGCGAGTGAGAGAAGGAGAAGCAGGCTTCCGCCTAGAAGGCAGCCCGATGTGGGGCTCAATCCCAGGACCCTGGGATCATGACCTGAGCCGAAGGAAGCAGCTCAATGACTGAGCCAACACAATATTGGAGGCCTCTTGGCTGACTCCCATGAAACGTTTTGATACAACTTGGGGAATTTTTCTAGGAAGCGAAGGATATAGAAACTGTGAGGTGTCTTATGAAACATTTGATGTGTTTTTTATGGGATTACTCCTGGTGACTCCTAGTTTATGGGTATTAAGGAGGGCACAGATTTCATGGAACACCGGGTGTTATAGGCAAACAGTGAAGCATAGAACACTTTATCAAGAACTAATGATGTACTGTATGGTGACCTAATGTAACACAATAAAAAAATTAAACATTAAAAAAATAGCTAAATCATTCAATATAAGGTGATCACACCCTCTGTCCTATAGGAATCTTATGAAATAAACAACTGGGGGAAATAAACTTCGAGGATGGCAATGGATGAAATTCACAACTGGACACTCTGCTATGTTTCTGATAAATATAGGGAAGCTATACTAGAATGAAGGAACTACTAATGTGACCACGAATCTCTGTATATACTAAAAAGACTCATCTGAAAAGGAAGTGGAAGAGTCAATAGCAGGGCCACATTGTGATTTTCATAAATCCTAGGCACTTCTACTTTTGTGAGCCCCTTCCTCCATAAAAAAATAATTAAAAATTATGTTTCACAACTGTCTTCATATAAAGAGGAGTATAATCCCAGGTAGATTTACTATTATATATACACTACTACTATATTTATCCTTATTTTATTTAAAACAAACTAAAAACATTTTTGCAAACACCTGAAAGTAATAGGGATCCTAGGCATTGTGCCTACAGTGCCTAATGGTTAAATATGACCTTGAACGCCAGTAGAATTTCAGTAATCCTTCCTCTTAAGAAGCAAGTTTGAAGAGATGTTAGCATATTTAGGGGAGGAAGGGAGGACAATCAATGCATACCTGGATTTCTAGAAGTGCATTTTACAGGCATACAATGGAAGCATGGCCCAGCCAACTACTGGTTCCTCCAACAAAGAATGAATAAATAAATAAATAAATAAGTAAATAAACTGCTCTTCAACATAGACTGACAGACCATATCCTAACTTCTATCACCACCAAGCATTTCAGACTACTGGAGCTCTTGCTTAGCGAAATGAAAGTAAAATAATTGAAAGCTACTCTCTTCTTTCATTTGCACTTAGAAGATTTGGAAGTAGATTCGCACAAGATTTTTGGCAGAACCCTTCCCAATGTTTAATACTGAAAAAAGCACACACTGTCCTCCATTAGCAGGAGCAAACAAAAGAATACTTACATGGATTCAAGACAATGACGTTTGAAAAATAGAGTCAAGCACATTCTTATGCCTTGGTTACTACAATACAATAGGAAATTTTAGAATATGTTAGTTTGATATAAAATAGTCAACTTTTGATTTTGATCAAATAAATTAAATCAGACTTTTGTAATTAAGATGAGAGGATGATCTTAAACAAGAAAAATTGCCAGGAGTGAAAAACACAATTGCCAAGTTAAGACCCAAATGAAAATAGAGACCACTGATGGAAGTGCACCAAATCAGCAACGCAAATGGCAAGTTCAAGAGATTCTGGAAGTCACAAAAAGTATGAAGGAACCCAAATAACAAAAGATTAGTGACATGTAACCAAACCTGCCTTAAAGTTCCCCTCAGCTTGACTAAGGGTCAGGCTTGCTCCTGACTCTAGGTCCCAAATATCCCTTTTCTTGAAGGATTTACTTCAGAAAACTTGTGATTGCAATTTTTTCCTCTGCCCCTGTGAAATGTATATGAATCATTCTTCAGCCTCTAGCTAGTTTTAAAATCCAGGAATGTCTTTTTCAGGACCTGGAGCCATCCTTTCAAATGTACTTATCAAGAAAGATAGCACTCCCAGAGCCTAGTTTCTGTGGGAGGGTAGAAACTTACATATGCAATAATTAGCATACACAGATGGCCTAATCACACTGACCATCCCTGATCATGTCTCTCTGTACTTTTCCACTAGCTCACCCCAACTCTTAAAACTTCTGCCTTATTTTCTCAGTGAAAGATTCTTTCAATTTCAAAGTTCAATATTCTTTCCCCTATTGTATTTTTTTAAATAAAGTCTTCCTTGCTTGTTTAAGTTTGTCCAGTGCAATCTCACTTTTTCTAATCAAGAGGAGATCTTTAGAGATTCAACTAGTATTTAAGAGGCATTCAGTAATAATAGTTAAAAAAAAAAAAAAAGACCAGAACAAACAGAAAAAGCAATCATTTATGACAATGGAAGAAAATTTCAAGAATTCAAGGAAATCTTGAGTCAGCAAATTAAAAGGACTAAAAAAAAAAGTACAGGAACAACGAATGAAAAGAAATAAACAGATATGGTAATGTAAATGTAAGATATCTTCCCTTTCAATGATAATAAAAATTGTTATGACAACAATAAGGGGGAGGAAGATGGCAAACAACCTCTAAATTAGAACATCAGTAATTATACTTTATTTTTTATTTTATTATTTTTAATTTTTTTTAGAGAAAGAGTGAGTGTGAGTTGGGTAGGAGGAGGAAAGGGCAGGGGGAGAGACAGAATCTTAACCAGGCTCCCTGCCCAAGTGCAGAGCCTAATATGGGGCTTGATCTCATTCATGATCCTGAGATCATGGTCAGAGCTGAAATCAAGAGTCAGATGCTTAAGGTACTGAGCACTCCTATTCTTTATTATTATTGATGTGATTGAATAGTAATAAAAATGTCAAAATACTTTGGAAAAATAAAAATATTAAAACAATGCAATAATCCCACTCTAGATTTGAAATATTGTTATATATGCAGAAACTTAGTAAATGAGTTTTACCAAGACAATAGACACTTTTACTTTTGGATTAATAGTACCAAGAAAAGATGTAAAAAGTGTTAAAATTTAAAAAAAATTATCTTGGAATAAAAATATATACCTTCAAAACCACCAGACAAACAATAAAGAAAAATAAGTCAAAATAAACACACAAACAAATCTTAACAATAAAAAGGAAAATAAGGAAACACTTATGAGAATGACGTGCTGCCCACTGCGCTAAGGCGGCGACAAGATAAGGAAAAACTTAAAAGAAAATCTGTGACATATCTTAATTAATGTGAATGGCTAACAATACCTCTGTAAAGACGAAGTTTCAAAATAAGAAAGTAAAGGAAAAAAATAAAGGCTCTAGGATTGGGACAAAAATACAATTCTAACACACACTATTTAGAAAAGAAGTTTCAAAGTCATATACAAAACATAAAGGTTTAAACTATATTGAAAAATATGTCATGAAAATACAATAACAATTGAAAAGCAAAGTGACAATACTGAAATATTGAATAGAATTCAAAGCAAAGAGCATAAAATGAATAGAGATTGATTTATTGATAACAAGAAAATTTGTCACAGATAAGACAGATGTCTACCTGAATGAATCAGAAAACATAAGCAGTTTTTTTTTTTTTAAAAGATGGTATATTTATATACCAGAGAGAGAGAGAGCACAAGCCGGGGGAGCAGCAGATAGAGGGAGAAGCAGGCTACCTGCTGAGCAGGGAGCCCTGTGTAGGACTCTTTCCCAGGACCCTGAGATCAGGACCTGAGTCCAGGGCAAAAGCTTAACTGTCTGAGCCATGCGGGTATCCTGACTTGTAATTTTTAAAAAAGAAAAACTGGTATAAATACAAAGGAAGTCAAATCACAAATAAGTATGAACATACTAGATTTAAGTGATGTAACTCATAAGATTAATTTATATACCGAATTTGGTAAATTAAAGGAAGAAAACCTCCCTCCACCCCCATTATCCATGCATCTGAACAAAATCCTTCCTATATTAGGTCATAGAGAAATTATTTAAAATTATTTAAAAATTAAATTTAAAGACAAGAAGTCTCTCTCTCTCTAAAAAATTTAAAAAAAAAATTAGGGGTGACTAGATAGTTAAGTGTCCGACTCTTGATTTTGGCTCAGATCATGATCTCAGGGTCATGAGATAGAGATTAAGATTTCCTCTCTCTCTCTCCCTCCCTCCCTCTCGCACTCTGGCTCTCTTCTCAACTTCCACACACATGTGTGAGTGTGTGCCTGTGTACATGCATGAGCTCTTTCTTAAAATTAATTAATTAGTTAAAAATTAGAAGAAGCAAAAGCTCTATATGCCATATCCTTTATTCATAGTTTAATAAAACAATGTGTTCTTTTAAACAATGGCATGAAAATACTCACTGAATCAGATAGAATGTTCTAGATGAAAGTGATTGCTCAATAGAGTGTAAGGTAGAAAAATGTATAAGAAAGTGGGGGGGAATTGGAATAGGATGGGGATGGGGAGGATTAAAATCTAGCCTCAGTCACTCCCAGTAGCAACTGTGGAGTATGACTCCATGGAAGTATCCCACCTTCAGGCAAGAGAAGCCAGGCTTTGATATTGTCTTATCCCTAAATAGCTCTTCTTAGTCCCAGACAATATTTCAGAGGAAGAGTATAGCTATGAGTTTATTATAGCTGGGGGACATGTGGACTGACCAATAAAGGAGGGGGAGATGGGGAGACAGACAGCATCTACAGCAGCTGCACATTCAGTTAAATGAATTTGGGCTTAAAGAAGGCAAAAAGTCTGGTGAAGGTTGGCTTAAGTAAAGCAAAGGCTTTATTTTTCTCATGAAACAAAAAGTCTAGAAGTAGACAGCTTAGATCTATGCACCAACTCCAGGATATCCTTACCTATCTCTGTTCTTTTCTCCTTCCCACTATATCTTTAGTGTGTGGTTTCTCTGTTTATTTAATTTAAACGAGGCTCCATTTATTTTCCAGTATTGTTTTCTCTTGGTCATTTAAAAAAAAAAGTTTAAAAACAAAAGCTAGAATATACTTTCAAAATTTGGATGTCTTATATGCCATAAAACTTGGATTTTTTCCCCCAGAAATTGAAATATGTATTTAGTAGCAAAATTTGGCAGCAAAACACAAAGTTTATATTTTCCTTTCATGCTGTCATTTTCAGAAGTGTTCAGGTAAGGAGATCTTTTTCCCCCCTGAGAGGGAGAAGTCCAAGAGATTTTTATCAGCCTGAGACAAAGAAACTCAATAAGTTTAAAAAGCAGCATAAATGACTTAGGTTGACTGTGAGGATGCTTTATCCCTAATGATATTTGTTCAGTATTGAACTAGGAAGAGATTGCAGAATATTTTCAATTTGATCACAAAGTATACAATAAATTTTAAATATTTTATATTTGATAAAGATAACATTTTTTTCTTTATCCTGTCTTTCTGCATTCACTCTTAGTACCACACAGTTCCATTTAATTTGGAATGTTTGTACCTGAAAAACAGAGCACAGTCTCTCAGTTGATCTGTGTGTTTATCAAGAGCACTGATGATTGATTTGATTGCAGCTGCAATCAGAGGAGTGTTCATTTCATGACCAAGTAGCTGGAAAACATATCTTTAAAATGAATGCTTCTTGGGCGCCTGGGTAGCTCAGTCAGTTAAGACCTTGCCTTCAGCTCAGGTCATGATCTCAGGGGTCGTGGGATCCAGCCCCACATTGGGCTCTCTGCTCAGCAGAAAGCCTGCTTCTCCCTCTTCCTCTGCTGCTCCCCCTACTTATGCTCTCTCTGTCTCTCTGTCAAATAGATAAATAAAATCATGAATAAATAAAATCATAAATAAATAAATAAAATGAATGCTTCTTTTATATTTGGTGATTTTTTTTCAGTGCACACCAGGGTCTCTCTTGCCTGGGCTTTTCCTGCAGCCCTCTGTTTGACATTTCCATTAAACCATAAAAAATTAGTGTTGACTGATTAACATCTCACTTGAAGAGTTCTGCTAAAAGCCATATTCATGAATCAAAGTCAATGTGTACCACTGGTAATTAACTTGACAAAATTCAGCTTTCCTGGCTAATCATCTTCTGGCTGCTTTATGTAATGGCTGTCAATTCAGATCTACAAAACAATTGGAGTCCACTAAAAGGGAGGGGGAAGCATCAGAACTAGTGATTAGGCCATGTTCTCTAACTGAGAACATATTCTAATTAGAATTCTGAAGTATAATGAGGAAACAGAAACATTCAAAAATGTTGACCTGAGATCCCTACATTTATAATTGTATAAAAGCAATCTAAATAGATCAAATGGATGGTAGGGGTTAAATAATGAGATTCAATGGAATAAATATCCTAGGGTTTACCATATGAAAGTTACTAAAAAGCAGTAGATCCCCTGCAGCGCTGCAGGGCATTGTGATTAAGAATGCTTCTTCTTGGGGCGCCTGGGTGGCTCTGTGGGTTAAGCTTCTGGCTTCCGCTCAGCTCATGATCCCAGGGTCCTGGAATCGAGCCCTGCATTGGGCTCTCTGCTCCGCGGGGAGCCTGCTTCCTCCTCTCTCTCTGCCTGCCTCTCTACCTACTTGTGATCTGTCAAATAAATAAATAAATAAATCTTAAAAAAAGAAAAAAAAGAATACTGCCTCTTGGGGTGCCTGGGTGGCTCAGTGGGTTAAGCCTCTGCCTTTAGCTCAGGTCATGATCTCAGGGTAGTGGGACTGAGCCCCACATTAGGCTCTCTGCTCGGCAGGGAGTCTGCCTCCCCGTCTCTCTGCCTGCCTCTTTGCCTACTTGTGATCTCTCTCTCTCTCTCTCTCTCTGTCAAATAAATAAATAAATAATCTTAGGAAAAAAAAATGCCGCCTCTGCAGTGAGACATGTTCAAATACCCACTTTTTCTAGTCATGTGATTTTGGGAGAACTAAACTTCCTTATGTCCATATTTTCTCATTAAGAAAATAGAAAAACAATTTTATAAATGCATATATTTAAGGGTTAAAGCAAATAATCTTAATCCATTGCCTGAGATTTAGTAGATGCTACATAATTATCACATAATTCTATTATCAATTATGATCTATCATAATTCTTTATCTATTTATGATATTCATAACATTCTATAGAAAAAATCAAGTACACAAATTATTATCATATAATAAGCATTTCAAGAAATATACAAATTAATTCCCCTAAGGTTTCAGAAATAAAGAATGAACATCTGGGTTGGAGAACTTGAAGGAAGAGGAGAAATTGATTTTGAAAATGTTCTTCATAAAGGCAGTATAATTTATCAACTAAGGTGAGGATATCTATTTCAGTTAAAGAGTATCAGCAAGATCGCGCAGCAGGGAAAGAATGAAGTATAATTGAGGAACAGGAAAGCCATCATTTTACTAGATCATAAACTTATGTAATGAAAAGATTATACTACAAGGAAAGGCTGGATATTGTAGATTGACTATATTGAAATCACAAGAGATCGTTCAGAGTTTCAAAGGATACTTCGTTCACTTTTGAGGCTAACATATTCCAACATCAGGAATCTAACAGAACCCAGACTCAACCTTCCTATAAAATCAGAGTTAACTTGTAGTTAGTAATTAAAGCTCTTTGTAAACTTTTAGAGTTTTAAAGGGTTGCTTTTGTGGCAGTCAATTAGTACTATATTGTTAAGAAGTAGTAAGAATTTTAAAAAGGTATAACAACATGGTTAAAATTGTACATTCGTTTGTTTTTTTAAATTTATTTATTTATTTATTTATTTATTTATTGTTTTTAAATATTTTATTTATTTATTTGAGAGAGAGAGAAAGTATGAGAGTGGGTAGGGTCAGAGGGAGAAGCAGACTCTGCTGAGCAGGGACCCTGATGCAGGACTCAATCCTAGGACTCCAGGGTCGTGACCTGAACCAAAGGCAGTTGCTTAATCAACTGAGCCACCCAGGTGCCCCTGTACATTAGTTTCATATAAAGACAATAAAATTAAGTAGAATCTTTTAAATATTGCTAAAATCTATCATTGTTTAGCTAAGACTATAGGTCTCGATCCCAAAAAGAAATCACCTTTGGAGTTTATCAACTTACACAGCTGCTAGACTGACCCTTGAAGATTCTGATCCCATTAGTTTAGAATGCTGCTTAGGCATCAATAATTTTCAAAGGCACAAGAGAATTCCAACTATAAGAAGGAAGAGAAAAGACATTTCCTTCTGTACTCTGAAGTCACTGAATCAAAAATAGCAAATATATATATATAAACCATTTTTTGACAAAACTAAGAATATCTGTACTCTTGAATTACAGTTTAAGATGAAGCATTGTCAAGTGGAATAAATATCCATCCAGATACAAGAAAATACTGACAGAGGACATATGTAGTTACATTGTATCAGACATAGCTAGCTAAACACAAACATTATTGAGACCATTGGAATATTTGAAAGAGAAAAGGCAACAATCCTTGGTGTGAGCCAACAGAAAAAACATGTTGGAACTATTTATATAAGTTTTGAAGACATGCAAAACAATGTTGTTAAATGTTTAAGATCACATAATGTGTAGCAGTTGAGTTTTGAAATGTTTAAGAATGATTTAAAAAAATTGGGATATTTCTGTATGTGAAGAGGTAAGGTTGTCAGATTCAGAAATAAAAATGCATTCGTATTGTCTATTGCATGAGGTATATTAAAAATTGAGTCATTGTTTGTCCAATATGCAAGTTCAACCAGGAATCCTGAATTTTCTATCGCATCCCCACTGCAGAGGGGATGTAGAAAGGTAAACAGAGATACCAATCATATCTGTAATGTTTGATTTCTTTAAGAAAAAATCTGAAGCAAATATAGTCAAATGCTAGAATATGCAGAGGTTGATGTTTAGTATAGGGGTATTCATTTTATAATCTTATTTACTATTGTAAAAATAACTTTAAAGAAAACATAATGGGTGGACAGACCACACTGGTAGTAACACAAATGAAAAGCTATCTTGACATAAACTTATCAAAAAATCTGAGATTCATATGAAGTAAACATACTACACTATTAAGGGTTAGAAAAGAAGATATGCACATATAGAAAGATATGCTATATTTTATTTTTGTATAGGAAGACTTATGATGTAAAGAAACCTGTGCTTTTCAGGGGTGCCTGGGTGGCTCAGTGGGTTAAGCCTCCTGGAATTGAGCCCTGTAGCGGACTCTGCTCAGCAGAGAGCCTGCTTCCCCCTCTCTCTGCTTGCCTCTCTGCCTGCTTGTGATTTCTTTCGCTGTCAAATAAATAAATAAAATCTAAAGAAAAGAAAAGCTGCACTTTTCATGTTAATCAATAAATTTAATCAATTTCCCTAAAAAGAACTCAATATAAATTTTTGTGAACTAGACAACATAATTGATTTTAAAGTCCGTAAGGATAAATACATTTGCAAGAACTGCAGATAAATTTGAGAATGATGATTGATAAAGGGGATAACCCAACCTTGTAATAAAATACATTATAAATAAATATAATTATGATATTACATTTGAGCTGCTGTTGTGTCCTGTCTTAACACATTAGATGGTCATACAAGTAAAATTGTGACTGTCATTGAATAATGTGGATTTACCCTCAATCTACTTTTGAGTCTTTACCAGCATGTTCCTCTATTTTTTTTTTCTTTTTGCCCTAGTTCAGTTCTCCATTTCATCTGGCAATTATAATAGTTCTTTAATTGCTCTTCATACTGGCAGTATTTTTCAAGTCTTTCCTTCTACCTCAGTGAAAATGATCATGGCAAATACACGTAATGTGTTAGCTTCCTTACATAAAATAGTTCTGTGCCTCTTAACTCCATACTAAGCAAATCCCATTAGCAAGGAATGAAGGACACTCTAGGGCTCAGCCCTGCTTACCTTTTCAGCACTGTCTTCAGCACTCTAAGAACTCGGAAAGCTTCTCCCCGTCCCCTCCTGCACACTGGGACATTTTTCTCTGTCTGGAATTTCCTTTCAACTTACTTCACCTGGCCAGTTTTTATTCAACCTAAAAAAGTAATTCAGCTACTGTATCTGCCCCTTCCTGGTGGGATGGACGAAGACATCTCCCTCTAAGTGTGAATTTTATAGCTCACAAGTGAATCTCACAAGTAAATCTTGCAATTTTTAAGTTATATGCCAGTCTTTCCCATTGTCCAAAAGTTTGGACAGTTACACTCAGTGCACTCCAGGGGACAGAGTTTCATTTATCTCTTTGTACTTAGTTCCCAGCATGGTGTATACATAATCAATGGTTAATAAATATTGAAGTGTCTTGTCAAATGTCAATTGAAATCCTTTCAGTAAACTAGCATAGACATGTTCAACTGATATCTCACACAAACAAGCAGGCAAATACATTAAAATTCCTAGAATATTTCTAAATGTCAGCAGTATTTCTCATTTTATAGGCTATGTCCTTACATCTATTTGTTTACTTCACTTTAAATCAGCTTTAAAAATTTTGACTTCAGTTAAACTTATAAATTAAATAAATAAACCATAATCTACATTTTTTAAAAAAGATTTTATTTATTTGACAGAGATCACAAGTAGGCAGAGAGGCAGGCAGAGAGAGGAGGAAGCAGGTTCCCTGATAAGCAGACAGCCTGATGCAGGGCTTGATCCCAGAACCCTGGGATCGTGACCTGAGCCGAAGGGAGAGGCTTTAACCCACTGAGCCACCCAGGCGCCCCCATTTTTAAATTTTCCAGATGTGGTTCAAAGATAGCCCCCAATGAAAGCCCTCTTTTTTATGGTCCATTCTTCTTTCTCCCTATATATGTTCTATAACGTATCATATACTTTGCCACAAAAAGATATAAGAATGATGAACTAAAAAAATGAATCTAATTAGCAGTAATCTCGCTATTTAGCTTTAATTAAAGGCTATTGAGCAATCCCCTCAATGAGAGACTGAGTTTTATTACTACATTTAAATTTCATTTCAATTGACATATATTGATCACCTATTTGTACCAAGTATTATAAATTTCGACTGACTACTTGAAACAACCAGCGCAGGGGCACCTGGATGGCTCAGTCGTTTAGCGTCTACCTTCGGCTCAGGTCATGATCCCAGGGTCCTGGGATTGAATCCCACATGGGCTCTCCACTCCATGGGAAGCCTGCTTCTCCTCTGCTGTGTTCCCTCTCTTGCTGTGTCTCTCTCTGTCAAATAAATAAATAAAATCTTTAAAAAAAAAGAAACAACCAGTGCATTTGCATATTGTTTTTATTTTATAGATGACGAAATGTGACATTGACTGGTGAGGTAAATTGTTCAATGTAATGAAATCAACTCTCAGAGAAGCAAAGTATACTCATTGATTTTACTTCAGACTTATTTTCCTTGGTTACAACTATGATCTTGTTTCCATTTATCTTTTGTATTAGATATTTATAAATAACTATTAGATTAATTGAATTTTAATGGAAAAATTAAAAATTCTAGCAGTGAATTTATAATATATTATCATTACTAATTAAACACATTTGAACTTGTTACTTTTTAAATTTACTCAGAATGAATTTCTTTTCTTGTTTTCCCATTTACTCAAAAAGGAAAAAAAAATCTAGATTTCTAACCTTTCCAAGTGTTTTATGTATACTCCCAAAAAATGAAGCAAAACTATGTCTACTTATAATAATAGGGCTTTCTCTCAAGTTAGACAAACTGGCCCAATGATATCACATTACAGTGGGAGTTTGGCCTAAAATGTTTAAAATATAACCCGTGTAACCTAGCCACAACTGGAGGAAGCCAATAATGTTCTCCTACTGTTTGAAGATAAAGAGAGCTTCAGGGAAGTTTCATTTATCCTGCTCTTTCACTGTGCAGCAAGGTGACTGCCAAGTTGAGTTTTATAGCTTAAATGGGCTAAAACTGAAAGCATTTAGTGGAGTGGTATTTCACCATAATAGCTCCACTGGTCAGTAGCTGAACCAAGAGTTTACACAAAGAAGGAGAAAGGAAAATGTTTTGTCTTTGTTGCAGAGAATTCTATCCAAATCAACCTGCATTTGATTATTTAATTTTTCAGAAATGACAAAATTTTCTTCAAAGGAGTGAATTTTATTTTATTTTTTATTTTTAATTTTTTTTACTCCTTTGCTGCTTTAGAACTCTTCTGTCATTTTTATATCTCATCCCCTTTCATGTTCTTTGCCTTTTATCCCTAGAGGTCTTTCAGGCTTTTGTATTAGTTCTCTTATAAGTCCCCTTGATCTTGAAGGCTATGTAATAAGATTTTACCCTTTCCATGAATATCTGCTCTGATTATGGTGCTCTGATTATATTTTGCATCCACCATTTATTGAATGGCTACTATGAGCCAAGCATTGAGTTAAATATTATCAAGTGGTAGATACGCAGCTATTATAATTGGATGAGAAAATGATACAATCTCTGACTTTTTAGGAGATTATAATTTAGGAAGGTAGACTAGCCAATAACTGAATTCTTTTAACTTACAGTAGAGAATGTGTCAGCTGTGTGAATATAGTGTTACAGAAATCCAGAGAGCAGAACAAGGTTATTCTGTAATCTGGTGATAGAGGAGAGGCTTCATGTAAGAATAAGGCTTTTTGTCTGGTTTTAAGGTATTTTGAGGGGGAGGGTATTGGGACAGTTTTCTGAGCAGTTGTACAAAATGATGGGGTTCAGAAATGATCCAGCATGTTCTGAGTTTCATTCTGTTCAGTTTGGCAGGAACACATGGTGTGGAGTAGGGAGTGTTGGAGGTAAGTTTGGACAATTACACTTGCTGTAGACTTTCAAGAAGTTTCTTTGAGATGCTAATAAGTTTGAATTGTTATGTGGACAATGACAGGCAAAACAATATTTGAAAAACAATCATTAGAAGGAGTGGCATAGAGATAGGAGATTGTAGTACAAGGTACCAGCTCTGCCACTCACAAGCCATGCTATCCCATTACTTACCTTTTGTGCATCAGTTTTGTCTGTAAAATGGTGTTAATGTAGATGATTGGTGTAAAGATTAAATACAGTGATACGGACCAAGTTTTTGGAATGTGTGTTCGGAAAAGAAAGAAAAGCACACCAGAGATGAATGCATGGGTAAAGTGAGACTGAGAAGTTGGGTCACATTGAGGAGGCTTCTAGAGTGGAAGAGCCGGTAGCTGGGGACTTGTTATTCATGATGGGAGACATAGAGAAAAAAGTGAAGTTAGCTGTTAAGGTTTCCAACTTGAAAAACAGGTATGATAACATGAAACCATGTGCAGGAGGCCAGAGGTGATAAAAGAAACTCCCGTTAATACTTTTGTACAAAATCTTTAAAGAAAATGTACATTCAGTTCCTGTTAAAAAATATAAGGCAGGAACTTAGAAACGAGGTACTAAGTGGGAGAGCCTTGAGATTTAGTAGAATAAAAGTGGTTGTTAAAGCCTTTGAGGGTGAATGTAGGAAGAAGTAGAAAGAACCTCTGAGGTCCCCCAGTTTTAAGAATGGACAGAGAAGAATTCTCTAATGATAGATTCATGGATTTACTGGGAAGGGAGACGTTTGGGGACAGAGACTCTTACATGGAAGCATAACATACATGTAATATTAGTGAGTTATATTTGAAAAGTGAAATCACTTTCTTAGAGAACATTAGAATATCTTCTTACAGTCACATCCATAGTTATCATTTTATATTTACTTTTAACCTTTATTTCTTAAGCAAACATTTTTTTAAAAGATTTTTTAAATTTATTTATTTATTTATTTATTTGAGAGAGAATGAGAGAGAGAGCATGAGAGGGGGGAGGGCCAGAGGGAGAAGCAGACTCCCTGCCTAGCAGGGAGCCTGATGTGGGACTCGATCCCGGGACTCCAGGATCATGACCTGAGTTGAAGGCAGTCACTTAACCAACTGAGCCACCCAGGTGCCCAAACATTTCTTTATATATTTGTGATTGGAGTATAACAATTTGCAAACTGCTTCATTCACTTGACATTTAATGTGATTTATATTGCCACATAATTATAATCACTATGTTTAGCTGCTATAAAATAGTCCATGTTGAATTGTACCATATTGATTTATGGTATAATTTATCTCCTGATAGACAATATCAGGAGATATACAATTTTATTTATTGATTTATTTTGTTCAGGAAAATACCTTTTTTTAAAAAGATATTTGTTTATTTGAGAGAGAGAATGAGAGGAGAGAGTTCAGCAGGAGAAGCAGACTCCCTGCCGAGCAGGGAGTCCGATGTGGGACTCAATCCCAGGACTCCAGGATCATTACCTGAGCCGAAGGCAGTTGCTTAACCAGCTGAGCCACCCAGACACCCATTGTTCAGGCAAATATCCTAAGACTTAAAACTTTTTCTAAATTTTCCATTTTTTCTTAGGTAGTGCTATGCATGAGACTGAACACTGATTGCAAAATGCCTACTCAACAGATGTTATTTATTTTTACAAAGAACTACATGCTTACCTTTTCAACAATTATTATTCTCATAACTTAATTATCATTGACATCTTCAGTCCCTTCACTGTTAACGGTCATTTTCAATCAAGGTATGGGTATTGGCATCAGATGCTTCACTTTTTAAAATGTTGGCCAGTCTACCATTACCAAATGATATTTAATTTTATAACATTTTGAATTATTAAAAATACTGTTTCAAATAGTCTTGGATATTCCAAAAATTTTTAAAGAAATTAGTTCTTTATTTATTATTAATTAAAGAAGAAACTGTGTAAGTTATGTATATGAGTATAAGCTAAATATTTTCCATAATTGAGGAAATTAACTGAATGATATAAGTTAATATGAAAACCCATTCTGTCTCTATTATTTAACTTCCAATTGAAAAAATTAATAATTCCTTTTGTCTCAATGGGTCTATCTTTTACAAGTGAAATGAACATATACTGCATTTCTGTCTCACTTTTTAAAACTGGTTGGCAGTTATACTAGTTATACTATACTATTATTATAAAAATATTTTGGAGCCAGGTATTTTGTCATGTTCCTTATTGAGGGCTTTTTATATTGTTTTATCTATTTGCTTAAAAATAGTGAATGATAACTATGTTCCAGGCATTTTGCTTACCTACCCTTGCCTGCTTCTTTAAACTTTTCACTGTAAACTTCAGCATTGAGGGTTGAGTAGAGAGATGGAAAAAACTATTTGCTGAGCAAAACAGTTTGCTGTTAGATTTCAAAAATATTTTGATGTGAATTATTATGTACCCTTAGCAGTTTTAAGTCTTTTGGTGTTTTTATTGATTTATGCTACCTATCTATATTATCATAAAGAGAAATTTGGCAACACTAAGAAAAAAACCTTAGAAATCGTTGTCCTGATTTTAGAAATATACACTCGACTGAACAGAAAGCCCCCTCTGGGCTTTGTGGGACCTGGAATCAAGGAATTCAATTTATTTAGGATTTGGAAAGTCTAGTAATTTAGTTTGATTTCAAAAGAGGTAAAATTCTGTACAAAATAATTTTGCAGATGATTTTGGGCAATAAATCTCTGTGTAAAGTAGTTTTTCATAGCACATTAAATAAGAAGCCAGGTATTTGATAAAAAGGGTAGAAAGATCATTTTATTTGATGTTCTGTTTTCTGTTTCACTTTGGAAATTCTACTTTGCATGTAATGCTTAGCGTGCATTTTACTCTAAATTGTCATTCTATTGATTTAAAAAAAACACACAAGGGGCGCCTGGGTGGCTCAGTGGGTTGATCCTCTGCCTTCGGCTTGGGTCGTGGTCTCAGGGTCCTGGGATTGAGCCTGCTTCCTCCTCTCTGCCTCCTCTCTGCCTGTGTCTCTGCCTACTTGTGATCTCTATCTGTCAAATAAATAAATGGAATCTTTGAAGAAAAAAAAAACAAAAATAAAAACACACAATTATTTAAATACCTATCCTATTCAAGCAACTCTACTGAATTCAAGAATATTAGAGCATTCAGACAAATCTCTTTCCTTAAGGAGTTTATATTCTGGTTAAGGAAACAGATTATATGCTTTTTAGCAGGAGGATTAATTTAGTAATTGAACAAATGTTTACCAAGTATTTCCAATATTGTGAATTAGGGATACAGCTGTAAAGAAGATTATCTCTGCTCTGTTGAGTTTACATTCCATCTGAAGACTTGGGAAGATGATAACATCAGAAATTAGTAAATAAGTACAGATGATGATAAATTCTAAGAAGACAACAAAGCAAGGGAAAGGATAGAGTAATCACGTGTGAGCATGTATGTGTGTGTTTATGTGTCCGGGCACACACACAGGTGATTGTTTTGGTGAATCTTTTAGAAGAGGTAGTCACAGAAGGTCTTGTCAGAGAAGTAAGCCATGCAGAGATGTATGAGAAGAATTACATAGACAAAAAGGGATAAAAGTGGAGGGTTCCAGGAGCTTAGTGAGTGAGGGCAGAGTAATAAATCCCAGAGCAGAAACGAGGAGACAGGGCAGGCAACTACAGAGGGATGCCTGATGCTTTGTCTTTTCTTCTGAGTATAGGAGCCCAGTAGAAGCTCTCGGCAGTGCTGTGACCTGATATGATTTCCTATTTTAACATATCTGTTTGGCTGCTATATGGAGAATGTATTTTGGAGTGCAGAAGAAAAAAAAATACCCCAGTTAGGAGGTTATTGCTGTAAAATGATGGCATAAATAACAATACAAAAATTGTTAGAAAAATAGTTATAATGACCATTAATGGACTTGATTGTGTTTTGTTATTAAGGAAATATTCCGTAATAGGAAGATAGGTGAGTCCATTGCAGGCAATGGAGAACTGTTTTGAAAAAGGTGGTTTGAATTTGTATTACTTCTTTCTAGGCAACCAGTAGTACTAGTTGAATGAAATGGAATATTCATGAAGGAGAATATTAGGCTATAAAGCTGTGTGGGCAAGACACCCAGATTGTGGATGGCATAAAATACTTGGGAATTTGTACATCGTTTTGCAGGCAGCCAGAGTCATTACAGATATTTGAAGGGGACAGTGGAATGTACAGTTTGGTAGTGGTTTGTAGTACTTTTTGAGGAGCTACTCTTGAGTGTAAGAGGGTCTTCAGGATTAGCAAAGGTGGAATATAAGGTGAGCACCCAGGCAGAAGCCAGGTTTAGTGTTAATTATTAGGTGAGAGACATTGGAAAGTCTTTCCAAAGTTGAAGGAGAAAGAAGAATGAAAAGTAACTCCAAGGTTTACATAAAAGATACATATCTCTCTTCTTCTCTGCAACAAACTGATGAGGTAGGTAATATTCTTACTTTACAGATGAAGAAGCTAAAGTACTCAGGGCATAGAAGCTTGCAAAATTCTCACAGCTAGTGGGTGTCAGATGGCATTTTAAACCCAGGTAAATTGCAGAACGCTGTCCCCAAAGTGTTCTGAAATAATCTAAGGTTTCAAAAAATTGGCTGTGCATGCATATAGTAATCTATTCTTAAGATATTTATTTTCATATTGGAATAGTTGTTATACTTGAAAATTGTGCTTATTTATAAATGTTGTACTCAAGATATTTAAAAAACAATACAAAATGAAAACTGTGTGTAAATAGAATTGTGGCATTTATTGTTAGTTTAATAACAAAAATGACATTAATATATTGGTTTCTAATGTCTTAATTATTAGATGTTTTATTAAAAATATTTCACTACTGATTCAATCAGCCATTTATCTATCGACAAGTCTAAGTAGAAACCACCAAGCGTAAGAAAAGAGTGGGATAAAGTCAGAGGAATCAATGTAAGAAACAACTTAGCAGAAGAGAAAATGCTTTTCTAATAAACAGTAATTTAAAATTATAGGTGCAACATGTAGTTTTAATCTATCTTTTCTTGCCAAGTTAAAATTACAATATGTTAAGCCTGAAAACAGATAAAACACCTCTTAGATTCTTATACTTGGTCTTATAGCATAGCATTCTTGACATTAATGAATTATTTCAATTCTTTCAGCTGTCACAGGAATGATTAACTTGGTGTTCTGATTTATTAGTGCTAATAAAGAGCACCAGTACTTTATTATTTCTGGATTCTATTCCATTTTGTAAGAACAGTTTAAGAACTAAGCTATATGATAGTTGCATAGAGCTGTCCTTTTTTAAGGATTTAAGGTACATTAACATAAATTAACATTTATTGTCTTCACACAGTGAACCAGGTATTGTAGCAAAATAGATATATGGTACATGTAAAATAGACAGCCTATATCTCCATTGTCCACCGTTCAGTTTAACCCACCGCAACTCAGTGATATTTTTACTGAAAAAAAAAAATTCTTTTAATGATTATGCTCAGTCCTATACATGTGAAATTTTTAGTGAGTGCAAATAGTGAAAAATTTTTTAGTGAGTGCTTAATATATACTGGACCTGTTAGAAACACAAGTCCTTGCTGTCATCAAGCCTATATTTCACAAAAAGTGACTGTGTGTCAAATAGTAACTGGTACTATGAGAGCTTCAGTAAAGCTAGCTAAGGGAGAGAAGAGGGGTGGACAAGAAGGGACATCGAGATCTGGAAAGTTGTGGACAAGATGTTCCCTCTTTTATATATTTGGTTGGGGAAGTCTTGAGACTCTCAGGAAGGAGGAGTGCTATACTTGTCAAATACTCCTACTAGTTTATTTGAAAGAGAATTGAGGATTGGCCATTAATTTGGTGGTGCAGCAGTCACTGGGACCTTGACAAGAGCTATTGGATAGATCTGAGAGAATATAAGCCTAACTGAACTAGTTTGAGAGGATGGGAGGAGAAGGCAGCGAAATAGTATTTATATCTCTTTTGAGCCTTGGAGTAAATGTGAGCAGAGAAATCAAATAGTGGTTGGATGCAGATGTGGATCAAAAGAGTTCGTTGTCATTTTTTTTTTTTTAAGATTTTATTTATTTATTTGTCAGAGAGAGAGCGAGTGAGAGCAAGCACAGGCAGACAGAGTGGCAGGCAGAGTCAGAGGGAGAAGCAGGCTCCCTGCGATCCCATGACGCTGGGATGATGACCTGAGCTGAAGGCAGCTGCTCAACCAACTGAGCCACCCAGGCGTCCCCGTTGTCATTTTTTAAGATGGAAAAAAATTTTTTAAATCTATTTTGCGTGATATTGGGAATACTTTGGTAGAAAAAAAAAACAATCAGAGAGGCAGGTGGGGTGAGGACAGATTTTTGAGTATTATCCTTGAGTAGCTAAAAAGGTATGGATAGGTTCCAAGCACACAAGGAGGGATTAGCTTTAGGTAGTAGTAGGACAGTTTATGCATATTAACAGAGGAAACTATGTGGTTTAGGGACACAGATGAATGCAAGTTGGTGGGTGTGGTACTGGCAATATTTAGAATTTCTCTTTTGGTTGCATCTTTCTTTTCAAAGAAATCAAAAGCATAGACATCAGCTGAGAACCAGAAAAAAAGAACTATGCTAGTGAGGGAATGGAGGTGCAAAAACTCAGTTTGGTGGAAGAGGATTATAAAGAAAAAAAATGTTTACTTTGGAGATATTATGTTTGAGGTCCTGTGGGTCATTCAAGAAGACATGATGTGCAATCTTTTTGCTCAGTCAGGAGATGAGGTTCACAAACAATTTTGGATATTAATGGTAGAGTTACGGTAATTTAAACCATGATGTAAAAGATACGGCCAGGGAGAACTAGCAAAGTGAGGAGAGGCGGCCAAGGTCATAAGTAAAGAATTTTATTATTTATTTAGGTAAGGGAAACAATGCCAGCAAAGGAGAAAAAAACCAGAAAGGGACAGAGAAAACTAAGATTAAATAGGAATAATAGTGATTAGAATAACATAAGAGTGCTCAGTTTGTAAATGAGTTCCAAAAGAAAGAAAACTAAAAAGATACCATTACCTTTTGATTGTTAGAAGGTTATTGATGACCTCTGAATTGCTTATGAAGAGTGTTAGGTTTATGAACTGAAGTTTCAAGATATTTGACCATGAGAGCAAAAGGACACCTTACGAGAGGTTAGTGGCTTTTAAGTGAAGTATACCAAGGGAACTTTCATATTTTAATAAAAGTTTACTAAGTATCTCCTTTAGATCAGACACTATTCCAGATAGCCTTAAACAAAGTGGACATTATGAACAAAATTGACAAAAATCCCAATCCTTAATATTTTATATTCTAGTTTAGGTTGTCTCGTTAAGCTGTTTCTTTTAGCCTAGGAGGACTTGACCATTTAGAAGTTTTATTATCAGGAGAAAGTAAAAGGAGAGAGGAAAAGAACAGGTGTGGCTCTTGGGCATGGCAGAGCCAAGGGAAGAATGTGGTATCACTTAATATCACAAGAGGAAACAATGACAAAATATCAGACAGGCCTCCTTAATTTTTAGTTTATGGCGGACAAGGATTTTGTACAAAACACTATGGTTCAATGAAAAGAACAATATAATAGATTTCAGAAGACTGTGATTCTATACGCACAACTTGACTAGCTATATCAGCAAAGGAAAGAGCCTTCAGGAGTTATAGCTTCCTCATGTGTAGATTAAAGGTATTTCTTCTGTGCAAGATGTTATTCCTTTGAACAGATGAGACTATATATCCTCTAACGAGCCTTATGAATCAAAGAACTTTTTATAAGAAAATGGCAATAGCTAGGGCACATCTGCAAAATCTTGTGATTCATATTTTGTGGTTCTTAAAATCTAATTATTTTATGATTATTGTTAGTTTGGAGTGAAACTACATCTTTTTATTTCACATTTTTATTTTGTATTTGTAAAAATATATTTATATTTATAAAATCCCTGATTTTTTTTATGAGCAACTTAACAAAATATAGAACGTATAATTTCTTTTGACCACTGTGCGCTAACACAAGAACAAAGACTTTAGTATGCCCTGTGTGATCACATGTTTATAATAGATGAGCCTTGGCTTACAATAACTGCTTTGTTTTGAGGTTTATTAGCCCATGCCTTAGTGCAATTGAACTTGTCCTAAATTCACTGTTTCAGAGCTACAACGTGTGTAGCACATTCATTGTCCTATGAATGATACTCGCTTACTTGAGTCCAGACAGTAAACTTAGAACTTCTCAGGTCCTTTTCCTTATAAAGTCTAGAAGCTTCTGTTAAAATATTGAAATATGTAAAACAATTAAAATATTTCAAATGGTGGACCCTTTATATGAAACAATTTTGAAAAATATCTGCTTTATGGGATCACCTGTATGGGATCAGGCTCGTCTCCCACCCTACATCTAGCTGCTAGCATTAATGACTGAGAGCCAAGTATAGATTTCAATTTGTGGTTATTTTATTTAATTCCAAATAAGACAATTTTATGGTATGTTACATTGTTCATATTCTAATCTCTGTTGCCAAGAGTTCCCAATAATTTTGAAGACTATTACTTAATATTTTAAAATATCACAAAAGTTAAAGACAAAAAATTTGAAGTGTATAATGTGTTAAACTCTGTAGAGTACCATCTGATTTATAAAAACAATAATACTATGTTTTCCCTTATTCTCTTCTGTATTACTAAATCAAACAAATAAGTAATTAAAATACTAAGGTAAAGAGGGTATCTCATTCAATCCGTTCTTTTTTTCTCATTAAACTTTTGTTTTAATCTCAAAATTCTGTGACAGATTTTTGGTCAAGTTTTTTCCATTAAAAAGTTCCAGGGGCGCCTGGGTGGCTCAGTGGGTTAAAGCCTCTGCCTTCTGCTCAGGTCATGATCCCAGGGTCCTGGGATTGAGCCCCACATTGGGCTCTCTGCTCAGCAGGGAGCCTGCTTTCTCCTCTCTCTGCCTGCCTGTCTGCCTACTTGTGATCTCTGTCTGTCAAATAAACAAATAAAATCCTCGGGGGTGGGGGGAACCTGCCCCCCACCAAAAAGAAGCAAATGGTTCACAAAATATACTCCTTTTCTTTTGAAGGTTTTACAATGCATTAACCAAGTCTTTTACTATTAAATTTCAATGGCCCGTTGACTTGAACAGTTCTGAGACTGTTCTTCCACCCCTAATTAAGAGTTGGGTGGCAGGTATTGGTGATATTGGTGATAATATTCATTTAGCCTTCTGAGCTTTGTGGGCAGAGTTGGTAATCTTGCCAGTTCCAGCTGCTTTCTTGTCCACTGCTTTGATGACACCCACAGCAACTATGTGTCTCGTTTCATAAATAGCAATGCAGTCCAGAGGAGGATAGTCAGAGAAGCTGTTAACACAGCTGGGCTTGCCAGGAACCATATAAATGATGACAGCATTACCAGATTTCAAGAACTTGAGACCATCTTCCAGCTTTTTTCCAGAATGATGATCAATCTTCTCCCTCGGCCCAGCAAACTTGCAAGCAATAGGAGCTCTGGCACAATCCAGCACAGGTGCATAGCCAGCACTTATTTGGCCTGGATGGCTCAGAATAATCACCTGAGCCATGAAACCAGCTGCCTCCATTGGTGGGCCATTTTCGCTGTCATTGGCCACATTGCTGTGACGAACATTTTTGACAGATACATTCTTGACACTGAAGCCCACATTGCCCCCATGAAGACCCTTACTCAAAGCTTCATGGTACATTCCAACAGACTTTAGTTCAGTTGTAACACTGAGTGAAGTAAAGGTGACCACCATCCCAGATTTAAGAACACAAGTCTCCACCTGGAACACAGGGACAGTAACAATACTACAAATTTTGTAGACGTCCTGGAGCAGCAGACGCAAGGGCTTGTCAGTTGGATGAGTTGGTGGCAGAATGCAATCCAGAGCTTCAAGCAGTGTGGTTCCACTGGCATTGTCATCTTCACAGGTGATTTTCCATCCCTGAACCAAGGCATGTTAGCACTTGGCTCCAGGATGCCGTCAGCTTTTCAATCAGAAATTGGCATGAATACTACTTTGTTGGGGTTGTGGCCAATTTTCTTAATGTAGGTACTGACTTCCTTAATGATTTCCTGGTATCTCTTCTGGCTGTAGAGTGGCTCAGAGGAATCCATTTTGTTAACACCAACAATTAGTTGTTTCATACCCAGTGTGTAAGCCAGAAGGGCATGCTCATGGGTCTGCCCATTCTTAGGGATACCAGCTACAAATTCACCAACACCAGCAACAAAAATCAGGACAGCACAGTCAACCTGAGATGTGTCTGTTATGTTTTTGATAAAGTCTCCATGTCCTGGAGCATCAGCTATGGTCACATAATGCTTGTTGGTCTTAAATTTCCACAGGTATCAAGGGCGATACCACTTTCACATTCACTTTCAGTTTATCCCAGACTGAGGCGTACTTGAGTGAGCCATTTCCCATCTCAGCCTCCTTCTCAAATTTTTCAGTAGTTCTTTTGTTGATCCTACCATATTTATAGATTAGATGACCAGTAGTGGTAGACTTTCTCTAATCTATATGTCCAATGATGTCAATGTTGAAATAAATCTATTCCTTTCCCATTTTCGTTCTGGTGTAGTGACACCTGTGTTCATGACACCTGTGTTTGTGGTGGCAAACCCATCGTGAAAATAAGTCCATTTATTTTATAATTAAAACTGAAGTTCAGAAATATTCTCTGACTGCCCAATCTACATGATTGAAATATAGAGTATGGAATCTCCCCATCAGTGTATCATTGCCCTCAGTGGTTTTCATATTTAAGTATCTGCAAATACAGTGGTGGTAGTGGTAGTGAAGACCCTATAATGAGATAATTTTTCCTGCACAAGGGGCCACAAACCATGTGCCTATCCTGAGGCTCTAGTGATTCTGACCCATTCCCACTAAAAAAAGTGTAGAGAAGAAAACTTTATCCAAACCGTCCGCTCTGCTTTTCATCCTCTTCATCTTCAATATTAGTTTTTTAAAGATTTTATTAATTTATTTAACAGAGAGAGAGATCACAGGTAGGCAGAGAGGAAGGCAGAGAGAAGGGGGAAGTAGGCTCCCCACTGAGCAGAAAGCTCAATGCAGGGCTTGATCCCACGACCCTGAGATCATTACCTGAGCCAAAGGCAGAGGCTTAACCCACTGAGCCACCCAGGTGCCCCAATATTTGTTGCTTTTTTAACTTTCCAAATTTACTGCTATTAAAAAAGGTAGAAAAGACTGAAGAAAATTGCAATTACCCATGGCTCCATTACTCAGAATAGCTACTCCTAATACTTTGCTATCTTGTCATTTTTGGTATGATTATTCATTATTCATGGTATGTTATTTATAATAATATAAATGGTATATTTATTACAAAACTAGACTTAATATACTGGTATATTATTTATAATTGGTATATTATTAAGTGTATTATTTATAATTATTTATATTATAATTTATATTTATATATTTGCATTATATTATTAATATAATGTAATATATTTATAATACAATTAGGTATACTATTTATAATAAATATGACAATGAATATTTTAGAAAAACAAGGCCATTTATTTTACACTGTTTTGTAGGATATAACAGTGTGCCTGGAGCAATGTTAGATATCCTTACACATTCTTCAAGATTATGATTTTTAATTTCCCTATCACATTCTAACATAAGGCTATATTATAATTTATTTAATCTCCTACTGTTGGGAATCTATATTATTTTTAATTTTTTGCTGTTATAAAATAACCAATTTTTTTAGACTTTGGCTTTATATTGCTAAGTTACCTTCAGCAAGCTGTCAACTGATATCCCAACTAGTATGAGAATACTTACTTTCTTTCATGTTTCTCAGTACTGGGAACACTACATATACAGATAGGTAGAAATACAGATACACATGTACGTATATAAACACATATGATAAACTACAATGCACACATTTAAATATAAGCAAGAATATTGTCATATCTTTTGTTTTATATCATTAAATATAAAGTTAAATATTCTTCATATGTTACTAGCTATCTCTACATTTTCTTTTGAATTTCTCAACCATGTGCAGTTTTCATCACGTAAGTTTTCACCACATAAATTTCACAATATGTTCTAATATTTTATTTATTTTTTTTGTTTTAATATTTTAAATATAAACACAGCTTCATCAGTTCTGTAAATTTAAAAAATTGCTTAGTTAGTCTTACCATTTATTCTTCCAGAAAAGATTTTCTATTTCTAATTTGCTTACTCTTCTAAAGAAATTTATCTGGGAAAAGAGAAGTCACAGCAAGTTTGTCCATTGGCAGAAATGAACAATGGGTGTAGAAAGAAACTGTTGATACAAGAAGACAAGGGGGGATTTACCAAAGTGATGCCAGTGGGCAAGACGGATGGAGTCTGATGTACAAGTGAAGGTGGTGGTTTTGTAGAATAACACTTACCTGATGTTTATTCAGTAAGGATGGAATGGGGGAGGAAATGTTCACAGTTTAAGGAGAGAAGAGTAAGTATAAAACCGTAATCTAGGTCAGTGGGAGAGTGAATGGTCTGTTTTAACAGCCCTTTTCAGGATACTGTTCATGAATGGAAGGCAAAACCATTCAGCATTATTGTGTAGTAAGGACAAGTTGGGGATGAATGACAGGGAACAGGTGGTAAATCCAAGGATTGTAGGTCCTGCGGGGATAGGAAAATCATTGCAGTCAGAGTGCTCATGGTGAGTGAACTGGGAAGAAAGGACGTTTAGTTGTCAGGGAGTATGGTGCTAGAAACTGAGATTATGGAGGGGTTTTCTTATTGATATGACCAGAGGAGCTGAGGTAGTGTTGATGACAAGATCACCGAATGAGAAGTAGTCAAAGAATCTAGAGGCCAGAGTGTTGAAGGAGTCATGCCTAGAGATACTGAAACCACCCCAAACTGAGATGAGATTAGTGTTGGAGGTTTTGACAATAAGCAAAGATTTCTGAAAATTGGGTAGGTGACTATAATAGGAAGAGGTACTCTATGGTGCAATCTAATACAATATTCAAAACTGAGGGTTGAACTAGAGAGCCCGTGCACTAGATGTTTGCTAGGCCTACACTATTTTCCACCAGGCCCCCCAATAGTTTTTCCTTCTCATTGATTAGTTGTTTACCTGTCACTGCCTTTAAGAGCCTTTGTCCCATCATCCAATCTAAAACACTCCCTAAGGCATGGCTCTACTGTGTATTTTACTTGTTTTATATTTAAAGAGTATTTATAACTAACAACATATCTTGTTTACTTACTTGTTTTTATATACTGGTTCTCTTATAGAATGTAAGTATTTTGAAAACAGTGATTTAGCATGTCCTGTTTGTGGCTGATTTCCCAGATTTATGATTAACTGACACATAGTAGGCAGCCAATAACTCATTGTTGAGTGAATGAATGAATGAATGAATATTTATAAGATTAATTATTCTCTCCCACTTTTCTGTGACTTCTTCCAAAATCCAAATATACTTTTTAAAAAAATTTCCCAACTCGAAGCATCCATTTTTCTTTTAAGAATTGCTATTCACAACCTTCTCCTCAAGAATGGTGAATTAGTAATGCAGTAGGAAAAAGGTATAAAGTTGTTCTGTTTGCCTAATGCAGTTATTAGTTAGGACTCAAAGATGCTGTCACTCATTACTTCAGAAAATTCTCACCAGTAAGATAATGAACTTGAAGTACAGTTATCTCCTGATTAGTTGGTTTCAACTATCACTCTCCTGTCATGCTTAGCCAATAGTCAGCTTCTCACAGAGTAGTACCCCACAACTGTAAACTTGAATCCTCTCTCCATATGCCTATACCCTTTGCTTACTTGTTTTGACAGCAGATTAAAGATAAGTTGAAAATCTATTCCTCAGAAAAAAAGTAAAAATAAAATGATTTAGCTGTATTCAGTGTTTTTTTAAATATAAAAACAAATCTTTTTATTTTTGCTCTAAATAGAAAGCAGATAAATTTATGTTCTTATATTTTAGCAATAAGTAGAAATGTTACATGACTAGTTAACATGCTATTTAGTTTATATGTTGAAAACTATATATAGTATAGTATAGTAGCATGAGCCCTTGGTGTTGTCAAGGATTAATTAAGATAACAAATGTAAATTAGTTTCCCCTTTTTTCTCTCTAACAGACCAGATATGAGTTATTCATCCTCTTACACACAATAAAACTATCACCTTAATTTGATGCCCAAGGCAAGAGATTTTTTTCTACATTGTAGATGGTTATTAGGTAGCATGATTCTAATTGTTGCTGCTCTATTTTTATGAAGTACCATTCTGTAATCAGATTGGTGATTTAATGTTTCTAATCATTTACATTTTTAAGCCTCTGGTACTATGAATATTTTACAGAGTAGTCGATTTATGTCTGTATACTAAGAATATTTCAACTTTAAAACAAAATGTTCTTTTGGTGTTTTGAGAATTTTAAAGGCAACTTAGAAATCTACCATTTTAAATTCCACCATTTATTGAGCATTACCAAGTGAAAGGCCCTGTATCAGCCAGCTTGGGCTGCCATAACAAAATACCATGAAAGTAGATAGTTTAAACAATAGAAATTTATTTGTCATGGTTCTGTATGCTGGGAAGTCCAAGACCATGGTGGGTTCTGTTGAGAACTCTCTTCCTACACTGCAGATGGGCACTTTCTCATTGTGTCCTCACAACGGCAGAGAGAGAAAAGATCAAACTCTCTAGGGTCTCTTATGAAGGTATTAATTCCATTATGAAGACTCCAATCTTAGGACCTCATCTGAAGCTAATGCCCTCCCAAAGGCCCCATCTTCAAATATAATCACTTTGGGAGTTAGGACTTACATTTGAATTTGGAAAGACCCAGTTCAGTCCATAGCTGACTTTGAGCTAAGAAATACATGCAGCTCTTTTGAAGTAAAAAATGAGACCATAATTGCAAGAGGTTACCATCATTTTAGATTTTCCTTGGAATGTGGCCCTTTATAGCATCTATAAAATTGTGTTTTATATAGATTATAAAGCATGTATGGACACTCTGTATTATAAAATTTTGTACCCAAGTAGACTGTGGGATGAGTTTCTTTTTGTTTTATTTTGTGTATATTATGAACAACTTCTTATATGTACAAAACTAGACTGAAAAGTCTAATGAATTTTTAATGAACCCATTATCCACTTCCAATAGTTACCAACTCAAGATGAATGTGTTTTTTTCTATAACCTACGTACTATACATAACTTGCCTCTGGTCTGGAATCACCAGGTTTTTTTCCAAGTTGTAGGATTCCTTTAGTATTTCACGTTTTTAATTTTGTTGCTAAGATATCTCTTATGGCTACTGAGTTGGTTATTGGGTTTTTCATTTGTTTTGTTGAAAGTGTAGGGAAAATGTTTTTGTTTTGATTTTGAGCAGACACATTGCTAGTTCATACTGATTTTTATAATTAAAATTCAAGCTTTCAGAAATTTTAGTTAATTCCTCCCATTTTGTATCACTATCTCTTTTCTCCCTTGCCAAGAATCCTAATCGGGAAAATCAGGAATGATAAAATTATATTATCCCAAAAATCACACATTTATTTCATCCAACATTATACATACAACAATGTATGCAATAAAAACACTACCACCAATATTATTATTACTGATAACAGGTAATTTTTTTAATTCCTTTTGCCCATTGACTAGCTCACTAGGAATCTGCAGTCAAATCACTCTGTGTATGTGTATTTAATTTTTGTGCGTGTGTGGTAAGAACACAAGATTTAAATCTTCGTAATAAGTTTCTATATGCAATGCAAAACTTAACTATGGGGACAGTGTTGTAATAGCTGCCTCTAGAACTTATTCATCTTGCATAATTGAGACTTTATGACTGTTGATTAGCAGTTCCTCGTTGGTTCCTCTCAGTGTGGTAAGCCACCAACTGGGTTCACATTTAGATTCATTGGTTTTGCTTTACATTTTAATTTTAGGATCTCCTTTTTAAAAATTGGTTCTGTTTTATAATTAACTGAAATATTTACATGGTTCAGTGACAAAAATAGAAAAGAAATTACATTTTTTAAAAAATTAGTTTGTTGGAGCCCCTGGGTGACTCAGTCAGTTAAGTATCTGCCTATGGCTCCAGTCATGATCCTGGGGTTCTGGGATCAAGCCCCACATTAGGGTTCCTGATCGTCAGGGATTCTGCTTCTCCCTCTGCCCTCACCCCACTCATGCTTGCTCTCTGTGTCTCTCTCTCAAATAAATAAATACAATCTTTAAAAAAATCTAGTTTATAGTTCATGTCCTGCACTCTCTTCTGTTCATCCACTTATTGATTAAAAAATAGTTTAGGGCACCTGGGTGGCTCAGGTGGTTGAGTGTCCAACTCTTGGTTTCAGCTCAGGTCATGATCTCGTGAGTCCTGACATTGAACCAGGTGTCAGGCTCCATGCTCAGCAGGGAGTCTGCTCTAAGATTCTCTCCTCCTGTCATTTCCCCAACTTGCATGTGCATTTTCTCTGTCTCTTTCTCTAGAATAAATGAATAAATCTTAAAAAAATAGTTTATGCTTATATTGTCTTAAAAATATATGTCTGTATATTTTAGTAGATGAATGGCATCATAGGTAGGCCATATATTTCTATATATCTATATTTATATCTGTATCTATATATACGTAGTTAAAATGTGCTATTGAAATGATAGTCTGATTTTCTTTCTCTAATAAGTGACTTACCATTGTATATGGCTGCTGAAAGATTTTTTTTTAATTTTCTTTAAAGTCTGATAATTTTACTAGGATGTGTTTTGCTGTGGGTGGATTATTTTCCAAGGTATGCAGTATGACCTTTCCAAAATATAGGTTCAATTTATTTTCCTTTATTCAGGTAATGTTTTTACACTGTAGCTTTTGATACTTGTTCTGTGTTTTGTTTTTATTTTATAAGGATATAAATGAGCTCCACTTCAAATTATTCAATTAATAATCACTAATATAAGTTTTACCACATGGGGTCAGTTTTGGCCCAAATGCTGCTCAGTTGTATTAGAGGTATGTTACAAAGCATTTCCTTTTTGATCTCCTAGTTAAAGGCTAGCGATGTGTTCTGTGACTTGGCTTCCCTGAATTCAGCTATGCAAGCTGTAAGCTCCAGTACACTGAATTGTTTCTATGGAAAAATAATAACTCTTGTCAAATAAGTTTAGGAAAAAAAAATTGGATTATTCAAATTAAACAGGTTTATTGGAAATATGCATTATAATCTTCAGAGGAAATTACATGCAGCATTTTACAAATGTATTTAATAGCTAACCTTTCTGTAAATAAACACATTAACATCTCTAAGTGAAATACAATTTGGAAGATATTGACTTAATACATTTACTATGAAACTATCAACAGATTTAACAAAACACATTCAAATTTTTAATATTTCCCATTTGTATCAATTCCTAGAGAAATATACTCTATATATTAGTGTAGTAACACTTCCTTTTATTTATGCAGCACTTAATTTTCTCATAAGATAGTAGAGTCTATCTTTTTAAAGTATCTTTGACTTCGGGAATTATGACAAGTTTTGTTCTTTACTCAATACTCACTAGAGGGGGCGCCTGGGTGGCTAGTGGTTTGGGTCTTTGCCTTCGGCTCGGGTCATGATCTCAGGATCCTGGGATCCAGCCCCACATGGGGCTCTCTGCTCGGTGGGGAGCCTGCCTCCTCCTCTCTCTCTGCCTGCCTCTCTGCCTACTTGTGATCTCTGTCTGTCAAATAAATAAAATCTTAAAAAAAAAATACTCACTAGAGTACTTCTATTCTTTACTTTGCAGTTTTCTTTTCTTCCCCTTGTAAACTTTTAGTAAACTATTTCTAAATTGTATGATTCAGTAAATTTTGATTACTGCCTCTCAGGTCGCTGTTAGAAAAATGACATTAGAGCATATTGTGTGGGTAGCAGTTCTTCTTAATCAGAGAGAAATATAGGGACAGAAGTGGATGTCAGAGGGTGGAAGATGCTGAGTTTGTTTTTGAAGAGGCTAAGGGATCCATGGGAAATATTCAGGTTTCATGGCTGGTAGATAACTGAAAACAGGACTGTGGCCTTTAGAACAGAACTTGGGAATGGAAATAGATTTGAGAATCATATGTTACTAGTAATGAAAATCTAGAGTGAGTAACATCTCTCAAGAAAAGTTAGTAGATGGGACGCCTGGGTGGCTCAGTTGGTTAAGCAGCTGCCTTCGGCTCAGGTCATGATCCCAGCGTCCTGGGATCGAGTCCCACATCGGGCTCCTTGCTTGGCAGGGAGCCTGCTTCTCCCCCTGCCTCTGCCTGCCACTCTGTCTGCCTGTGCTTGCTCTCGCTTCTCTCTCTATGACAAATAAATAAAATAAAAAATCTTAAAAAAAAAAAAAAAGAAAAGTTAGTAAAGAGAAAGGAGAAATTGATCAAGATAAAAAGAAAAAGACTTTTATATGCTTTATTCAAAATTCTTTTGTCGTACAAAATACACCTGTGTTTTATAAAGTTATCTTAAAGAAATCAAATGTAACAATTCAAGAAACTATACATTTTTAATATACCTGGTAAGAGTATTTGAAAATTTACAATTTACTCTGGTTATTACTATAGTCAAATAGCACTATGAAGTAAAATTTTTACTCTTCAATTATTCCCTTATAATGGAATTGTCTTATTTTTAGTATCCATTATTTTTATGTTACCTAAAAACCACTTGCAAAGTTCTTAAACCAAGGTAATTTTCCATATACTTTTCTAATTTTTTTCTCTTTTTTCTAAGTGAGAATAACTTTTAAAATGTCTTTTAAAAATTAATTGGCTTTCCTAAGTTAATAAAAATTGAAAGAATAATTAATATTTCTTCAGTTTTTGAATTCATGTTTCTAAAAAGGAAAATTCTTTTATTTTTTTTTAATTTTGTTTATTTATTTGACAGAGAGAGAGACACCGAGAACAGGAACACAAGCATGGATAGTGGGAAAGGGAGAAGCAGGGCTCCCACTAAGCTGGGAGCCCCATGTGGGGCTTGATCGCAGGGTCCTGGGATCATGACCTGAGCCGAAGGCAGACACTTAACCACTGAGCCATTCAGTCTCCCCTAAAAGGGAAAATTCTTTATGTAAGAAAGTATTTCATTGTAATATCTCAATTTATTAGCTTTTACTCCCATAGACTGATAGCAGGAATTTAAAAATTAATTTTATTTTCAGTAATAGTGGAGATTGGTTTTACAATCCTAATTTATATTCTTATTATATTTTGTTATCTTTTAGAATCCTTCATGACATTGGTGTAATGGTTCATAATTTATGGATTATTTATAGTTGTCATATTACTTAATTTTTATAACAATTCTGTGAGATGGGTTTTATGGAAAAGGATATTTCTAATCATAATTCAGTGTCCTACAGCTAGTAAGGGTGGAAAGGACCCTTGATCAGCTCCTCCTCTATATCTCGTGTTCTTTGACCTTACTTGAGCCATTTCAAAATGGTATCATATTTTTGTACTCTTCTTGCAAGTCCCTTGGGAACGCATTCTAAGTTAGGAAATTATAGTTTATGGAAAATGACTAGGGCATGACTAATTTCACTCCCCATCCTACCCCTCACTTAAAAAAAAAAAAAACTAGGTACAAGAGTCTCCTATGAAACTGAAACAAATACTACATTTTTGGGGTTATAACAAAGAAAGGTTATTTTCATCTCTAACAGTTCCTGGCTGGTCACAGTGTTCCATGCCACAGAAAAGCCTGAATAATTTCTTTAAAGAAAGCACTGAAGCCAAGAATTAGCATTCTTTCTGGCTGAACTGCAATTGCACACAGGTTGGCCTCTTATTTTTGCAACAGTGTTTCATTAGGTCAGCTGAAAGTTTGCCCTCTCTGTTCTAATGCAAAATGATAAAGGTAGACAAGGAAGGGGAGAGTGGGGGGCTTCAGTAGGAGATTAGCTCTGTGGTACCTGTAATCTACACTTTTCAAATTTTAAATAATTGAAACCTTCATGCTTATTGCAATCAAGGTCTGCTTATTTTTATTTTATTGTACATAAGCACCAACTTTTCCTAATACATAGTTACTCAAACTCTGGTGGTCTTCCCCAAAGCAGTGTGCTGGGATGATGACTGTGAGCTACTCCTCTAGAAGCAGCATCAGCAAAAGGTCTGAAAGCAGATAGTTGTCTTCCAGTTGTAATTCTTTTTTTTTTTTTTTTTTGCAATTTGTTATTGTAAATTATACAGTTACACTATAGTCTTCTGTAGGGAAGTATAAAGAATTTATTATTGTTATTTTTATCTGTGGATTCAAATTCTGTTTTAAAAACCTTATTAGGTGGAATAATTCTATCAAGTGACATTAGTTGTAATAATATCTTTATCTGAAACACATGAACAATTTAATTATTACTGAGAAGGGGAAAAGAATAACATTATATTAAATTGGACCTCCTTAAAATTCTTTTAGAAATAGCAATTGAATATAAAGTGCATCTCATGAGTGTCCATAGCCAACAAGTAAAATTGTAAGTATAAACAATAAAATTATAGATTTAGTGTTTAATGATATTTATACTGCACTTTATGAGTTGAAATGTAATTACTCTACAATTAACTAATGCAAGACAAAAGTCTGAGGTCTTATTTAACTGAATATAGTAGGGGCACCTGGGTGGCTCAGTTGGTTAAGCAACTGCCTTTGGCTCAGGTCATAATCCTGAAGCCCAGGAATCAAGTCCCACATCGGGCTCCCTACTCAGTTGGGAGTCTGCTTCTCCCTCTGACCTCTCCCCTCTCATGCTCCCTCTATTTCATTCTCTCTCTCTCAAATAAATAAATAAAATCTTAAAAAAAACTAGATATAGTATATAATATCTTTTCTTTATTTAAATTTTTAATATTTCTTTCACCAGGGTTTTTGCACTAATTTATATATTTTAGAATATTCCATTAAGATATTACTTATCTTGATTAATGAATTTGCAGGTTGCACTTAAATTTTGCCTTTCTGTCAAGAGCCTTTTTATTATCATCATGGGCCTGGCCCCACACCATGTTTAGATATTTTTAGGGCAATAATGAATTGCACTATTTTTGGAGATATACCTCTTTCTTTGCCCATTATCTTAAGCAGTTGTAGAGAAACAAAAGAGAGAGAAGTGTTTATTGAGGGGAGAAAATACAAGGGCTTCAGGACTACAATGCTGAGGTGTGAGAAAAGTGTTCTTCTAGACTGATTTGCACTCTGGTACACTGCTCTTCAGAGGTCAGGAAACTGAGAGTATAATCCCATCAAGTTTGAAGAAACCACCTTAGTTATGCCAAGCTTTGTATTTCAATAAATATTACCAAATCCTTCTTTTGATGCAGTCAGATTACTTGAGCACCCCAAAGGATGCCAATGTTACCTGGAGAGAAGGTCCTTTATATAACAAATTGGCAGTCCTCAAAATCCGTGTTATTCTGGAAAGGCAGATTGACCAAGTTGACCATCTGGAAAGAGAATAGCTCTCAAGACCAGTGTTTCATTCAGAAAATTTTCAGAGGAAGTAATTAAGATCCTGTTAAGCTTTTTCTCAAGAGCCATTTATGTGTCATATTATTTGGAACTGGGAAAAAAAACTAGTGCTAGAAGAATTGAATTTATACTAAAAAAGTATATAAAAATGAAAACAAAAATTTTGTTTCAAAATTGTTTAAATATTGTCTTCAGATTTTATTGACTATTTATATGTGTTTATTTTAGAGCTTTGGGCATTGAGACCATGAAAATAATGTTTAAAGATGGTCTTTTATAGTTAATAGTAATTTGCATATTAAGGTTCAAATTGGAATTTTAGAGGTTAGATGCTGCCATAAGGAGTGTGGAAGGCTTAAGAGATAACATACAATTGACAAAAATATAACCACAAGAATTTCTCAAATGTGTGCGTAAAGGAACAGATGTATGCTCAGAGACCATACAAAAAAAGACTGAGACTGGCCTGACTTGGTTAATGTTTTTTCTATTACTTTTTCTAATCTGAAACACATACTATATGTAAAATAATAAATATGAAATATGAAGCAATTAAATTTTACTAGTGACAGTGAAAGAAGCAGAGGCAGGTACGTTATGAAACTGTGACTTGGAAATGTCCTTATTAGGATTGCAATTTTAATTAATGTTTTCCAATCCCATGAGTTGGATCTTACTTTGCTTATCAAGCTACAAGCCTCAGTACCTTTCCATTTGTTGTTAAAGTATTTTGTGTACTTAGTAGAGAAGACTTCTCTAAGGAAAACCTGGGAAAGAAATCCAATAGGGTCTCATGAAACCCACAGATATATATGTTATTTCAATAGGAAATCACATTAGGAATAAATCTCATTGTACTATATCTAAAAGAAAAAAAAAACAAAAATAAAAAGTGACATCTGTGAAAGCTTGTTAACTTATTTAGAATCACAGAACATATTAGAATTTAGATTAAAACCACTTCTCTATGGATTACAAACCAGATGTTTTTCTTCTACACCAGCCTGACTCTCTGTAGTCTTTCCTTGAGCGGTCAGTATGCACATTTTTTCCCACACTGGCTTGAGGGTGATTTACAGAGCAGCTTAATTTTCAACTGAAGTCAATGTCTAATGTTATTTCTTTTATAATGCTATTCTTGCAAATATTCTGCTAGAGATGGGAAATTATATATTTAAGAGGATATGCCCTAGTATAGGTCGTTCAGAATTAGGAAACCTAAGAACATTTAATCTGTGTTGGTATAGAACTAGTTGTTGGTGCAGAATTAGTCCTCATTTTAGGACTAATTAAGATAATATTAATAAATGAGAAAAATTTGTATTGCTATTTTTATGAACCTTTGAGCTACAGAGTTAAATATATGATGGGCAACTATGGGCTGTGGTTACTTATAGCATTATGTGGGAGGAGAATGCCCAATTATAAAATCAAAGTTGGCTTGGGGCAAATGGTGGATTTATAACATAGCTGACTGAAAATAAAATATAGAGTCTGTTGTTATTATTTGATAACACCAATTGCTTAATTATACCAATTGTATAAAGATTTTTAGTTGTTGCAAAAACAATTTAAATGTTCCTTATGCCCTCCATTTGCTCTCTGGCTGATTAAGCAGAGGAACAATAGGAGTGTGGAAATGGCGTGGAAATGGTGGTTGGTGGAGGGGAGTCTCCTTTTGAGAGTGACCTCTACAGCACCAGGAAAGTTTATGGTAGTAGTAGGAGAGAAAACAATGAAATTCCTTCGGAAAATAACTAAATGTTTCCTTCTTCATTTGAGGCTTTTCTCCTTTATCTTAGACTATATTGTACACATTCTGTTGTCTTGTCAACACTTTTGCAGTAATGCTGAGGGAGTAGATTGTTTTCTAAATAAGAAAATATGGGACATACACACAATTTGGATGGAAACACACCATAAAAGTCAGAGGGAGACTATCACTTAAGACTTAAAGCCCTCCTGACTCCTTAGCTTCCTCAGGAAATCATGTTTATACATTTACATGTTAAAGTTTTTTTTTTTTTTAAAGGTTTTTAAATTATTTATTTGAAAGACAGAGATCACAAGCAGGCAGAGAGGCAGGCAGAGAGAGAGAGGAGGAAGTAGGCTCCTGGCAGAGCAAAGAGCCCAAGGACCCTGGGATCATGATCTGAGCCGAAGGCAGAGGCTTTAACCCACTGAGCCACCCAAGCGCCCCATATACATTTACATGTTAAAGTAAACTTGCCTGGCAAGAAACATGAATGAATAGCCAGAAATTAGAATGTTAACTTTGCCTTTACCAATGACTTTCCATGTAAGCATATTTCTCATATTTGTTTTATCTGCAAAAATAATATAATGCAGATGTTATATAGAACTGTGAATTACTGAAGTGATTCTAATAGGGTTGTTTCTAAATTGCCTTCAAATTTCTGAGGAGTGTCTGCATTAAAGGATGGGTAAAGGAGCTCACGGAGGAAACCCAAGAATGACAAAACACGGAGAGTATGGTGTGGCTTGAATGAAGAAAGCATTACCAAATGGAAAGAGGGATAAAAGATAATAAAGCTGCATAAAGGCTAAATAAGATCAGAACTAAAAATATATGTTTTTTGAGTTACTTGTCATTAGGCAATCGACCTCAATGAGAAAACTTTCAGAGCTGAGAGGAAAAAGAGAGCCATCTCCAGTGTTAAGGAGTAGAGTGTATGTGAGAGCTTAGAGTCCAATAATGTGATGGGGTAGCAAGGCAGGTGGAAGGGGAGAGGAATATCAGACTGAAATAGAAGGCAAAGCTCAACCTCCTCCTCTCAGAAGCTAGAAATTTATATTATAGTATATCCTCCAGACTTTATCTAAATTGACTCCTGTTATATGGAGTGACTTAAATGTAGATGAGGAGCAGAGTCCTAAACATTATCTGTATTTTTGGTTTTCTCTGTTGTTCAAAGTTGTGGACAGGATCGAGAAGAAGCATTGTAAGTCATTGTTTGCCCTCATGGTCTTGCCATCAGATAAACCTCGCATTTCCTGCTTCAGTAGTCCTTCCTTTCTTTGATTGTTTTCTCACTTTCCTTATGTTCTTCTTAGCCAAAACAGGCCAGAATATTTTGTCTTTCTTCCCCCCCAGATCCAAGGTTCTAAAAGTATTCTTCTTGTGGGATTTTGAATCACAGTTTATTCAAAGTTAATTATGTAGTTTAAGAAAAACCTTCCAGTGCCAAAATAGATATTTTTATGCCTTAAATGATTCCTCTTCCTTAAGAATATATATGTATATATATAATCTGAGTGATATTCAAAATATTTAACAACAAAAAGATCCTGTATCTATACTTTTATCTGAATCTATATCAATTTGTATATATGTGTGTGTATGTGTGTGTGTGTGTGTGTGTATGTTTATATGGTGGCATAAGCTATTGGAAATTGATCTCTTTAGACAAATGTGCATTACCCATTACCCTGTGGCAGTATCAACTCTTTTAAAGATTATTACAATGTAGCCACTGTTAGGTCTCCCAATAATGGGTCCGTGATTAAAGGAGTGAGACTGATATAAAGTGAAGGTCAAGCAAAGCTTTATTCCACACCAAGCATCAAGAATCAGACCGAACATTTGGGGCTGCACCTCCTACAGAGAGGGCGACCCCTCTCTGTTTCACAGACTAGCTTTTAAGGGCAAAGGCCATATGTTTGGGCCTGGCCACGCACAGGTGGCCAATGAGATTGTAACACACAGAGAAAGCTCCACAGTCATGCCAGGTCACACATAAGTGACCAATTGAATTACAATCTACCCTATAGTAGACATTTGACCTAGCCTATCACCTTGGTCAGAATTGGCACCCAAAAGGCTCCCAAAGGGCAGGGCCCATACTCCTTGGTAACTAAGGAGACAGTATGCGCCCCCCCCACCCCCCCACTGATTGGATGTCTCTACCTGGCCTGACCCACCCTTGTGTTTGGGCTTTGTTACCTGGGGCTGGTTTCCAGGACTTGTTTTTAATTAAGTCCCCTGGGGGAAGAGGAGCAGGGACAGTTTAAAGGTTAAACAACAAGGTTATTGTTTAATGGATGTGGAAGCACTCTGGCTAAACAGGTCCTTACAGCCACTGTATCTCTTGACTCTGATATTAATGTTTATATAAAGTAAAAATTTCACTCCATGAAAATTAATACCTGAATTTAAGAAAACTGATTTCCAGACTTACATGAAACAAACTTCTGATAAAACACTATGTAAACTTGTAGCCTATTTCCTTTTGATAGTGACTGACTTGGCAGTTGCTATGCGAGAAAAAATGGTAGTACGATTAAGTGTGCTTAATTTTTCCTTTTAAATTCATCCCTTGGAACAGTGGTGATTCAGATATTTTTCCATCCTCTCACATGCAGAAAAGCTGTATTTGTTTAAAAGATAAGAATATATGTTAAACCTAGAAAATAATTTTATTATATACTTTATTGACTTTCAGAAAGTTAAGTTTGTGCTGGGATTACACTTGAAAGCCTATTGTAGTAACCCAGGTATTAGCACAGGCCAGGTTGTTAGAGGAGGTGGTGACAGGTGGTCAGATTTCAGATTTGTTTTTGTAGGTAAAACCAGGGCCAGCTTCACAAGTGTGATATCAGTGTGATCACACAAAGTCATTTGCTCAGAAAAGCCCATGTTTGGTTTTAGGCTCTGCTGTTATCATCTTGAAATTATTATTCCTGTCTTTATTGAGAGGCAGTTAACATATAACATTGTGTAAGTTCAAGGTGTCCCATGTAACAATTTGATACACATATATATTTGTGAAATAATGTCCATAATAAAGTTAACAACTCTCACTTAAAAAAAATGTGCTGTTGTGCATAGTGGAAAGCTACAGAGACTTTGAAAACCAAAACTGAAATGAAAATAAAACAAAAGACGGTTGCTTTATGATAGTGCTCTGGACTCTTTATTTAAAAAAAAAAAAAAAAGTTTTTTCTGACCTCTGCTCTATTGATGTTGCTATTTTAAGTACTTTGTGGTGTTAGACACAGATCTCTGTTCTTTTTTTATTCCATTTCTTTCCCCACCCCCATTTTATTTTATTTCTTTTCAGTGTTCCAAGATTCATTGTTTATGCACCACGCCCAGTGCTCCATGCAATACATGCCCTCCATAATTCCTACCACCAGGCTCACCCATCCCCCCCACCTCTCTCCCCTCCAAAACCCTCAGTTTGTTTCTCAGAGTCCACAGTCTCTCATGGTTTGTCTCTCCCTCCAAATTCTCAAGAAACAAATTGTGCCACCAAGAGAGAGAACAATTACAATTTCAAACAAATTCAAATAATTACTTATCAGCAGATATTAGGTTACATGATTTATATTTTATATGTTGTTGGATCCCCCCAAAATTGGGTACTCCAATAATGGGTCCGTGATTAAAGGAACGAGACTGATACAAAGCGAAGGTCAAGCAGAGACTGATACAAAGCGAAGGTCAAGCAAAGCTTTAATTCGCTCCAGGCATCAGGAATCAGACCGACTGTCAAACAGACCAATAGGGGCCGCCCCTACAGAGAGGACGACTCCTCCCTGCTTTCCAGACTAACTTTTATAGAGCAAAGACCATGTGGCTGGGTCTGGCCACACACAGGTGGCCAATGAGATTGTAACACACGCAGGAAACTCCACAGTGATGCTAGGTGACCAACTGAATTACAATTTACCCTAGTAGACATTTGAACCAGCCTAACACCTAGTTCAGAATTGGCGCCCAAAAGGTGCCTAAAGGGCCTAAAGGGCAGCGCCCATACTCCTTGGTAGCTAGGAGACAGTATGCGCCCCCACTGATTGAATACCTCCAGCTGGCCTGACCCACCCTTGTATTTGGACTTTGTTACCTGGGACTGGTTTCCCGAACTGGCTTTTAAATAAGTTGGGGGGGGGGAGGCGCAAGGTCAATTTGAGCTTTACAGCAAAATGGCAGTTCAACTGGGGTGGGGCTGCTCTGGCTGAATAGGCCCTTACAATGTAATTGTCAGAAGCATTTGTCCAGTATTGGACACTAGACTCCAGATATGGTCCTGATCAAAGGTAATCTTCATAACACTTTTTTTTTTAAGATTTTATTTATTTATTTGCTTGTTTGTTTGTCAGAGAGAGAGAAAGAGAGTAGGCAGAGTGGCACACAGAGGCAGAGAGAGAAGCGGGATCCCCGCTAAGCAAGAACCCTGATATAGGACTTCATTGGTATCAAGACTTGAGCAGAAGGCAAATGCTTAACCAACTGAGCCACCCAGAGCACTTATTTTTATCAGCACATTTCATATCTTCCTTCCCTAAAATTTAAGATCAATGGGAACAAAGATGTATTTGATGTGTTCTTGTTGGTTATCACTGTATTTGCAATACCCAGAAATGTCTGGAACATAGAATGAGCTGAATAAACTTCTGTAAATGATTTTTATTATCTGTAACATAAATTCTTATTCTGTCATTACTGATGACATTTTATTGGGCATTCTCCTTTCATCTCTCTCCTTAGCGTTGACTCATAGTCAACTTGATCAATTGAGATTTGCATATTTTTGTTTTTTCTTTGCTTGATTTTAAAACCATGACCTCCCTATCCTGTATGAATGTAACTGGAAACTAGTAGTTGATACTACTTTACAGAAGGCAGCAAGAGTCTCATGAGCAAAACCACAGAATTGCAAACCAGTAGAACTGTAAGATAAATCACTTGACTGATGTAGTTGGGTTGAGTTGATCAGTAAAAAGAGGTGAGTAGAAAACAACTTGGACATGGGATAATTTCCTTCGAAACTATATCTGAAAGTGAGGATTGTTGATGGAAGTGGGATTACATTTGAAAGGGTTGCTTGAAAGAGTCCAAGGTAGTATGGGCTTTGTGTGGTTAGAATGGCACTGAGAAGGTATTAATGGTTATTGTGTCAGGAGAATTTCAAAGACCAGAATTCATTTTTGGATGATTAAGGGAAGAAATGGATCTGTCAGTAGTTTTATCGTCCCTGGGAAAATCTGCAATCTCACAGGACAGCATATAGTGGAATAATGATTACAGAAAATGCATTTGAGCTAGTAATAATCTCCTTTCATGGAGGAAAAAACTAATGGTGATTGTCAGCTCCTGTGAAAATTTTTATAGAAACTAAAAGGTGGTAAAATCAGTGCTTTGAAAAAGTACTTCACCTCTTCCTACTTAGCTTAATTTCATGGATACTTATAGAAATCACACATTTCACTCCATCTCAACATATAATTTAGCTATTATTTAATTTTTTGTTATAGAAACATTTAAATTAGATTTATACTTTCCTAGTTTTAAGCTTTTCTTTTTAACCTTTTTTAGCTTTTTAAAAAAATCAATGTTTACTAAAATTTATGAGAAACAGGTTAAGGCAAAGTGAGTCTTATGTATTTCTTTCTAATATTTAATAGAAAGTGGTTATTTTTCTTTGTCTACTATATGAACATTGTCTACTATGGACTGTCTACTATATGAAGGAGAGATTTATTTTAATAACTTTACATACTATATTTGAAAAAGGGCTAACATTCATTCCTTCATTCAAATGAAGGATTCAATTGAATGGTTTAATAATATGTATTATAATATTAAGTTATAATTTTATATTATAATTATAATAATTTTATAATTATAATATATATTTCTTTAGGTAGGTTTCCTTCTTTAGATCTTAACTTGGGGAAATTTTTATTTATTTATTTTTAAATTTTTATTATAATGTATTTTTTGCCCAAGGGTACAGGTCTGGAATCATCAGGCTTACACATTTCATAGCACTCACCATAGTACATACCCTCCCCAATGTCTATAACCAGCCACCCTATCCCTACTCTCCTACCCCTTTAGCAGCTCTCAGTTTGTTTTGTGAGATTAAGAGTCTCTTATGGTTTGTCTCCCTCCCAATCCCATCTTGTTTCATTTTTTCCTTCCTTACCTCCTACAACCCCCAACCCTACCTCTCAAATTCCTCATATCAGAGAGATTATATTATAATTGTCTTTCTCTGATTGTCTTATTTTGCTCCATGTAATACCTCTAGTTCCATTCATGTCGTTACAAATGGCAAGAATTCATTTCTTTTGAATATATATATATATATATACCACATCTTCTTTATCCATTCATCTGTTGATGGACATCTAGGTTCTTTCCACGGTTTGGCTATTGTGGACATTGCTGCTATAAATATTCAGGTACACATGCCCCTTTGGATCACTATTACCTTGGTGTAGTTTTTAGGTGGGAGGTATAATTACTTAGAAACTTGGGCGGTTTCGATTTAGCTCTGCAATTTTTTTTCTGTTACATTTTTAATTAAAATAAGTATATATTACATCTCTATAATCTGATATCCTGATGAGGGGTAACGTATGTAGGTATGTTATGAATGAACCATGGTTAATCTTCATTTATGTACTGTTTACTTTTTACATATTTGAAGAGCATTTTCTCTCAATTTAGGTAAAACATGAATATGCTGTAAGTGTGGAAATCATTTAGAAACCAAGTGTGCAAATACCTAAATTCATGAATATCACAAAAGACTACAGAAAGAGATAGTTACATGATGTTTGTTATTTGTAGGCAAGTTTTCATAACCCAAGAATGAGGTTAAACACAAAGAACTAACACAATGGCTACTTTAAATGGTTTGAAATTGCTTTGGGAGGTATGACCAAAAACAAGCAAGTGAGCAAATTTAAAAAAAATCTTAGAGGTCAATATGAGGCAAAAATGTACTATAAGTAATATATTGCTACATAGTTACTTTATGAGTCAATTCTGGATCTAGATAGATTCTTAATGTTATAAAACAAAAGCTTACTTGATTCATAGAATGTGGCCTATTAATTATCTATTGTAAAGGCTACAAAAGCAACTATTTAGGGCATTTGCCTCATTCTGCATGATTAGCTGTAATCTTATTTCAGCTCATCACACGGATGTTTCTGTATTATTTTGTTTTATATTTCTATTCTTTATTTTAATAAAGATTTTTATTATTTTTTGACAGAGAGAGAAAGCACAAGTAGGCAGAGAGGCAGGCAGAGAACAGAGGGGTAAGCAGGCTCCTTGCTGAGCAGAGAGCCTGACACAGGGCTAGATCCCAGGACCCTGAGATCATAACCTGAGCCGAAGACAGAGGCTTAACCCACTAAGCCACCCAGGCGCCCCTATATTTCTATCCTTATGATAGGTTCTGTGTTCTTACAACACTCTAAGACAGATGAGACTAAGCATTCTTATGATTATGTCAATTACTACACATGTGAGATCAAAACCTCTGCAAATATACTACAAATCATTGAATTTACACTTTAAATGGGTCAATATTATGGCATATAAACTGTATCTCAATAAAGCTGCTTAAAAAAAAAATAGATAGAACCAGGACAGGATTTTACTTGCAATCACTAGTGATTTGTGACTTGGGACTCTTGGGTCTTCTGTAACATACCATGGTGTCACTTATTTATCCCCCCATTTTTATATTTCCCAACTTCAAAAATTTCCAATGACCTTCCATTATTAAAAAAAAAAAAATGAAACAAGTTTTTGTCCTTTCTTCTTCCTTTTATGCTTTCTTCTAGAGTTTAGATTTTAAAAAATAGTCTATACACTCTATTTCTACATCTTTGTCCCTGCACCTATTCTAGCCCCTTCCTTTACTACTGGGTTGAGACTTACTTTGCAGAATTCACCTGTTACTCTTGAATTGCCAGATGAAGTGATTTCTGCACAGTTCTTATCTTCCTGGAACTCTTTGAAGTAGGAGACATTCTTTAAAATTTTTTTTTAAAGATTTTATTTATTTATTTGACAGACAGATCACAGAGGCAGGCAGAGAGAGAGGAAGAAACAGGCTCCCCACTGAGCAGAGAGCCCGATGCGGGGCTCGATCCCAGGACCCTGAGATCATGACCCGAGCTGAAGGCACTGGCTTTAATCCACTGAGCCACCCAGGCGCCCCTATTTTTAATTTTTTAAAAAAGATTTTATTGATTTATTTCACAGAGAGAGAGAGAGAGAGAGTGCATAAGCAGGGAGAGGGAAGCAGAGGGAGAAGCAGGTTCCCCCCTGAGTAGGAAGCCGGACTCAGGGCTTGATCCCAAGACCCTGGAATAATGACCCAAGCTGAAGGCAAGCATTTAACTGCCTGAGCCCCCCAGACACCCCAGAAGTAGGAGACACTCTTATGAAACTGTTCCTTAACGCGTTTTGTTTGTTTTTGGCTTTAGTGATCCTGTTTTTAACATGTCATATCCCTTCTCTGATCACACGTTTTCTATCTTAACTTTTTGGCTCATCTTGTAGTTTCCACTTCTCCCAGTCCTAGATTTTTCCCACCTGTATATTGTCTCATTCTCTTGGCTTTAGCTCTTACATCTCCGTAGAAATGACATCCAAATCCCTAACTCGAGCTTTGACCACTCTCTCAGCTTTGGGGACATATTTTCGGCTCCTTTTTGATTTCTCCATCATCTGCATCCTTTGAACCTTAAAAATAAGTATTCTCCCTTCTTCCTCCAGACACTATCTCCCAATCTTAATCAATAATATATTGATACATCTAGTCAATCATGCTCTAATGTTCAGAGTATCTTTAATTCCTATCTCCTTTTTCATTCTCTATATTTATTATCATGGTAATAAACTATTCCCAGGACTTAAAGGCAGGGAAATGGCTAACGTTACATATGCAGTGTAGGAACACAGAGTTCCCTCAAGACCTTTGTAATGTTCCAGGTGGCTGTCCTGGCACAGACTTCTTTGGTATAATGTAAACAAACAAAGGCTTTAGAGTCAACCCTGGATTGGAGCTTTCATATATGGCACATCATTGTGAATTACAAAAAGTTGCTTCCAAAATATATATCCTTTCATTAAAAAGAGTCACAATACTGATTTTGTAAGATAAAATTTACTGTTACCTGTGGAAAATTTCTATAATAAACATACAAATCTGTAATAGCTATGCCCTTATATGTTTTAAGGGGCACATAAATTGCACAGCCATGAATAGTAGCTCTAGATGTATGATACAGTGTTTAAATCCTGGCCTTACAGTTTGGTATCTGTATAACCTTGGTAATATACCACATCACCTTAAACTTCATATCCATACCTATAAAAGGTGACTTATAACACCATCTCTTTCAGAGTTTTTAGCAAGGGTAAGTATGGAAAAATTATATATAATTAGTTTACCTGCATTTGTTCTAAGTCTGCTCCTTCAAAGGCTTGCATAGTTTATAAGATGCCGGATTGTGAAATTCTTTACACTAAAGAGGAGATGAAAATACTGTTGGTTTTAACAGCTTACTATAAGTCATTACAAATTTTGTCTTTGGGGGGTGCCTGGGTGGCTCAGTGAGTAAAGCCTCTGCCTTCGGCTCAGGTCATGATCTCAGGGTCCTGGGATCAAGCCACACATTGGGCTATCTGCTCAGCAGGGAGCCTGCTTCCCTCTCTCTCTGACTGCCTCTCTGCCTATTTGTGATTTCTGTCAAATAAATAAATAAATAAAAATTTAAAAAATTGTCTTTGAGAATATTTCATTGAGAATATTCCAAAAGAACTAAAGGAATAGTTGCCCTATTTTTCCAATCTAAAGGTCTAGCCTCGAACCTAATGTTTATATCTGAATGTTGCTGCTAGCTATTTGGTTAAAACAGGAGAAGGCTTTTAACACACTATGAGAAAATGTCTGGACTTCACTATTTCCATGTTATGATTATATTTTATTATTCTCCTGTTTCAGAGTTAGCAAACTACTGGACTGGGCCATGTCCAGTCCAGGTACAGTTTTTGTAAATAAAGTTTTATTGGGACACAGCCATACACACTCATTTATGTACTTTCTAGGCTGCTTTCCCAATCTACCGACTAATGGTAGAATTGTGTAGTTGTCAGACACCTATTGGTCCATCAAGCATAAGATATTTACCATCTGGCCCTTTACAGATAAAGTTTTCGGACCCCTGCCTTTTCAACATTGTAAAATATTAATTCACTTGAACTCCCACTTTGCTCAATTCTATTCATAGAAAAAAAACAACAAAGGTTGTATTGATCTGGAGTATGGTGAGTCTTATTTTTTCTTCCAAAATATCTTTTATTAATGAACAATGAACATTTTATTAATGAAGCTACTTGCAGTATACTGCCTTAAACACATACAGTTCCTTAGGTTTTATTAAAGACAAAACAAGACAAGTGAAAAAACCCTAAGGCAAAACAGCCTATTCATTTTCACCAGATTTTACTGGCATTACCTAGAAAATGTTTCCTGTAAGAAATAAGCTTTTAAGAACTGATCTTTTCCCTTTTTTTGACATTAAAATGTGATGGTGGGGAAAATCCCATTTAATAGTTAGAAGAACCATCTACTCGATGACATAGTGACTGTTTCTTGTGGAAAACAAATTTGGATTGGAACTTGGGGAATTCTATTCGTACCTATTTTCATTAAAGCAAGTGGTTGAAACCATACCTTTCACATGGGAAAATAATCCCTATTTTGCAAGATTCCTAATGTAATAATGTATGTTAAAAAGTTGGTAAATAAGTGTTTCTCAATTAATAGTAGCTCTCACTTTTATTATAAAGATTAAGTTCATTAATTAATATATATCAAATTAATTGAACTTATCCTTCAGAAATTCTATTTAATACTCAATTTCCCACCTGTTTCTTTTAAATTACTTAATTCCTTCTGTGTGTTACTTCTCATTCTTTAAAATGAATAAAAATTTAACCCTCCTCACCTTTTTTCACCTGCCACTTAAAAGAATTCCACCAAGGAGATTTACAATTTAAAAGCTAGTTGTCTGGTGGTGTTTGGATATGTAGACATAAGTGAAGGTATAATTATTTATGAAACACAAAAATATATAGCAACGTTTTAGAAATTTATTATTATTATTATTTTTTTTTTTTTTGGCAAGGTTTCCGATGTCCTTAATACCAATAGCTATGGATTGGACCTCAATTATAAGTACATTCTCTAAGAAGTTTGCCATCTCTCAAGACATTCTTTGTAATGTGTTTTATTTTTTAAAAAAGATTTTATTTATTTATTTGAGAGAGAGAATGCACAAGTAGGGTGAGCAGCAAGCAGAGGAAGAGGGAGGAGCAGGCTCCCCACCGAGCAAGAAGCCTAATGTGGGGCTCCATCCCAGGACTCAGGGATCATGAACTGAGCTGAAGGCAGACACTTAACTGACTGAGTCGCCCTGGTGCCCCTGTAATGTTTTAAAGTCAAGTCATGAAAGTTAAGTTTTTCCATTATTATTAATGGTGAAGCAGTTAAGAAATTCTTTGGGATCCAATACAGTAGATCCCCAAAGTTAAGTGAAAATGGGAGCAGAAATGAAATCCCTTTTTAGAAGAAGAAATTGATTTTAAAATGTATCATTTCCATTGATATCAAAACAGAGCTACAATCAAAGTACAACAGGATACAAGCATAGTTTAAAGCAATCTAGTTCTGGTCATTGTTATGAGGGCTTATTTTAACTGGAAATCTAAATCTCCCTAAAGTCATTGTAGTTTTGGAGCAAATATAAGGAGTTTAAAGTTAGAATTTTGTCTGGATTCCTCAAATCTGGATCATATATCTTTCTTCTGAAAAGGCTTCAGATGAAAGTGTAGTCTGCATTTTATATCCTATTGTAGACCAATAATCTTGTGAAGCTTTAAATTTACCTACTCTGGGGACTATTGTTTATCAGTACAAGGACATGGATATCAGTACAAGAGATGCTCTGTACTCTTATTATACCAGGAGCTCTGCTCACCAAAACAAATGGCATATTCAAGTATACCAGAATTTGAAGTAGGGACACCTGGGTGGCTCAGTGGTTGAGTGTCTGCCTCTGCCTTTGGCTCAGGTCATGATCCCAGGATACTGGGATCAAGTCCCACATCAGTCTCCCTGCTCAGCGGGAAGTCTGCTTCTCCCTCTGCCTGCTGTTCCCCTTGCTTGTTCCCTCTCTCTCAAGTAAATAAATAAAATAAAATCTTAAAAATAAAAAGTATCTAGTAGAATCTCTCTCTCTCTCTCTCTCTCTCTCTCTCTCTATATATATATATATATAAAGAATTTGAAGTCATTGGAAGCTAGTGTGGAGTATTTACATAGAGTAAATATAGCCTGATTTGAAAAACATGGTTTGGAAAAAATTATAGGAAGTTAGGGTTGGACAAGATCATGAGGAGCCACTTATCTCACAGTTTGTGTAAGACGGAACTACCGGAAGGATTTGTTGCATGCACATTCAGTTGGGAAAAGTGATAATGAATCAACTGAATAATTAGGCTTTGAAGTTTAAGGCCACTAGGGATTTGAAATGTTTGAGATGAAAATTCTGAAACATTTGCCAAGAATTTATTTAGTTCTCAATTCTGTGGGAAACTACAACAACTACAATATGATTCTAGGATGACCAACATATAAAGAAGAACTTGAGAAGATTTCTCATATTTATCTTTGTCTTATATTTTCATTGAGAGTGGTGTTTTGTTTCATTTTTTGAGAAAAATAATGACCAATCCTCATTTTAACGTTCATCTCAAAATTCCATGAATTGAAAGAGAAGGGCCGTAAAGAAAACAAGCACTCTATTCAAGCTTCTTGTTTTGGTTAGAGGTTCAGGACTCATAGACTAGGAATATGTGACCTACTTCCTGGAATGACTGATTGATCACACGAATGGGTAGACTTTTCTTTTCTTCTTAACATTCTTATTTAAATTCCAGTTAGTTAACATACAGTTTAATATCAGTTTCAGGTATACAACGTAGTGATTCAACACTTCAATGTAATACCCTACGTAATACCCTATCACACGTGTACTCCTTAATTCCCATCACCTATTTAACCCTTCCCCCCCATTGACCTTCACTCTGGTAATTATCAGTTTGTTCTCTATAATTAATAATCTGCTTCTTGGCTTGCCTCTTTCTTTTTTTTTCCCCCTTTGCTCATTTGTTTTGTTCCTTAAATTCCACAGATGAGTGAAATTTTCTTTTTTAAATAATTTTATGCCAGAATAATAAAAGTCACTTTTCTTTATGGAATGGTGTGACTCATTAAGGAATCAAGCTTTATCTTACACTAGAAAGCAATCATATGCTCACTAGTAAGGTTACCTCTGTTATTAAGAGCTGGCTTGTTCATAAACAACTAAAGGTAGGAGCCAAATACATGAAAATAAGTTGGATATGAAACAAATTCAAGATTCTTAAAATGTAAGGGAACAGAAAAGCAAATAGTAACTTTGAGATATAAGCAATGACTGTATTAGGCCTCTTAAGCCAGTACATGAGTAAAGTGTTAAGAACAGGTGAATTCACAACCATATCTGGGATAAAAGCCTCAGATGAAACAGAGGGAGGAAAAATTTCACATAAGCTACCAGAAGACACTAAAACTATACTCCCCCACTTGGGTCTCTATCCCATTGTACATCTGTCTTGATCATTCAAAACAGAAAATTTAAATCTCAGTTCAGACTGAGCCATTGAATATCGACCCATTACTTTGTTGACTATGTGTCAGAGATCCTGGATAAACTCTCCTTTCCTTTCCTGAGGCTGCCATTGGAGACAAGTATATACCCCTATATAGAAATAACAAGGTAGTTTGAATTTTGTTATTTTATATGGGATAAGGGGAAGGTTGTCATTGTTATTCCTGCCTCCCATAAAATTTGTCACCAAAGTGAAGTACTGGTACAAGAGAACCCAAAAGCAACATCAATGGGTAAATATAGCAGCATAAAGATTCATAAATTTAATTATCTCTGTGTGTACACATTGTCTTCTCGGTTGTACTCTATTATAGTAAAAAATGGATCCTTATTGATTTGTTTAATGCCTACTTACATTTTGGCTTCTTCATCTGATTTCATATTTTTTTAGAGAAAAGAATAAATTTCCCTTAGAACAGTGGCATAAATGGTGTAATAGTATAGTATAAATGGTAGAGTAGTGGTACAAATGATTAAAATAAATGAGTTTTGGAAATTGAATGCTTGCTTTTGTGATCTCTTTCTACTATTTTTCATTAATCATCTCATGAGATTAAATATTCTTTAGAATACTACTTGGGTACAATTTTGCCTTGTCACTTAAGAAACTATTAATCCTTGAAGTTCAATTTTGTGACAAAACATCTTAATTGATTTACTTTTCAAGCCTGCTGCCATTAACAAAATATGTCTAATCCTTGAGGAAGAGGTTTATAATGCTTCTGCATGAAAATATTGAACAATAAAAATATGTCTGGAAAACACTCTTTTTCTCCCCAGCCCTTCACATGGTTTTCCCCCTTAATTAAAACAACAACAACAACAACAAAAACCCAAAAAATGAAAGGGGTTCTAAAATGCCAACTCTGCTTTTTTAATTGACCAGAGGAAAGCCAGTATTCTCCTCTTCCATCTTACTGAATCTGTGAATGTTCTCCAGTCCTCATCTGATTTGCACTGTACACTCTTAGTCAGTCTCTCTCCTTCCAGACAATCCTTCTTCTTGGCTTCTCTAACACCATACTCTCTTGGACCTTCCTGGTTTCTTTGTCTTCAAAGACAGAAGTCTTTGTCTCCCCCACTGGTGCATTTTCCACAGCCCATTTCTTAAATGCCTGTGTTCCTCAGGGTTCTGTCGTTATGAGTCTCTCTTCTCATTTGCCCACCCCTTTGCCTTCTGCAATTTAGCCCAGACTTGAGCAGCGCAGGCTATCTGTTATTAGTTTTCTATCGCTGTGTAACAAATGACCACAAACTTAGGGAAATTAAGACAATACTCATTAGTATGTTACAGTTCTATAGGGCAGAGGTCTGGGTGAATTTCATCTGGGTCCTCTGCTCAGAGTCTCAACAGGCTGAGATCTAGCTGTCAGCTAGGACTGAAGTCTCACCTGAGGCTTGAGGTCCTCTTCTAATCTCACTGGTGTTGGCAGGGTTCAGCTTGTGGTTGTAGGACTGAATTCCTCATTTTCTTGATGGCTATTGGCCAATGACTATTTTCAACTCTTAGAAGCTGCTCTCAATGCTCTACCATGTGGGCCTCTGCCTAGGCCTTCTCATACTTTCAGTCTTAATCTCTGATGTCAGGGAGGGCCCAATCTCCATCAAAGTGGTCAACCGATTAGGCCAGGTCCACAAGGATCTCCCTTTTGATTTTGAATAGTTCAAAGTCAGCTTGTTAATAACTAAACCATGGGAGTTCTTTCCCATCACATTTACACGTTCCCCCCCACAGAAGAGGGATTATACAAGGTGTGAACACCAGGAGTTAGACATGTTGGAGGCCATCTTCGAATTCTGCCTTCCATACCCTAGTTCTGGCATTTACTAGGTGTGTGAGTTTGGGCAAATTATATAATTTCTTTGTGCCTTGGTTTTCTCATCTTTAAAGTGAGATAATAAACAGTACTCTTTATGGGGTTATTGTAAGAATTAACTGGATTACAACATATAAAATGCTTAGAACAGTGACTGATACATAGAGTCTGCAAAAATTTAGTTATCATTATTAAGCTATTTTTCCCCATCTACTCCCATTGATGCCATGGGAGTAGATACTGCATCTATGTTATTGATATTTCTTCCAAATTTATATCTCTACTCAAGGTATCTATTCTGAACTTTAGACCGTTATAATTTCCTAAGTAATATCTCCACTTGTATATCTAATAAGCAATCTAAATACAATTTGTCAAAACTAAACACATGATTTCACTTGCAAACATGATCCTGTCTAGTAATTCTTATCATAGGAAATAGTGCCTTTTCATGAATTTCCTTACACTTATCAATTTCTTCTTCTTTTCCTACCATCCAGTCATGAAAAAATAACTTTTTTGGAGTATTTACTGCGTGCAAAGTATTGTGGGAATGATCATTAAAACTCTACCCTCCTGTAGCTTACCATCAAGTGAGAGAGGCTGATTATAAGCTATCTTCCAAAACTTACTGAAGCAAACCAATTTTGTCAATTTCTTTTGCAAATACCCTAGATCAAAGCCACTTTCCTTCCTTCTTGAACTACAGCAATAGCCCCTGGCTGGGTTCCTATATTCTTCCTCTACTTTCTCTTTCCTCACCAGAGCTACCATCAAGGAGATCTAACTACCTCATTGATCTGCATAAACCTTGCATTAACCTCCCATAATGTGTAAGATAAAAAATAACCTTCCTTAACCTGCTATGGCTCTGCCTAACCTCACCAGCTTTACACACACCTACACATCATTCCATTTCGTGTTTTAATCTTAGAGCCTTCTTCCTACTTCTCAATAGTGCCACACCCCTTCCTGCATCAGCACCTTGCAGTTGCCAGGCCTTCTAAGTGGAAATTCTCTCCTCTACCTGCTGGGTCTTACCCAGTGATTCTCAGCTCAAATTTTATTCCTCTCCTTATTCCCTCAGACTAATTCAGGATCCCCATTGCACTCAAAGTACCATATGAGCCTTCTTCATGACATTTAGTATGGTATACAGTTATGTATTGAGTTATTATCTGATTAATATTTGCTGTCATTCTGGGAGAGATATGTTTGATTCAAAATCTAAAGGACTAGTTTCAGCTATGTGAATAGGTAGGTTTTACAACTGTTTTGTTTATGAGGAAACATGACATAGTCTGTATCTCTGTTTCAGTTTAGACCAAGCTTATCCTAACAGTATTTAGGAGTGAACACATTTATGGCTATGAGGGTTATTAAAGACCTGAACAAAAAAAAAAAAAAAAAAAAAAGAACAACAACAACAAAAGACCTGAACAAGAATGTGAAAAAGTATTCTATAAACTATCAAACTTAACACACAACTTTTGTTGCTATTACTTTTATTAAAATAACCAAAACATCAGTTTATTTAAAACCCAAGCTGGGTTGGATTTAATCCATTTGATTTTACCCAGGTACTTAGCTTCCTCAATGAAATGTTTATTTATACCTGTTTTTTTCTCCTTAAATTTGTGTTTGTATGAGTATTAGTGTGCCATCTATGAATACGTATACATATTATGAGATATACATGTACACATATACACAGTATATGTATGTTGGATATGGCGTATATACAGGCTTCTCCAAAATAAATTCAAGTTTAGTGTTTAGTATAATAAAGTGGGACCAATTCAGCAGTTCTTACTCTGTTTTATTTAAAATGTTAATTTTTAGTTCAGTTCAGTAATGGTGAATAAGAGGATATTTTGGCTATGAACCATCAATTGGCTTTGCAAACAATAACAAAATTTGAATCCCTTTCAGTCAAAAGTGTTTGCTGATTCTATAAGTGTATTTTACAAATACGCTAAAACTTGACTGCACTGGTCAAAGCAACAAACAAAAACTTGTAGAGGATTAAAAGGCATCTATTTTTTTTTGTAAAAAATGTTAAAGATCATATAAGGTAAAAATATCTTTACCTTCAAGCTAATTAACTGTAATTTCATAATTATTGATTTATAGATATCCAACTGGGATCATTTCTGAAGGTGAATTCAGAGCAATCTTAAGGTAAGCTGTTTAGGGTATATATGTATATGTGAGTGTGTGTGTGTGTGTGTGTGTGTTTTAAAGAATAAAAATAATGATATTGATAATGATATTGGTTCTGTTTTAAAAAATTTAAAAAAAAAAAGAAAAAAGAAAGTGAGGAAGACATACCATAGGAGACTTTGAACTATAGAGAACAAACTGAGGTTGCTGGAGGCAGAGGACAGGAAAATGGGTGATGGGTATTAAAGAGGGCAGTTGTGCTGTGCCCTGGATGTTATATGGAAGTGATGAATCACTAAGTTCTACTCCTGAAACCAATATTACACTATATGTTAACTAACTGAAATTAGTTAAGTTGAATTAATTGAAATTTAAAAACATCAAAACATATGATAAATTGCTTGATGACTACTTAATAAATGTCCTTTCTGCTAATACCCATATGAGTAAATCACTGCAAACATACAAAACAATTAGAGAAAAATTAATACAAATAGTGTAGTGCTCAATTTACTGAGTTTACAGATGTTGGAATGAGTTATCAAATGTGAGCTGAGTAATGGGGACATATCATGGAATTAATAATAATAACAACAATAATAATGCTGTTTACTTAGCATTATAGTCTAGGCACTCCACTAAACACTTTATGAAATGCTTTATGTCATACAATCCTCACAAATTCTTATAGCCAAAGTATTATTATTATTGTCATTATTATAAATCTCATTTTATAATGAGAAACCTAAGGCCTATCTAAAGTCATGTGATAGTGAGTGGCATGGTTACGAGCTGAGGTCTATCCAACACCAAGTTTTGGTTTCCTCCCACTATATAAAATGCCTAGAGAATGTAAGAGTTAAATAGCATTTTGTGAATTTTGGATTGATAGGACAATGAGAAGGGGATTTTTTGCAGTATTAAGACCACTTAACAAAATTGTGAAAGATGATCTAGATATATACTATGCTCAAGTGACAAGTTGGAATGAAGAGTATTTGAGGAAAATGTAATAAAAATTGTGCAGCCAGAACAGATGGAGGTTATAGACCTATTTTGGTGGATAATACTAAGTGATTATTCCAGTTTCATCTCTATTGTCCTCTAGTTAAAAAATACTAAGCTGGATTTTTACTGTTGTAGTTGAGTACAATAATCCACAATCTGGTCAGAGTAACAAGTTAAAAAAAAAACAATTAGCAATAAAATGCTAGAATTAGGAGGGATCATGGAAAATTATGTAGTCCTTTCAAGGCATGAAATGACAACCGAATCCTCATAGAGGCGGTGGAAATAGAGAGGCCTGCTATTACCGGAAGACATGAAAGCAAACAAATATGACAGGTCTCATGATAGGTTAGATAAAAGAATAAAGGGGAAGGGAGAGCAGAGATGGTTTCAAGTTTATTCTTACAGCAAAAAAGAAAATTGCAAAACTGATGAAAGGGGGATATTATTAGAGAACAGAGTGAGTTTGGTTTTTCTTTTTTGCACCTGAAATATCAATGAGGCCCCACATTCATGTATCTTATAGGACATAAAAGCTTACATGAAGAAAAAAGTTGAAGATTGGGCTCCAATTTCATTAAATGTATTTTTAAAAAGTCTTTAGAGGGGGTGATAACAATGGAAGGATTAGTATAAAAATAGAAGCACATAGGGGTGTTTTTTAAAATTTTCTTTTTCTTTTTTTTTAAGTTTTTAATTTTAATTCCAGTATAGTTAATATACAGCATTATATTAGTTTCAGGTGTACAATATATGATTCAAGAATTCTATACAGTATTCAGGACTAACCATGATAAATATACTCTTACTCCCCATCACCTATTTTACCCATTCCCTGCCCCCACACCTGGTAACCCTTGGTTTGTTCTCTATAGTTAAGAGTATTTCTTGTTTTGTTTTGTTTTCTATTTTTCCCTTTTTTTCCCATTGCTTGTTTGATTTGTTTCTGAAATTCTGCGTGTGAGTGAAATAATGTGGCATTTATCTTTCTCTGACTGACTGACTTCACTTAGCAACTACTTCCATCCATGTCCTTGCAAATGGTAAGATTGCATTCTTTTTTATGGAATAAAATAAATAAATAAAACTCTTTTATGGAATAATATTCCATTATAAAAAAATAATATTCCATTATATATATTCTTTATCCATTCATCTATCGATGGACACTTGGGCTGCTTCCATAATTTGTGTATTGTAAATAATGTGCAATAAACATAGCGTGCATGTATCCCTTTGAATTCATGTTTTTGTGTTTTTGGGGTGAAAAACTAGTACTGCTATTATTGGATCATAGGGTAGTTTTATTTTTAGCTCTTTCAGGAACCTTCATACTGTTTCCACAGTGGTTGTTCCAGTTTATATTTCTACCAAAGTGAATGAGGGTTCCTTTTTCTCCACATTCTTTCCAACACTTGTTATGTCTTTTTGATTGTTATGCATTTTGATTGTTATATATTTTTTATTTTAGCCATTCTGACAGGTGTGAAGTGACGTCTTACTGTAGTTTTGATTTGTGTTTCACTGATGAACATCTTTTCATGTGTCTTTTGGCCAGATATCTATATGTCTTTTTTAGAAAAATGTCTGTTCATGTCTTCTGCCCAGTTTTATTTGGATTATTTGGGGGTTTTTTTGTTGTTGTTTGTTTGTTTGTTTTTGGTTTTGAGTTGTGTAAGTTCTTTGTGTATTTTGCATACTAATACTTTGTGAGATATGTCATTTGAAAATATCTTCTCCCATTCCATAAGTTGCCTTTTAGTTTTGTTGATTGTTTCCTTTGTTGGCAGAAGCTGTTTATTTAGATGTTGTCCCAATAGCTTTATTTAGCTTTTATTTTCTTTGCCTCAGGAGAGATCTAGAAAAAAGTTGCTATGGCTGATGTCAGAGAAATTACTGCGTGTGCTCTCTTCTAGGGCTGTTTTGGGTTCAAGTCTCATATTTAGGTCTTTAACCCACTTTGAACTTATTTTTGTGTGTGGTGTAAGAAAGTGGTCCAATTTCATTCTTTTGCATGTAGCCGTCCAGTGTTCCCAACAGTACTTGTTGAAGAGACTTTCTCCTATTGAATATTTTTTCCTCTTTTATCAAAAATTAATTGGCCATATAATTATATTTCTGGGTTTTCTATTCTGTTCCACTGATCTAGTGTTTGTTTTTGTGTCTGTTTTGCTTACTACAGATTTGTAATATAACTTAAAGTCTGGAATTGTGATGCCTCCAGTTTTGCTTTTCCTTTTCAGGATTGCTTTGACTATTCAGGGTATTTTGTGGTTCTATTCAAGTTTTAGGATTGTTTGTTCTAGTTCTGTGAAGAATGCTTTTGGTATTTTGATAGTGATTACATTAAATGTGTAGGTTGCTTAGGGTATCATAGACATTTTAACAATATTTGGTCTTCTAATCCATGAGCATGGAATGTCTTTCTATTTTTTTCTGTCATTTTCAATTTCTTTCCTTAGTGTTTCATAGTTTTGAGAGTAGTGATTGGTTAAATTTATTTCTTAGCATTTTATTTTCTTGGTGCAGTTTTAAATGTGATTTTCTTACTTTCTCTTTCTGCTGCTTCTGCTAATAGTGTATAGTCCTGAACAGATTTCTGTACATTGATTTTGTAGCCTGAGATTTTACTGAATTCATTTTACTGATGTTCTAGTAGTTTTTTGGTGGAGTCTTTGGATTTTATAAATATAGTATTGTGTTATTGACAAAGAGTGAAAGTTTTACTTCTCACTTACCAATTTGGTTGCCTTTTAGGGCTTATATTTGAAACACCATTTTTAGTTGAACATTTTAAAAATAAAATATAGTTATGGAAGCCTGAAAAATGTATGTAAGATGATGCAACCTGAATAATAGTCTCTCTAAACTTCCCAAATTCTCTAAACTCTCAAAGTTTTTGTTTGTTTGAGATTTATTTCTTTGGCAATATAATCTTAAGTTTTTTTTTTTTTAAGGAAAGTAAATGCAAATTGCTTTAAACTCACCTCTATAAAACATTTATTTTAAATGCTGAACATATTGATCTTCTTTCACTGGGTATTATCTTGTTAACAATGTTTCAGGTAAAATACAATTTAAAATCACTTTTTATTTCAGAATAAAAACTTCATTCCTTGTGTAATAAAACATATGAATTAGATGGCAAACAGGTAGAGAAAGAAAGAAAGGGAACTCCCCAGTTAATTCATTTGGAGCAATGTCCCATTAAGGCTGGCTTATAATACTATAAGAGTTTTGTCTTAGAATTAGTTTAAAAAGTACAAGTTGAAATGATATGTACCACAGGATTATAAACTTCTTGCTTTTGCTAAACATTTTCATTCAAATTAAATTCATCAGATATTTATTCAGTACATAATTCAGTGCTAAATTCTGGACCTACCACAATATTTTTAATAGAGACAGTTTTTCTTTTCAAGAGGATCATAGTCTCGTTAAAAAAATGTGTAAACAAGTTATGATAGCATAGTATAATTACTTGCTGTAGAAGCATAAAGTATAGGATTACTTCTGATTCAGTGGATCAGGACTGCTCATAAATATCAATAAGGGAATACAGATCTTTATAAACCTAAAAGAAGATATACTTTCTAAATTTAGATTTAAGCTTAATTAGTATTTTTTAAAAAAATATAAAGTTAGCTCAAAGACTAACAGTAGGCCTTAGATTTCTTAGACTTTGATTCTCAAAAGATGTGATTTTTTTTTTCTTCATTTTGAGTCTGGAGGAGGGTCTTCACATAATGTGCTATCAATCTATTTTTAGCAAGTAGGAATTCAAAATTTGAAACATATTGACTCTGATTTGCTATTTATCTTTCTTGACATCAATACCATCAAGAATGTCACTTATTGAGGTGCCTGGGTAGCTCAGTTGGTTAGGTGTCTGCCTTCTGCTCAGGTCATGATCCCAGGGTCCTGAGATTTAGCCTCCCCCAACCCACGAGAGCCTGATGGTGGGTTCCCTGCTCCGTGGAGAGTCTCCTTCTCTGCCCCTCCTCCCTACCCTCTTTCTCTCCTTCAAATAAATAAATAAAATCTTTAGGGAAAAAAAGAATGTTACTTGTTAAATATATTAAGAAGTTGATTAGAAAAGCTATCACTTTGTTAACAGTTTTACTTAAGGTAATAAAACCTGTGTTATACAGGCAATGAAATGTATTATTTTAATTTATAAAAATAAATTTAGGTGGGTTTTAAAGAATATAGAGAGAGTTCCTTTCCTGGCAGTTGTTGAATGAAAAACTAAAAACCTGACTATAAAACAATTTTTTTTAAATGCATTTCTGAGATGGTAGGAAAATAAAGGCTCTAAAGAGGATAAAAATGAAGCAAAAGCAGCAAACCTGAGAAGTAACAAAGGTCAAAGCTGGAGACAGAAGGCAAAGCCTAGGACTAGCCCAAGTCTAATAGAAGAATGTCTCAGAAAACCAGGATCCTTAAGGACAACACTCTAAAAGTAAGGGTGTCCAAGAAATAAACCTGCCACTACAAAGGTATATCAGAAAGCATGCTTATCTAGACTTTGACACTGAGTGAAGTGACACAGATTTGCTCTTTCAGTTCAGAACTTTGGGCCAGCCTTCACTGAGGTTTGGTTGTAGAATTCATCTGATCCAACCACTCCATCCATTTATTTAGAATGGATCCAGATTCATAGTTAGTGGGAAGGAGCAAAAGAAATAAGTTGCTGTATGAATCTAAATTCAATGTTTTGAAGATAAATTTTGAACTAAATTAGTTAATTCAAAAATTACAAAGCATATAGATAAAAATGGACTTAAAAGAAGGCTGGAAAAATGATAGGAAATATAGTTTTACAAATGATAGGAAATATAGTTTTATATTATACTGGAATGATCAGATTTGGAAAAAAAGAAGTATGTTTAATATTGTATTAATTTTCTATTGTTCTGTAGTGAATTGCCACATACTTGGTGTTGTAAAACAACTAGATTTATCGCCTTACCTTTCTATTGGTTAGTAATCTATAGTAATAGTACAAGTGTCGCCAGATACAGCCAAATTGCAGGTAAGATGCATTTCATTCTGGAGACTCCAGACGAGAATTGGATCAGTTTCTTATTCATTTGGCCTCTGGGAAGAACTCAGTTCCTTATGGTTGTAGGACTGTTTCCTTGCTTTGTTGCTGGCTCTAAACTGAGGATTTCTTCTAGCTTCCAGTTGGCTACCACATGCCTTGGCTTTTGTTCCTCCCACCCTACCCCGCCCTGCTTCAAAGCCAGCAATTGCAGGCTTTCTCACATCATACCTCTCTGACCCCTTCCAGTTCAAGTTAGCAGTATCTCTGGTTATAGAAAATTCTTAAGAACTCTGTGGGTCTTCCATTGATGTCACAAGATTCACTCCATCAGATAAGAGGCTCACCAAGAGATCTTTCCAAAGAAGTTTCCACACTATTTTTGGCTTCTGCTGAGGTGACTAAGGGGGTCTAAGATCTATGATCCCTTCCTTAATCTCTTCAAAGAGTCTTTTTTTGCTACTAAACACTCTGATCTTTTGATCTTTCTGAAGAGTCTTAGAAAACTAATCTCTTAATTTTAAATAAAAATTAAATTCAAAATAATCTCTTAATTTTAGCCTCTTTGTAATACAGGTAGGTTAAGAATTTCCAAAATCATCAAGTCCTGGTTTCTTTTTCTTTAACAGCTCCTTCATCAATTTATCTCTCTTTTCTCACCATTTTACTCTAAGGAGAAAGAAAAAAATCAGTCTGTACCTTTTGTTCCTTGGAAATCTTTTCAGCTAAATAGTGAGATTCATTGCTTACAACCCTTGCTTTCCACATAATTGCATGACACAGCCCTGCTAAGTTTTCTGCCACTATTAAAAAAAAAAAAAAATCCCTTTTCTTCTGGTTTCCAATAGCATGTTCTCATTTCCTTCAGAGCCCTCTTGGACAGTCTTTAACACCCATATTTCTGTTAACAGTCTATTCAAAGAAATCTTGACTTTTTTTCATGTTTCTCAGAATTCTAGTTTATGCCTGCTGCCTAATAGCAAAATCAATTCCAATTTGTAGATATTTGTTACAGCAACAGCTCACTTCTGATACTGAAGAACAATTTTCCACTGCTGCTAATAAATTGTTATAAACTGAATAGTTTAAAACCATACAAAATTATTATTTTCAGTTCTATAGATTAGAACTCCAGTATCATTAACATTGAACTAAAACTAAGAGTGGCAGATTATATCCTTTCTGGATGCTCCAAGGGAGTATCAGTTTCCTGTTTATTCAAATTATTGACTGAGTTCAATTTCTTATGGTTGTTAAGGACTGGAGTCTCTATTTTCTTGCTGACTATAAACTGGAGTTTGTTCTCAAAGCTTAGAGCTTGCTGCATTTCTTGGCTCATGGCCCCATCCTTATCTTTCTAAAGCCAACAAGAGTAGTCCAGTTCTTTTTACATTTCATCTCACTATCCCATTCTTCTGCCTTTCTCTTCTGTTTTTAAGAGCTCATGTGATTAGACTGGGCCTATCCAGACAATGCAGGATAATCTCACCATCTCAAGTGAGCTTACCTTGATCACATCTGTGAAGTCCTATTTGCTGTGTTAAGTAACATACTCACAGGTTTGGAAGATTAGGTAATGGGCATCCTGTGGGGGGTGGGGTGGGTGAGTGAGGAGGATGAGGGGCTCTAACTACCCAAATATATTTAAAGAAAAAAAGTTTGAAAATATGAGCAAGGAACTAGGGAGTATAAAAATGAGAAGTTTTGGAAAAGAATCTAATAGAAATGAAACATATCACAATCAAAACTACAAACTTAAAGAACAGTTTAGTAGAATTGACCCAGCTAAAGAGATAATTTGTGATCCAAAGAAATAGGCATCAAGAGAGATACATAATAGGGAGAAAAAAAGTAGAAATTACCAGAGAAAATATGGATGGATCATGGAACAAATGAAGAGAGTGAAGATATAATGTGTGCAATTAGTGTTCTAAATGGAGAAAATAGAAATAACGAAATATTTGAAGAAGTAATTGCAGAGAATTTTCTAGAATTGTTGAAAAATACCTATTGTCATATCCTGGTAGACAAGGAAGCTGAAACAGGATAAATTACAAGAAAATTACATCCAAACACATAAAAATGAAACTGCAGAATCCCAACAATAAGGAACTGGCAGGAGCTAGAAAAATAAGAGACTCTGCTCTGCTAAAGGCAATTAGATTAATGGTTGACTTCTAAATATCTCAAATAGAAGCCAGAAGTTTTTGGGATATGGGATCTGTCTGGAAGATTCCCTTTCTCTGTGAATAGCTTCTACCTCATTCCACTCACTTTTCTCTTCTGATTTTGTATTATTGTGAAGGTCTTATTTGTATTTTTTCACTGAACTTTTAAATACAATGTGACATTTCTAATATCTAACAAATATGAACATAAGTAAATGTATAATATATTTAAGTATATATTTATTCAGCAAATAACCATTGTCAGTTCACCGTGTTGTTCAGTATACCCCACATTGTATTCCAGGCATTGGGGATATATAAAAAAAAAAAAAAAAACTATTCTTCTGTATTGGTATCTATTTATATCACTCTTTCATCAGTTGGAATTTGTAAGTGTAGTCAACCTTTAATCTTTTTTATTTTTCATTCACATATAATGTATTATTAGCCCAAGGGGTATAGGTCTGTGAATCATCAGGCTTACACATTTCACAGCACTCACCATAGCACATACCCTCCCCAATGTCATACCTTTAATCTTATTTGTAAGATGACATCTCCCATTTGTTTGTCACTTAAAAACCTTTATATCTCTGTAACTTGTATCTTATATGACTTTTTCAATAATTCCATGGACTCTCCTAAATGCTACAGTTTATATAGGACCTGGCAGCTATCATAAAATAAAAGTAATTTGTTTAGCACCCAATTTGTGCTCACTATTCTGTTTGGCACTTTCCAAACACTGGGAAAAGCATTACAGACCTAGTGTATCTTGCAGTGTCATTAAAGCCTATTTATTATAGTAAGTCTTGGCAAACTCTTGTTATTTCTGTTACATAATTGAATTATTTTGGATGTTTAATAAGTTGAGTTCCTCATCAATTATATTAGAATGAATTATAGAATACATATTAAAAGCTATTGCTTTCTTTTTCAAGCATGACTAATGTAAGAAAATCACATGACTTTTTACTCCATTTCATCAGAACAAGAATTCCTTATTCAATAAAAAGGAATCCAAGACAGCACAGGGGATTTAGTGTCTGAGATTCAGTGAAGAAGAAAATAAAATGACTGTAACTTTTCATAATGAAAACATAAGCTTTATATTCTTTCAGAGTTGCACAGTGATATTTATCTGGAGTTTAAGAAAGCATTTTACTAATTATTAGTGAATAACAATTTACTAGGTCTTACTATATATATAGTTTTATCGGGAAAATATATAATTTTCTTGTGACATCTCTTTTGTAGAGATAGAATATTAGTGTCAAACAGAATTGGTTTGAATCCTTGCTTTGCGATACCAGCTACGATTCCTCAGACAAAGCATACATCTTCTCTGAGCTTTTACTCACCACAAAAAAATAAAAACAACTGGAATTCCACTGCAGTTTCTTTCTTTCTTCCTTTCTTTTGTTTTCTTTCTTTTTTTTAATATAACTTTGAATTAGCATGCCTGTATTAGCAGGAAACCAAAGTTTCTTTTTTTTTAATTTTTTATTTTTTATAAGCATATATTTTTATCCCCAGGGGTAGAGGTCTGTGAATCGCCAGAAGGAAACCAAAGTTTCTCTCTTGAAGTCTTCTCTATGTCCACTTTCATTGCCCAAATTCCCAGAGGACTATTCCTTCAGATATGGGCTACCCACTTCCTAAATCCCAAGCAGACAGAAGGAAGTCTCATCTGTTGCTTTCTGTCAGTACACATGGAGCTTCTGTGGAAAACTGGTTCCCCAGCACATACTAACTGATGATTTTGCACTGCTACTGGAATGTCCTGATTAAAATAAATCCCTGCACACTTGTGGGCTTCGTAATTCCATCTGCCATCTAGAAGATGCTCATCCATTGTTCCTGTAATGTCCACTGTCATACTGTGGGCCAGGACAGGAGAAAGACTGCTAGCCTCAGCCTTTCCTTGGGACTCTCTAAACCATGGTTCTGAGCTTGGGTTGTGGCCATGCTCTCCCTTGCCTCATGGTGATCCCTTTGAGGCTCCTGGTATCCTCTCCTGCCAACAACCTCAGCCAAGAACAGAAATCCTTCAAAGATTTAAGTCACAAAAGGATCATTCTCTGACCCCAAATTACCTCTTAGAAAATCTGCTCAGCAGGTCATAAAAGGTGCTATTGTTATCCTCCCTTAGGGAAACAGGTGCCTACTAGGTTAGGATAGACCAATGAAATGACTCTCTCTGTGTGCTATGGTTGGAGCACTGTGAATTGTGTAAGACTGATGAATCACAGATCTGTACCTCTGAAACAAATAATATATGCCAATAAAAGAAATAAAAAAATAAAAAGAAGTTCTTTCTAGATGACTTTTTAAGTTCACTAGAGAAGCTTCTCTTCCTTTTAGGTTCTGCCTCATCAGAGTGACACATAGGAAGCACTGATCAGTACCCACTACCTAGTAGACACTTAATACATTTTAATTTCCCCCTTTGTCCTGTATTCTTAATTTTTATTCTAAACCTTTATTATTTTCTTTTACATATATGTATATGATATATGATATATAATCATATGATATAGGATATACATATAATATATATATGATATATATATGTATGTGTGTGTGTGTGTGTGTGTATATCCCAAGTGAGATTATAAAACCTATAAGGTAAGAGAGTTCTGTCTTTTGCATCTTTCAAACCTCCACAGATTATTCAGCATAATGCCCTATAGATAAATATCAGTTGCTATGTAATTATTGATTTAGTGATTAAGATTCATTTTTCCATATGTAGATAACATAACCTGCTTTTAAAATATCCTGGCATGATTTTCTGCTATCATACTAATATCATTTTGAGTAGAAGATTGGCAAAGAGAGGAGATAAAATTCTAATCTATATATTTGCATTTTGATTACTGAATCACCTATCAGTCAATAATACTTAAATTGCTTAGAAATTTTCATAAACACTTGAAATGATGGGTTTCCTTCTCAGAAATGGTGAGGCAAGAATGCATTTGTATGTATCGCCCAAAACCTAAAGAAACTTAAATTTGAATTTTAGGTCTCCACTGACACCTGTAAGAGTATAGTCAAGCCATTTAATGCTCCTCATATGACAAAAGGGATAATGAAAAGGCTTTTATAACAATTACAGAAAATATGTCTATAATAGGAGTGCTTTAAGTTAAAGAATTCATTTACTTTGAAAAAATTGGAAAACAAGAGAAATAACTCATAATCTCGCATCTCCGAAATAAGCTTTATTAACGTCTTTAGATATTTTGAAGTCATATATGCATAATTTTAACACCCTATTTTTTTCACTACATCTTACATTGTGTTGAATTTTGAAAAATTCCATGTCACAAATTTTTCAAAAACATTATTTTAAAGTCATACCTTTTATAATTTGGCCAATTCTCATGGCTACATAAGTTATTTTTCTAATGTTTCATTTAGAAATAATGTTTATTGCAATAGCTTTGTACTATTCCCATATTTGTGTATATTTTCCCAGAATATAAACTATGAAAACTTAATGAGATTCTTACTTTTTATATTTACACCCTTGATATTTTCTACCTTAACATTTTTAGATCCATCTAAACCTGAGATACCTCTACACACCCATGAATTGTATGCAGCTAATATTTTGTAGAGGTTCACACTTGAGTGCTTCCCAAGGCTGTTGTCAGTAGCACATATTTTATCTATTGCATGAGTCTACTGTATGCGTGACCCACCCAGTACTCAGCTTAATTGTTCTCTCTGCTCCATGGTGCACATTAATTGCATCCATAGATTTCCTAACAATGATTCATCCTTTTACCCAAAAGACCATTAAGTTAAGTCATTTTGGAGCTGGAGTTGCTAGGGTTTTATTTATTTAGCGCCTATGACTACATCTATATATTTTCCTTTGTTAGATTCGGTGTCAGAGCTGTAGTTTATACAATGGCAATGGTAGCTCAGTCGTCTCCTACATAGGATAGTGCAAACCTGGGAAAGTGAAAGTTAAATGTAACAAGAAACTGTGATGATACAATGTGATAATATAATAGTAGCTAATATTTTAGATGGTAGAATCAGCATTCAAGCCCATTACAATTATAACGCTGAGCTCAAACCAATAAGGTAAAAAATTTCAGAAATAAATACAAAATTTCCTCTTTTACACTTGAAAATATAATTCTATAAATTTGGGTGGTAATGATCTGACTGGACACCAGTTGTATGTTTGGGAAGTGTTACACGCGCTACCACAGGGCGTCAGCTGCTAAGGAAGCTGGTATCACATTGTGTTCAAAAAACAAAATAGGAATGGCATTTTTCTCACCTTGTTTCTGAGGTTCTTTCATAGCTGGAAATAGAGTTCATGAAAAGACTCGTACAATACGTATGGTTTCTGCTGTTGAGGCCCACATTTGGTTCGTCTTTAGCACTTGACATCCAGCTGACGCCCTTTGCTGCCTCTAAGGGTCATAGGGAACATGATCCTCTAAGAGTCATGGTCAAGCTAGGGAGTCTCCCTAGCAGCTTTTTGAGGAAGACAGTCTTACTGGATAGGAGGCCACATTCCCTTCTTTTGTCAAGTGAGCTGCTATTACATTACAGTGCTATCCCTTCATTCTGCCAGGATACCTTTTATAAGATTTGATCCCTAGTTAGAGCTTCCAGTCATGGTCTGTGGACTACCTAACCTAACCCCAAACTCACCATTCTCTCTGTGCATCTCTAATTCCCATAGAAAACTAGAGCGGACTTTGCCCTTTTCTCCCTTGTTTGTGCCTCTTGGCCATCTCACAGCAGGTCAGTCCACAGGCCCTGGCCGCACTGGAAATATCTGGGATTTTGCTGCTCAGTAACCTGTAAGCAGAAGAGCAGAACCGGCATCTCACGTTCAAAATCATGCAAATCTCACGATTTTCTGTCTACCTCTCCTACCCCCAGACACAACAGAGGAGGAGAGGGCAGTATGAATCTCTTATTTTACCATAAATGTTTTGTTGTTGTTGTTGGTTTGTTTTTCATTTGAAATGGATATTGATTCAATTATCAGATTAATTCAGGGATAAATTTGATAAGAACTAAGAAACACAAGTAGATTATTTCCTTAAGTATTAAAACATAAACCTGTATTTCATTACTCTCAAGTCCGAAGCATTTATTTACACACACAATCATTCTTTATCTTCACAAAATCCTTGTGAAATAGGTAGCTTGTGCAGGCTCATAGAGCATTAGTACCAAAACTATAAGGTAATACAGAAATCACTTTGTTAAGATATACAAGAATTGACTGATGGAACATTACATATCAGAAAATGACCTACCTGTATCTCCCCACTGAGCACTGGCAATAGTTGATGAGTCATTATGGGAAGGGGAGGGTTGTACTTACATCACATAAAACCCCTGAAGATGCAGCCTCATCAACCCTCAGATACTGCAGTCATTTGCCATGGGATCAGCACTGTTGGAGTTTCACCAGTGATGCATAAGAACATAAAATGTGGTTCTGTTCATCAAGATCTTATAATCCATAGAAGGGAATAGAATTAACCTGAAGAATTAATTAGAAAAACATTAACAGTTAGGGTGTGACAGCATGCTGACCTACGGAGTTCAGAGGATGTGTCCTAAGAGAGTGATTCCTCCAGAAAATAACATGTGAGATGAGTTTTTGAAAGAGGAGATACAGCTGAGCTCAGCTCTTAGCCCCTCTACTCACTCTTTATATTTTGGGGGGCATATTACTTAATCTGTTTGAATTATGCATTGGTTATCATGCTGAAACAAGGAGACCATGTCTACTCACTTCAAAATCTGTGAGGATTAAATAAAATGTTTTATATAAAACATTTAGAATGCTTGGCAACGAAGAGAAAAGCACATTCAATCACTATTATTTCTGTTTTTCCTCTTTTCTTTGAGATAGCTAAGATCTGGATATGTAAAGGAAGGAACTTGGAAGTATTCAAGAAGGCAGAGAGGGGAAATACTGTGAACCAAAACACAAAGTAGGCATGAACAGCATAAGCACTGACAGCATTGGGGAAATAGGCTTACCTATGAAACTATATTGATTTTGTCATTGTCATTTTTGAATTATCATATTTCTTACTATGAGGTCTTGACCACGTTTTTTGCTATTTTTTTTTCAATTGTAGTTGTTTGTTTTTATTCTCCATAAACTTTGGCAAAGTTTCTTGCTTATTGATCCTTAGAAAATGTTATTCATTGGTATATTCATTAAGTAAATATTTATTCAGCACCTACTGTGTGAATAGATTCAGGTTGTATAGATAACATGAAACCAGATCATGAAGCATGTTGGACTTGGACATCAAATTTTTTTTTAAAAAGATTTCATCCATCCATTTGACAGACAGAGATCACAAGCAGGCAGAAAAGAAGGCAGAGAGAGAGAGAGAGAGAGAGAGAGAGGAGGAAGCAGGCTCCCTGCCGAGCAGAGAGCCTGATGTGGGCTCGATCCCAGGACCCTGGGATCATGACTTGAGCCGAAGGCAGAGACAGAGGCTTTAACCTACTGAGCCACCCAGACACCCCTGGACATCAAATTTTGATACTGATGGGATCAGTATCAAATCCATTCACAGGCATACGCCATGCTCAGTGGTACTTTAAACAGCGTGAGCCACACTGTGTCATTCCTTAATGCTTTTCAGTGACGTCCTCTTCCTGGAATAACTCCTCTGTCCTCCATCTTATCCATTTGGAAATATCTACTCTTGTCCCAGTGCTCAACCGAATGAAACCTTTCCCGAGCTTCTTCCTCCCTACCTCCTCAGGTTAATTATACCAGTTTCTCTTTTCTGCTTCCTCTGAACTCAGTACTTATTCTTATCATTGCACCTATAATACATTATTGCTTCTGTTCACATCGCTCCTTACTAGGTTAGCAATTTAAATACTGAAAGGGGGAAGGGGAAGGAGGAACTTCATGTGGGTAAATTTAGATCATTTCCCTTATACATATCTAATAACTATTCTGCAATTCAGGATTTTGCCTAGAGGTACGTAAAATGAGAAAAATATTCAGTGTCTTGACAAAAATAAACAATTTAGTTTCATATCTGTATCACTGAACAATCAAAAAATCAACGGAAATAAATATGCTCTTTGAGCAACACTTTTTGTGAGTATTTTTTAGCTTTGCCTGTGAGAGACAGTGACATTATTTTTGTATTGCTGAAGTGCTTTGAGAGCAATGCCCCGGTGACAGCATAAACAAAATACAAAGGCCAGTTTGTTTTTATATCTAAATGGGGGATTGTTGGTGAAGAGTTGTGCCAGCCAGTACAGAGTGGAATAGTGTTTTATTCCTCTCAAGATAGATGGATTGCTGAATTGCCTGAGTTCCTGCTGTTTTATACTCTGCCCCTTGAATTTGAAAATGAATAACTGCCTTTTTTTTCTTGAATGGAGAGTGAGAAAATATATAATTTAAATTAAATTGAACTCATAATATTGTCATTAAAAAAATATATCCACCTGGTATTTTATCTTCATGATATATTACCAAAAATATTAAATGTCATATCTGTAAAATGTTTTATTTTTTAGTAAATCATGACATTATTTAAAATGGGAATGCACAGTGTGCCAGTGTGTTACACTATTAAAATGTTGTTCCTTCAGATGAAGTGCATTAAATTTTACATCATTGATAAAGCCATTATTTGAAAGTTTTTGCTGGGAGATAATTTAATAAACTCAACACTCATCTTTTGAGTACCATATGAAAAATCTCCATGGGGGATAAAAATGAAAAGAAAGCATAATGCCCATAATCAAGGCGCTCTTAACAAAGAGAAAAATTATTTCATGTATAGAGGATTATGACACAGAGGGATACAGGAAAGTTACAATGACTATGAGAACAGGGAAGAGAAAGTACTTCCCATGGAGATGAATAATTGGCTTCACAAAATGATGGAACCTGAAAAATGAGTCTCACAAATGAGGAGGGAGGAATTTGAAGAGAGAAATGGATTAGATCATGGAAATCCCTAACTACCAAGAGAGAATTTTTTTTTCTATAGATAGAAAGGAGTTGTAGTGGTTATTTTTTATGTGTCAATTGACTAAGCTGTAGTGCCCAGTTACCTAATCAAATACTAATCTATGTGTTGTTGAGAAGGTGTTTTATAGAGGTGGTTAGCATCTAAAATCAGTTAACTTTAAGTAAAGCAGATTACCATCCTAATGTCAGCAATTTTATCCAATCAGTTGAAGGCCTTAAGAAAAAAACATTGAAGTTTCCCAGAGAAAAAATTCTGTTTTAAGTCTGCAGAATCAACTCCTGCCAAGTTTCTAGCCTTCTGGCCTACCCTAGGGGTTTCTTACTTGCCTACTCTGCACCCATAATCATGTGAGCCAATTCCTTAAAATAAATCTCTTTAAATGTACATACATACACATATTCTATATATTATACATATGATTTTATATGTCATATCATATACCGTATGTTGTACATACACACATCTCATACATATGTATATGTAGGTGTGTATATATATGTATATATATACACATATATGTATTTGGTACTTTTGTTTCTCTGGAGCACCCTAGTTGAATCAGGAGTTACTAAAATTTTTAAACAACCTGGGTTCATAGCTTTTGTGGCACTCATTAAGTCTTATAATTTTAAGCTTTTATTGAACACCAATTTATGCCAGGTTTTTGCTACATGCTGTGGAGTAAAACAAAGCATAAAACATAATGCCAGTTTTAGTGATATTTCTGTGCTCTTGTGAGGCATGCAATTGTGCTTGTTTTTTTTTTCCTCCAAATTATTTCATTTAGCTGATCAATGCAACATTCCTCTGAGATAGGTATTATTAGTGTGGCTATTATTTTATTTCTAATTTGACAGATGAATAAACTGAAATTTTAGCTATTAAATGTGAGGCCCACATCCAAACCCCAGGCTGCAGCACATGAAACATTGTATATTTGGTCACTAAAATGCATATCTTCTAGCATAAAGCAATTTGACTGTGGTCAATGATGAGCGAACAGAATAAAACTGTGCTTTTAATTACTCATAAAAGATAACAAACAGTTATGTTTGTTATAGAAAAACTCTTTAAACAGAGGGGCATTCATGAGTTGTAGAAGGAGGCTGTTGGCTTAAACAGTAAATGTAGAAAGGCAGCTTAGATGGTGATAATCAGATTGCAGAAAAGTAAAAGCAATCATGGCGTTTTCAAAACCTGACACGCAACTTCCACCAGATTTTAACAAACTTGTCTCACACTATTACAGTAGTGTTATTCAAAGTTTGATTCCAAGACTCCCAGCATCTACATGACCTAGTAGCTTGCAAGAAATGCAAATTTGGGGGCTTTACCCCATATTTTATATATCAGAATTTCTCAAAGTGGGACCTGGAGACTGTGTTTTAAAAGAGCTTTCCAAGGGACGCCTGGGTGGCTCAGTTGGTTAAGCAGCTGCCTTCTGCTCAGGTCATGATCCCAGTGTCCTGGGATCGAGTCCCACATCAGGCTCCTTGCCCCACAGGGAGCCTGCCTCTCCCTCTGACTCTGCCTGCCACTCTGCCTGTGCTCACTCTTTCTCTCTCTCTGACAAATAAATAAATAAATAATCTTAAAAAAAAAAAAAAGTGCTTTCCAAGGGGTGGGGAAAGAATTTAAGTAGGGACATGGAGAAGATGAAGCTCTCTTTCAAGTGAAGATGTGTTTGGACACAAAGTCAGAACAGGTGACATAGCATTAGTGAAAGAGGTCAGGATGATAAACATCAAGAATCAAGTAGAATGAGAGATTAGGGCAGACTTGGTAAGGCCAAGGAGGGGAAAATACTGGGACAAAGGAACAGCTCATTTTAGAGAGAAACTAAAGATGTAAGAATCCATAGTCAAAGGTATGAAGTTGAATACAAACTATTTGGAAGAGGGAAGACCAGATATATTTGGCCAACCTTATAATATTTGCCAATCCTCCATCCTAAAGAATCAGGTCTTAATAGCTAGTACAAATAATTAGTAGCTAATACAGTCACAAATTGTGTCACTGATTCATTCATTCATCATTTCAAAAAATATTTTTTGTATCCTCTATATGCCACATATAGTGATAAATAAGCAGAGATAAAATGTGAGACAAATGTGATCTCTGACATCAGGAGAGTTAGGCATTAAATAAGCAATTATACAAGTAAGTAATTATGATTGCCATACGTGCTACCCAGAAAAAGTGCAGGTATAATGAGAATGAATCACAAGATACCTAACCTCGCCTGAAAGGAGGAGGGTTAGGAGGATGATTTCCCAGAGGAACATTTCCCAGGGAAGTACATTTTAAGGTAAAACCTCAAAGATGAGATGAAGTTGGTGAAGAGGTGGGGGAAAAACATTCTAGCCCAAAAGAGCAGTCTGTGCAGAGTGTGTACATTAAGACAGAACAGGAAGGGGACCAGAGTGATTGGAATGTAGTGCATGAAGGCAGAATAATATGAGACGAGACTAGTGATGAGACAGAGGTGCTATGTCCTGTTGAAGATACAGAATAGCATCCTGGTTGAAGTGGGAAAACCCTGGAGGATTTTAAACCTGGAAATAATAGGATGACAATTTCACTAAAAAAATATCCTTCTAGGGCATTTGATATGGATTATGTAAGGAAATCTGTTTAGGAAGTTACTGTAGAACATCAAGAAAGGGATCATGATTAGGTTAATGGCAGTGACGAGAGAAAGGAACAGAAATATTCAGTGTATATTTTTCAAGTACAGACCAATAAACTAGTGGTCGTAGAAGAAGAAAATATAAAATATCACATCTAAGTTTCTGGTGTACATAGAGACTGGTACCATTAATCAGAAGAGGGAAAATTGGAGGAAATAAATTTTGGGAGAGAAGTCATGAATTCAATTGTGGACTGCCTGAGTTTGAGATGCCTGTTAGTTGCCTAAGTGTAAATTTAGAGTATAGCATTAGACTGATGGTCTGGAACTCAGAAAAGACATTTTGCCTGAAGATGTAGGTTTGGAATCATTATACATGATAGATCAAGTTATTAGAGGGTATAAAAATACCTAGGAGGAGAGAAAGAAAAGGGAAGAGATTTTTTATATTTTAATCTTTTAAAGATGATAATGAAAATGTTGCACTGTCAAGGGAGACTGAAAAGGAATGAAGAGAGAAGCAAGAGGCAAAGGCAATAAATTTGTGTTCCAGAAACGAGCTGGAAAAATGTCTGAGTTAGGAATCAGTAAGTGTGTGACAGAGAGCCAATGTGCTAAAAAGAATGAAGTGCAAGGGACTGACCAATTCTCTATCCTCTATTTTTGTATATTGATTGTACTTTTTAAGTTAATCTCAATTATTCTGTCCACACCTACTGATAATTTTTGAAGTCAGAAACCTCAGTGTCATTCTTTTTTTTTTTTTTAAGATTTTATTTATTTATTTATTTGACAGAAGGACACAGCCAGAGAGGGAACACAAGCAGGGGGAGTGGGAGAGGGAGAAGCAGGCTCCCGCTGAGCAGAAAGCCCAATGTGGGGCTTGATCCCTGGGTCCTGAGATCATGACCTGAGCCGAAGGCAGACGCTTCAAGCCACTGAGCCACCCAGGTGCCCCCCTCAATGTCATTTTTAACATCTCTCTAACTCCCACATAAAACCTGCATCTTTAGCAGCTTTAAAATACTGAAAGAAAAGTGGGAAAAAAATCCCTATTAATCTAGAATTCTATACCTTGCAAAAAAAACTCTCAAAAATGCAGATTAATACATTTCTTCAAATAATCTAAAGCTAAAGAGATTTATTGCTATGAGACCTGTACCGTAAATAATGGCTAGGAAGTTCTTCAGGCAGAAGGCAAATGTTACCAGATGGTATTCACTGGAGCTATGCAGTGCAGAAGCCCAGAATACTAAAGCCCACATTCTATCCATAGTACTTTCGAATCAGCAGCTGAAAACAGTATATGAACATAAACCCAAGTGTCATTCTAACCTACTTTCTAACTTTTTATGTATTTAGAAATAAATATCAGTAAATTAAATTAATGTATGTCTGAGGTTATTGGAGTATTATTAAGGAAGTCCATAGGGGCTGGTTGTAGGAATTACTAGATTTGATAAATCACATAAAGTACTTGAGAAAATGCCTGGCACAAGTAAATGTCAGTGTTTGTAAGCTATTGTTATTTAATAATATCTAATCAAAATCTGTTACCTGTAATAAGATCTATTATTTGATGTCTTTTAAATAATTGGTATTTGTATACACAATTAAATCTATTGTTGTATAGTTACTTAATAACCTATGTATAATAAAATCTATTCCTTAGAATTTAAATTAAGATTTGTTTTGCCATGCTGGAGTATTAAAATAGGGTCATACTATGTTCAATATTTAAATTACTTTAAATCCCTGCTGAGAAGGTTTTTTTCCCTGAGTCTCAAGAGTTAGTAACAAACAAACAAACAAAATCTGCTTTAAATCAACAAACACTTTAAAAATGTGTTTGTGTCATTTTCTGGCAGAAAGTAACCCTGTGTTACTATGAATGATTTTCCTAGTGGGAGGTGGTATTTTCTGACTCATTAAGACCTGGCAAAACAAAAATACCCAGAAAATCTGGTTGAATTTATTGATCAATCAATAAACATTTATTATAAACCTATTTTATGCAAGCCCTGTGCTAGAATATATGACCCAGCAGCATAAAGCATGGTGTTAGCTTTCAGGGAGTGCATGAAATATAGCAGCTAATAACTTTTAACTCTCACCATGTTAAGGCACCATGCCAGGTAAGTTAGTGTTTTTTTTTTTTTCATGTTCTTGCATTTAATCAGTCCTCACAGTATTTTTATGATGAAAGTATTATCATTGTTACTAATATTTCCACTTTAAAAAGATATTGAGATTTTAGGAGGTTAAGTAATTTGGTTATGGACAAATAGTAAGTGTAAGACAAATACTAAACACTAGAATGTAAGAAATGAAAACTTATTCTTTCACCTGTTAGATACACTGCCTCTCTGTCTTAATAATTCATTGGGAGGGGCGCCTGGGTGGCTCAGTGGGTTGAGCCGCTGCCTTCGGCTCAGGTCATGATCTCAGGGTCCTGGGATCGAGTCCCGCATCGGGCTCTCTGCTCAGCAGGGAGCCTGCTTCCTCCTCTCTCTCTCTCTGCCTGCCTCTCTGCCTACTTGTGATCTCTCTCTGTCAAATAAATAAATAAAATCTTTAAAAAAAAAAATTCATTGGGAAGTCAAGGAAGATATAACTGGAAATATGAATAGAGTTAGGAGAAAAATACCCTTAATACTGTTAAGCATTATTTGTGAAATTATTATATTTTAAAAATTACTGAAAGCTTATTTACCAATTGAGGTTTCCTGTTTTTGATGAAGAAGGAAAGAGACAGTTTAATTGTCAAAAGTACATAAATAGATCACACCCTGAAAACCAGAAGTTAGAAAAGTTAAAGACATCAGGGCTTGGAAACATCTCTGGCAATCATCTCCACACCAGATTTGAACACATTAGCTTTAAACTGCTGGAAATTTAGGAGACAGTTAGGAAAATTCTCAAAGTTCTGAAGAAAATCTCCCCAGAGAAAGCCAAGTGAAGATAATAGCTAGAGTTATTAGAATTAATAACAGTTAATCAGTGTTCTGTCTTAGATTGAACCTAAGTGGGAATATAAAACAACTGAGAATTCAAGTAGGTCAGGGTATAGGTAGGGTTGTGAAGAGAATAAAACTTTTCCATTTAAGAGTAAATGAGTTTGGACTCAGAATCAGAGCAGATTGTCTAGCATGGGTAACAACAGGTCAAAGTCTACCGACCTGTAGAGGTTTGACAAGCTAGGGAGGCAATATCCTGAGACAGAGACAAGTAGTGATTTTTTGAGGAATGCTTGATACACAACTATTCTTAGCCAAAGGTCTGAAGTTTGGAATTGAACCATTTATTTAAAGGCAGGCAGCTCAGTTCTATCTGGTCAACTCTATCACAGTGACTGATAATTTAAACCTAAAATATCAGATCTTCTGACACAAACACACAGTGTGCCATTGATTCATTTGTCCATGCATTCAGCAAATATCATCTATGTGCCAGTCACAGTGATAAAGACCAGACCTATAATAAATGAAAGGCAAATAGACAAATATGGTCTCTGCCATAGTGAAAATTACACTATAGTGGAAAGTTAGGGATTCAATGAATAATTAATTATAATTTGGATCAGCTGTAAAGGAAAGTTACTGAGTATTTTGAGAATGAATTACATAAAGAACTACCTGCAAGGGGTTAAATAAAGAATAGAGCCTGAAAGATGAGTCAATTAGCAAACCAAATATTTGGAAAAAAAGCATTCCTAACTTAAAGATAGGAAGAAACAGAGTGCTGACCAGTGAAGCTAGAGCATTAGTTTGGGGACTATAGGACATTATATGCAATGTTGAAGATTTTTACTATTATCTTAATTGTAGTGGAAAAACACTGAACATTTTTATGCCAGTAAACAATATAACAGCATTTGTATTTTTAAAAGATTCTTTTAGGTGTTCTCATATGGTATTTTGTATGGAATAGCAGGCACAAGAGTGGATCTGGAGAGATCACCTATAAAGCTATTTCAGTAGTCTAAGCTAGAGATGATGAGAGCTTGAATTTTGGTTATTGACAGTAAAGACAGAAAAAAGCAGATAAATTCATTATGTAATTAGGAGGTAGAAAAGAGAGTCATAGATGTAGACTTTAGGCATGAATACATGGTATAGGTGGTGCCATTCACCAAGATAGGAGGGAATGAAGGGAAAAAAAAATATTGAGAATTCAGTTATCTCAGAGTGAGATAACTAAGTGGGAGTATGAAGTTGATATGTCTAGACTTCAGAAAAGAGATCTTGCCTAGAGAATAAGTTTGAGTTCATGAGTGTATATATGATCTTTCAAGTATACAAGATGATATCTTAGTTTCTGGCATGAGCAGTTGAATGGATAAGGGTACCATTACCTAGCATAGAGAGGTAAAGAGGAAAACCAAATTTAGGCAGAAATAAGTTGAGTTCATTTGTGAGCTGCCTGAGTTTGAGACACTTGTGAGATACCAAAGTATAAACATTAAGCATATGAGGGATGATGGATCTGGAGTTCAGAAGGAGTATCTTAATTAGAGATACAAGTTTGAATTCATTACATGTAATCTGTTGAGTTATGAGAGTGGATGAGAGTATTTAGCACAAAGTGAGAAAAAGAGATGAGAGGAAAGGAGAGGGCAGGATGGGACAAGAGAGAGAAATCTTTAGGACTACAGATATTTAAGTGGAAATAAAACAAATGAGCTGTTACAAGAGAGAAATGCCAAAGAAGCAAGGAAGTAACCAGGAGAGTATCTCAGGATTCAAATAAATAAATGTTCTGGCTATTAGAGTTTGGAGAGAACACTGAAAAGTCAAGAAAGAGTAGGTGAAGTAGACATAAACAGTTCACGGTCTTCTCTCCTTTTATATTTATTCTAACTTTTGGATAATTGGTTTTAGTTGTTGTTGTCAACATCCACTGATTTTTCAAGGTAGAACTTGGTATTGCAAATATTGGTTCTACTATCCCCCACCTACTTATCAATTCTACCTCAGAAAACTCTTTGATCTCTTCTTGCCTCTCTATGCTTACGATCAATGTCTCCTTTCAGATTCTGTTTATTTTCACCATTGGACTACAGTATACATAAATATTTATTTATTTAAGTAACCTCTACTCCCAATGTGGGTCTTGAACTCTGGATCTGGAGATCAAGAACCACATACTTTACTGACTAAGCCAGCCAAACACCACCTCCCTACGTTTTAGGTGACTACAATATACATTTTAAAGCCTCAACTCCTCAGACATTGTCCAGTCCTAAAATATCTTGTCCCTGTATTATCAGATCTGTTTCTATTTACTATTTATGCTCTTGATATGGGATACAGTTTCTTGTTCTTTTTCATATCCTGCAGTATTTTTTTGTTGTACACAGTTGGTTGTGTGTGAAAGGACAATAGAGACTAAAGTAATAATATTTATCACCAGAATAAAGCATGCTCCTTCTTTTAGTCTGGACATCTGAGTCAATGTGATTTAAAGTAGATCTGGAGGGAGGCTTTATTGTCATTTTGGTTAAGTCTAATTCACAACTAATTTCAGATGTTTTAAAGGGTAAGAAGAAGACTAACTTTAGTAGCACTTAAGATATGAGTATACAGAGCTCCAACAGAGCTCAGATGTTAGACATTTTCAAAGAGCTAGCTTAAGAAAACCTAAGGATGCTTCTAGTATGTCCAAAACCTAGTACCACCCTCTTCTCAAGTTGAAGCTTTCTGCTGCACCCAAATCAAAGCCTATTGATTTTAAAGATTCTGAGGTAGTCCTATTAGTGTTCCAAATTTGGAGGGATTTGAAGATCCTAAATAAGAGTGACTAGGAGTAGATCTCCCAGCATCCTTCTCATATATTGGCAGAATCTCATTATCCTTCTATGTTCCTGTATTTTTTTTCAAGTGGAATCTGTAATACTTACTTTCTATCTTACTCTCTTAAACCATTGCATTATTCTTAAATTATTGTTATATATTTTTAGGTGGTCACCTTACTAACCTATTCAACTATAGCAAAAATGCACATCTGGGACTGACTGTATATTTGTAATTGCTTTACCATTTAAAAATTCTTTTAATATTTTTGTGGAAGAAGGAAGGATAATAAGATAGTTAAAAACATATTTATAGCTAATGCTACATAACATTTTTCTATGATTTGATGAAGTGTTGTTAACCTCAATATTTTTTTCTAAACTCTATTTACCTGGATGATTTGACCACCTCTGAAGATATCCTGACTTTTTTTCCCAGTTCCTTTTTCTTTTAAGATTTTATTTACTTATTTATTTAAGAGAGAGAGAGTAAGAAAACACAAGCAAGAGGAGCAGCAGAAGGAGAGGAAGAAGCAGGCTCCCCACTGAGCAGGGAGCCCAGGGGGACTTGATCCCAGGACCCTGGAATCATGACCCAAGCTGAAAGCAGATGTGTAACCGACTGAGCCACCCAGGTGCTCCTTTCCTTTGTTCTTAATAGACAAAAAGTACAGATTTTTAGGATAAATATTCTCAGACATTACTTTGAGTTCAATCATTGTTCACTGGCCAAGAGAATTTGCTACAACTCAACTTTTGCCTGTCCATACTGGTAACATTAGTTGAAATTTTGAGGGAATAGTGCTAAAATTAAAATTGGAAAACCATGTTGTTGGAATTGGTTAAGGTTAATTGCTTCTACCACTTTCTAGACATTGAAATCCAAGCTGGGGTGTGCTGGTAAATGCTTAACAACTGGCTTTTTCCAGGGGAAAAGAAAAGGCCTTGGTTTTTCACATTTGCTAATTTTGGCCCTGTTACTATTTTCACCATGGTTGGTTTCGAGCTAGTAAATGATTTTATTGAATATGGAGTTAGAGGTGCTCAGTAGCACACTATTATATAGCATTTCCACCATACAGACAGAATAGGTATAAACAATCTCTTAAATATTGATAATAATAAATTGTATAGAAAATGTATTTTTAGTATTTGTCTTTTTAAAATGTAATTTCTTTAAATGTAAATTCATATCATCTAATTATAAATAATAACTGTGTTTAATAATTGGCTTGAAATTTTCTTGAAAATTAAAATAGACTTTTAAAAGCTCATATGGGCTAGCTTCAATAGACCCCTGATTCTAAACCTTTTGGGATAAGGACAGTTAAATTCCCAGTACTAAGCTGGATTTTGATCCATAGTCCACATCAATGAATGTTTGTGAAAAGAAAGGGCTCAAGGCAATATCAGCTGAATCAGAAGAAAAGCAGGTATTTTTTTTCATTCATACTTGCATGCTTCGAATTCATTTTTCTATCCCCTCCATTTCATAAACCTGTTTTCCTTTGTGTCACTAATTGGGATTATTTTCCAAACATAATTATTACTGGCTTATCTGGGCTCTGTAGCCAAGAGTTTTGCATCTGATAGTTCTGCACTAAGAAGGCAGTCTAGATCATATGTTATCCTTATGAATTTGAGCTTGTAGTCCCTACTTTAAATCACTTATCTATTTTTAATTTAAATCATCATGCATTTCAGTAAAGTATCACTTTTTTTCCTTAAGATCCCTACTTGCACCTCCTTTTATGAGTGGCTCTTTAATTTCACAGGACAAACATCTGTGATGAAATCTTATCCAGGAAATTACTGTTGCAAATTTAAAGATAAAACTCCTTATGAAAAAGCAAAGTTGATTGCCTTATATAATAATTCCTCAAAAACAAATTTTTCACAAAAGGTCGTACATTAATATCCTGCTTTGAGACCTAGCTTTTGGTAGAAAATAAAATGTGTTCTAAAGTATTCATCTCAAAAAGAGCTTGCACAAAATTGCTTTGTTAAATGAAAGTATAACAGATTTTACATGTTGAAACTGTGGCCAAATACGAATAAGAACATGTGAATAGGAAATGCTTGTGCAAATTTATTTTTGAAATAGTTCTGTATCTGTGGAATTCTGCAACACCACAAGTTGGTTGTGTAAAAAAAAAAAAAAAAATCTAATTTATGTTGTTAGCAGTCAGAGCAGTGGCTTTGGGTGGGGGGTGGGGGATGGAGAGGAGAATACAGGGCCTCTGGGCTTCTGATAATATATTGTCTGTTGATCAGAGTGCCGGTGGCATAGCTGTGTCAGTTTGTGGAAATTCAGCAAGTTGTATAGTTACTCTGTACCCTAAAGTGAAATATTGTATAATTCAAAATGTTAAAATATTTGTGCACATATGCACACCCAACATAAATGCACATAATATATACTTGTGCCCTATAATCCTGATGTGGTTATTTTAAAAATACATGTATTTAGAAGTTTTTAATTAAGTGCCTTTTTAGTGGTAGTGAGGCTAACACTTGTATAAAGTCTGTAAAAGGTGTTTGTACTTTTAAGGCATTATGCAATCAAATATGGTAGTTAATGTATCCTCTATTTTGTTGTTGGCATTTATTCATTCATAAGTTCATACGATAAACCTTTGTTTCCCCATTAAAGCTTATTGAAGAAGTGAATCATAGGTTGAATCATTCTTTTCAAAAGCTTAAAAATCCTAAAAGACCTAAGAAGATACAGATTTCTGTTCAATTAAAAAAAAAAAAATTGAGACATAGTGAGGCAAACCTAAATTATCTTGAGACCAGAAATATATTTGGAGCAAACTGTTTTGCAAATATTTAAATTTGTTACTAGAGAAGACAAGCAGGATATAATTTTAAAACTCTTTCCTAATGTGTATCTAGAGACAGATCAGCATATACCTAGAGCTGTTCAGTGAATTTCATGGGGTAGAACTGGTTGCTGATATCTCTTGACTTGAAGTTAAAAATGCCTTCCTTCAAGAGCATTTAGTCACTTAAAAAGAAAAACTACCATCAACATATGATGGGGATAAAGGAATGCACTTGTGATGAGCCCCAGGTGATGTATGCATGTGTTGAGTCACTACGTGTACACTTGAAACTATTAATACACTGTATGTTAACTAATTAGAACTTAAATAAAAACTTCAAAAACACAGGCTTCTCTTAAAATAACTAAAAGTACATTAGGATTAGTAAGGATTAGAATAATTCCTTCATAAACTTAAAAGGCTTTAAATTATATTTTTCAATTATATTGATAACCATTAGTAGGATTCTTAGTATCTTCCTTTTATATAGATACTGAACTACAATTGGATCATTTTTATGACACTTGGGAAGTCATGGCAGTATACTGATATCTGTAAGCTAACTGATTATTGAGAGAATGGTGGATATTTTAATGGAACTCAGGAATCTAATGTTACAGGGACGATGTATAAGTACCTCAAGTTTTTGAGACATATTAGGATACCTATTCCCTATAGCTTTTTTCTTCCTCCTTATGTCACTGAATTTATTTCTTGAAGATTAAAGTAAATATTTGTTCTAATATACATTAGAAGTTTTACATTTTGCAATCAATTTATAAATAATGTCAAGATAGCTAGTTGAGACAGTGTTTTCAGTTCATTTTGTTATCTACATCTCGGGGTTTCATCCTCCGTCTACTTTTCATTACACACTTTCAACCCTGAGTTACTTCTTTGACTTCCATACCTTAAATAATTCTGGTCACTCTCCACACACCTAAGTGTGTTACAGCTACATTATCAAAATGTCTTTTGGAAATTCTGTAAATATCCAATTCTTTACCAACCCCTCCCTTGCTGTGTGCAGTATTATAATCTCAACTCACCATCTTCTTTTAATATCAATAGTTCTTTCTTCCTTTGGATAGGAGTGATAGAAGGACACTGAGTTACCAAGTCCTGAAGTCCTCCATGATTCCTCCCAACCTCGTCATACTACTCAGTACTACTGACTCTAATGTTTAAATATCTCTAGAATATTTCCCATATATCCACATCCCTATGTCTGCCTTGTTTAGGTCCTCATCTCTTCTGGTGGATTACAAATGGTCTTCTATTAAACATACTTTTTTCATTTGTTTACTGCTCCCAGTCTATCTTTCAGCTACCAAATCTAGTCATATGATTCTCTTGGGGAAATTTTAAAATATCTCGCTCTGTAGAATAGCTTCAGACTCCTTAACAGTGTAAAAAATGTTCTATAGAATCAGAATTTGAACAGAATTCTTAAAAGTTTTTTAAAATTTTATATTTCTTATGTAAATCAGATTTTATATAACTTTTCCCTATCCCCTGACAAAGTGTCTATTTATCCAAATTCTCATAATACACAGAATTTAGTTTCTCAAGTGTATTATGTGATATCCTGCTTCCCTACAAATGCACATTATTCTTGTTACTGAAAATGACTTTTCCTTCAAGACTTTTCTTCAAGATTGAGCTTTGGGAAGGAATGAATTAATGTTTCTAAGGTTCTTACTGTGTCAAGAATTCTGTTAAGTGATATAAAGGCATTGTAATATTTGAATTTCCTAATAATTCTAAGATGTTCATATTATCCCCATTTTAAAGGTGAGGAAATCAAGGCAGAATTTAAACTCTCATCTGGATGACTACAAAAACTATCCTGTAACCATTGTGCTCTAAATTATTTATTTAATTCTCACAGGAAGCTAGGGAAAGATATTTAATTTGATTTCTATATTATCCAGATGATATAAAGCTGATATTCATGGGGTGTGGATAACACATGGAAGGTTATATAAATTCAATGAAGCCTGAATTTATTTTCAAATTTATCAATTAAAAACCATATTAGTTCCATCATACCACTCAGTTTCTTTAAATATCACCTCCATGAATCATTTCCTAAATACACTATGGGCAGTTGGTAATGCCAGTATTTTTTCTTACTATGCCTCATTTAGTGGAGTAAAAGTAAGAATTAATACTTACCTAGAAGTCATTTGGCATAGAGGCTTAGTGCCCTTTAGTAATTATCTCATTTGCATATCTTAATATATATCAAATTGTTTATATTCATCACTCTTTGTCTATGTGTTTACCTGTTTTCACCACTAAAGTATGACTACTTTGGAGGCAGACACTGATCTGTACATATTTATTTTCCTAGCATCTAGCATAATTTCTTTCTTGTAGAAGGTATATAATAAATGTGTTTAATTAAATAAATGTGTTATGATTATGGGATGATTATAGTATTAGTAGGACAGAGCAAGAAAAGAAGAAAGGATGTCTTAAATCTTAGAGAACAAAAGCAGTCTGCTCCTACATCCCTTGAGTTCAGAATAGAAACTTCGGTAGGCTGAATTATTTTCCTAAGGCTACATGGCATTATGTTTTCTTTTCTTTTTTTTTTTTTTTAAAGATTTATTTTATTTATTTATTTGACAGAGATCACAAGTCAGCGAGAGGCAGGCAGAGAGAGAGAGGAGGAAGCAGGCTCCCCTCAGAGCAGAGAGCCCGATGCGGGGCTCCATCCCAGGACCCTAAGATCATGACCTGAGCTTAAGGCAGTGGCTTAATCCACTGAGCCACCCAGGCGCCCTGGCATTATGTTTTCTTATAATGGATATAAATTATGCATTTTTCCAAATGGCAGTAGTCAGATAGTCTAGTTATATATCTTAATAGATATCACAAATTTAGCCGACTAAATATGCTTTGATTTATTTGCAAATTTGGATTCATTTTATTGACCCCATTGTACATTACATGCATTATAAATTCAAAATATTGGAAAAATCTCTTGATCTGCAAAGAGATCAAATTCATCTAAAATCACCATCTGTTTTCCATCCATTTGAAAAGATCGGTTAAGTGTGTTTCTTAGGCATAGCCAGGCTTCTGGAAAGTAGAAACTGGTTCTTATTATAGTCTTTGGCTTTGTTTTACCTACGAGTATAATTGACTACTTTTCCCCCAGTTGTTCCCATTCAAGACTTGCTTGCAGCTTCCTCTCTGATGTTATAGGGATTTACCACCCCTATAGCTTTTCTTATTCCATATTTTTTTGCACACCTTAGGTCCATGAGGTGTTTTTGTGTGTTTCTCATGTTTCTCTGCATCTTTAAGACAATTGAATTTAAAAATTCACCAAGTAGATACAAAGTTGCTATCTTCATTTTAGACTTGGGTCTGAGATATTTGTATCAAAGAAAAGATAGTGATTTCTTACTCACTGCAGGATAGATGAATTAAGTTCTTCTTATCCACCTCGTTATGCATTATTCAATCATATCATTTCAGAGAGGTTAAATTTCTAATGTTTATAAGTGTAGTTATTTTAGTTTATGTCAACAATTTATATCCAAATGATTGTACTCTATATCCCCACACCTGATAAGTAACATTGTAATGTTTTCGTATTTTCTATTTTTAAATGAGGTGTTATCTTCATGTAAAATTGCTATTGTAGATGATTAAACTGATAAAACTCTTGGCAGGATATTAATCCTTAGCTATAACTTCTGTAATTTTTTAAACGTTTGAGGTCCTCAATCTTCTGTTTAAAGAATAAAGAATATTACTCAGGGGGGCACCTGGGTGGCTCAGTGGGTTGAACCTCTGGCTTCAGCTCAGGTCATGATCTCAGGGTCCTGGGATCGAGCCCCCATTGGGTTCTCTGCTCAGCAGGGAGCCTTCTCTCCCACAGCCCCCGCCGCCTGACTCTCTGCCTGCTTGTGATATCTGTCAGATAAATAAATAAAATCTTAAAAAAAAAAAAGAATATTACTCAGATAAATATTATAAAATAAGGTCTATGTAGTTCACTTGAATTATATTAAGTTAGAGGCAATATATACAAATGTTCAAATAGAATCTTCACAGGGTAGAACAAAATATTATGGAATATATATAATATATATTTAATTGAACACATATTATATATATAATTGATATATAATATATATAGTAATTGAATGGTTAATTTCTCAAATGGCTATTTAGAATATTTAGCATAATCTTAATCAAGTAAATGAAATGATCTCTATGACCTAGAGGCATGCTCTTCCAAGCTTTGTAAAGAAGAAATATTTCTCTGAACATCCCCGAACTCCACCCTGTTGTCATCAGCACTCCTCTATTACCCTTACAGGCTGATCTCACTTGCTACTGGTTTATTGACTGGAAGTTACTGTAATCATGCTTCCTCCAAGGCTGAATTGCTCCCTGTACAGTATAACTGTTGGAAACCTTGGCTATACTCTGACAGATTTTCTCAAGTATAGCCCCAAGCTATGAACTTGAAGGTTTCACTTGGGTCTTATAAATAGTCAGGTGTGACAACATAGAACTATGAGAACTGAAAAAAAAAAAAAAAAAAAAAAGAACTATGATAACTGTGTGTGTGTATGTATGTGGTACCTATACGGATATGAAAAGAGGCTTTGTAAAGACACAACATTAGGTTTCTAAATGACCTTGATAACATCGTATTTAGTCCTCTTTTGGTGGATAAATAAAGCTTAGTTAATTTTTACCCTGAAGATACTTTGGGAAATAGCCAAGAATTTATATACATTTGCCATCTTACATGGCTTTCCCACCTTGGTATTTTTTACAGAAATTATTACGACATTTTAAAATGCTACCTGTGTTATCCCTCTAGCATAATGAATTGCATATTTTGTTTTAAAGCCCACTTTTTGAGGCAGTGAAAAAAGAGTAACAGAAACAAACCATAGTATGTTCTTAGAAGCTTAAATACTAAAAGAAAGGACCCTCAGAATTACTGACACTCCCAGAAAAAAAAGGTGCTTACCATCCAAAATACTTAACAATGATGAACATATGATGTTTAAAAAAATCTCTTCCACCTTATTTAAATGAAAAATTAATTAAAATCTTCTAAGAAAGATTGTCCATATGAATCTGGGTAAAAACCTCCTATGATTTGTAGCACACATCTCTCTCTTTATTTATTTATTTTTTTCTTAATTTTCAGTTTAGCCTGTTGATTTTTCAGAAAAAGGCAGGGAAAAAAAACGAACTTCGTATATCTCACTTATAATGTAAAATATTCAGTCTAAATCTTCAAAAGTATGTCTTTTGAATAAAAGAAGACAGATACTACAGTGTTTCTGCCAGAGAGTCCAGTTTAAACATTCTGCAGCATGCAAATGTTATCTCGTCTATGTGAGTCTTTTACCGCGTGGGTGTTGCAGGGTTGGAGCCTTCTGCCTGTGATTTAGGTTGTAATTTTATTTGTGGAAATAAACCAATTGCAGAGCTTCAATTGTTTTAGCAATGAGGTGATCAATAGCCCATTACTGGATAGAACAGCAGCTACAGGAAGTGCATTGAAGATTTTAATGCATGAATTATGCATGCCGTGCTCATTCTTTAGTCTCCGAACAGAATGACAGGGTTTGTGAAGTCGCCTCAGATAGTTTCTTGCATTAAGTGACTGCAGTGAAATGCTTAATATTTTCAGGCATAGAAGCAGCATTGACTCGGGCCAGCCGAATTTGGAAGATGTAAATCCCCCAGCTCCCAGCACAGAATGCTTTATTTGAAAGTATTGCTATGTAGGGAGCCAGCTTCACTGTCATCTAACCTGCTCTCCCCAGAAGGTTGGCTGAAGGATGGGAGCGGCTGTGCCTGCCTCTGAGGTCACAGCTTGAAGTCCTTTTAACTTGCTTTCTGCTGCAGGAGAGAGGCGTGTTGTGGTATAACTATCGCTGCATTTATTGAAATGGACATTTTGCAATAAATACAATACTCGGAACAACAGACAACTCAGCATATCAGGTAAGTGCAAGGTTTTTCTCTGGGTTAGGTCATTGTAAGTGAGAATGTGCTGAGTTAGGATAACGGTGATGCAGTCAGTATTAGTAAGGTTGACTCAGACCTCGGTATTGCAATGCAGCGTCAGGGTTCTGAATTGTTTTGTTAATTGAAAGGTGATTTTTTTTTTTTTATATTTTTGACAGTGTGGTGCCATAAGGTATTTTATTTGCATGCAAAAGCTTTTCAAGAATGTACCAGAGCTTAGATGTATGTGTCTTGGATAGATAGAGCCTGCAAATTGGGGAGGGGCAGCACTGAGCGTGAGCTGAATCAATAAAAGAATTATCATCTTCTGGAGAAGTTTGAGCAGGGCTGTGGTATTCCTTTGGCTCAGATTATTTCCTTTATGTCAACATTTTCAGGTTATGGTGAAAGATGTTGGTAGACACCCAAAATGTGTAGTCCTTTTTCCAGAAGTAGAGGATAGCACTGAGGTACTCAAATTCAAATACTGTGTTGCATACAAATTGAACAGATGGAATTGAAATAATTTGGAATAGTGTGTCCTTGAAGGAAGACCTTGTTGTCAGAAAGCAGTTTGAATTCTACCTGGAGTGTTTTGTTTTCTTTCCTCCTGTCCAGTGTGACTTACTACAAAAAAAAAAAGAGTAGATAGATGTTATATTCTGAAATTTACACCAAAAAAAGTTTTATTTTTCTTGATGTTTTAAAAATTAAGTTTGTATAATTGTAGAACCTACTGTATAAAAGCCAAACAAAATTCACAAAAACTCTGAAAAAGTGAAAAGTAGTAATAATAATATATTACTATATTTGCCAGTCTTTGTGAGTTAAAGCTGCTTGCTTCAATATCATGGCAAATAGCTAATAAATATGTAAATGATAGCAGTATGATATGAATTCCTCAACCTCTCTTTAGGGTGGGAAAATAGCATTAAAAAACATTTAGTAAGAAACTTGATATAGTAAAGTGTTTCAAAGATGATTTTAAACAGTAAATATATACTATTAATATATGTATACACTATTAGTATATATACACACATATGCATATATGTACACATGTTTATACACACCTATATACACTATAATATATAATTTGCAAAATATAATATGTGTAATATAGCATGTAATACAACATGTATGATGTATGTATATGTACTTCCTGAAGTATTATGCTAAGTTTTTTTAAGTATTTGTTAAATAATCTATCAAGAACCAGTAATAGATAATGATAAGTATGCTTTCTGAAATAGGTATCACGTATTAAAAGAAAAAGGGAAAGAAATATAGAACAATGATATTAAGAGCACAGGAAAACTACTTTTCAAACATTTCACAATGTATTTCAATTCTGCTGTGATATTATTCTATCGAGTTTCCTTTCAGCTGCCTAGTAGTATGGTGGCACAGAACTCACACTGTAGAACATGTTTGAATCTGCAAAACTGAGCTAGTTTAGCTAAAGGAGGAAACTCACACGTTGAGTTTTTCCTGGGGGGCGGGGGAGAGGATAGGAAGGCGAAGTAACTGCCTATACACATTCAAGTTCTCCTGATGCTGAGTCATGGTGTTCAGTTCTGCTCAAATACCTCCTGGCTGAGGTAGCCCCTTAACAGCTGGTAAAATGGAATTGGAAGGAAAATGGAAAAAAAATGGAAGGGGCAGAAACTTAAAAGATATTTATTCCTTAGCTGCATACTAAATTCTGAGTAATGAGTATAATGGCAGCTCTACTCACTGGACTGGCTGAAGTGACAGTAGGAGAAGAAAAGCCCCCCATGCTGATGACAAGATCAGAGCAGTAAAATTAATGGACTAACATGGTGAGACTGTATGAACAAAGTGGTCTACATAATACTGCACTTGTTCATCCTCTCTGCCATTGTTCTGGTCTCAAACTTAACCCGAGCCACTTCTCAGTATCACTCAAAATACGTGATGGTGAAGAAATATTTCCAGGATCATGTGAGGGAAATCTGGAATGAGATGCTCTCAGTTCCCAATTCCCACAGTAGTTGTAATTAATTTTTATAGATTGTCAGTTGGGAGAAATTAACAAGAGATTAATAAGGATATTTGAATATTAACCACAATATATGAGGTGAGACAACAAAATGAAGTTAGATAATGATTATTATGGCAAAGCATGGTCATATTAGATGCAGTTAGGAAGGAGACTGAAGATCCAAAAAGAATATAATAAAAGAAAAGAGGAAATGAAATGAGAAACCCATATAGCAGTGAAATATTAAACACAAGATTTTGAAAGAAAAATGTACTTAATGAATAGGTGATACATATTATTAATGTACCTTAAAATCAATTTCTAAGAATTCTGAAATATTATGATTCACTAAGATAAAGCTTAGTAATTTAATTTAAACATGAATTTTAAAGGTGACTCAATAGAGTGAGAAATCAGTTGAATATTTTAAAATGGTAAGCCATCAATTTTCTTTTTAGTATAAATATTTATATTAATGTTTGCACCTATGTGATAATGAATCTAAGTAGAAACCTATCTATATGTAAAACTCTGTATATCTCTATATGTCCTGTTTTCAGCATTAGCCATAAACTAAGATTATAAAAAAGTTACGAGTCATTTATTGGAAGAGTAAGGAGTAAAAGCATTTGAAGAGAGATAATATGTCCATTTTCCAAACTTGAAACACACTTACAAATTGATTAAATCTGAGTTTATATTTTTGGGACCAGGACGTCTCCCCTGTATTTTTTTAAGATTTATTTATTGGAGAGAGAGAGAAGGTGTGGGGGGGAAGGGCATTGAGAGAGGAAGAGAGAGTCCCAAGCAGGCCTGTTGAGCATGGAGCCCCACACTGGGCTCAGTCTCAGGACTCTGAGATCATGACCTGAGCTGAAACCAAGTTGTTGGATACTTAACTGACTGAGCCACCCCGGCTACATCCCTCTGCTGTATTTTTTAGTAAATAGTTCTGATGAGTTATAAGCTTTGTAAGATTCACAGAAAGCTTTTCAAATATGAATTTATACCAAAGAATGATACCAAGAAATTACATCTTCTCTTTTCTGTCATAGGAAAAAATAATAAAATTAGTTCCACCTTAAAAATATATTCCCTAAGAAATTAGTTTTTGAAATATGTTCCTTTCAAAAATGCTCCTAAAATTTGACTCTGAGGTTGTTTCATTTTAACACAGCTTCATACATGTTTTAGCAATCTCTTTCCTCTGATTATAAATATAATTTTCACTCTGTTTTTCATTGTTTTTAATCACTTTCCTCTCCTAAGACAACTCAGTATAATGAAGAAATATTTATTTAAGGATCCTCCTGTGTGCTTTTGCTAGGTATTCTGGCTTCCTAGATAAGAAAAAAGATAAGGGGAAGTGCTTTCCATAGAACAAATAATCCAATGTAGGAAAGAAGTACAATATAGCAGCATTCAAAATATTTGGTATAAAAAGTTTAACAATCATAAGACAAGAAACCATACTCAAAAATTTTGAATGGAGTCCAGCAGAAGAATATACATACATAAAGGCATGGAAGCAAAACTTAATACTTTATATTCTAGTGTCAGGACTGAAATAGAGGAATTGGATAGGTATAGTTGAGAATAAAAAGGGTGGGAGCAGGTAAGAATTTAGACTTGGTTCTATAGTCACTGGACACTCACATATGTTATTTAATCCCTTTGGAGGAAAATTTAAGGCTCAAAAATTTTCGGACCCTTGAATCAGATGAATGCTGAACATTTTTTGGTGATTGTTGGTTTGATATTAATTATTATAATAATCTTGCCTTTTAGTCTGTATTCTCCTGCTTTGCTTTGCTGCCCCTGGAGGGACTGCCCCTCCCGAGTATAGCCAATTACTAGACTTAGTGAACTAATTACCCTTGAATTCACTTTTCAAATGCAAAGCAAGCAACCAGGAGCCTGCACCTTAAACTTCCTTCTTTATCAGTGTTCCTATGCTCTGGCCAATTTCTTCTTGCCCTCATCACCCCAGGGCCAAGTACCAAACAACTAGGGACAGCTCCAGTGCCTCCAGAGCTTCCTGAAGTAATTCAAACTAGCCAATTCTAAATCCACTTATTCTGCCTCCTTCCTAAGAAAAGCATCATAAAGGCTTTTGCTCATACTTTTCTCCCTCCTTCTACCTCCTGATTGGCCCTAGATCCCCAAAATTCCCTGGGTGGCCCCAGTCACGGTATGTCGCCTTCTCTTAGGATCTGCGAGTGTAACAACTGCCTTTTCAATGGCAGACATCATCAGTTCTATTGACTTTACCATACCATAATAATAATGAAACCTATATAATAATAAAACCTATATTAAAACAAACATAAGAATGTCTTTAATAACTTTAACACCAATTAACATCAATGGAAAGGTTAATAATATTCCCAGTATTTAAAATAAATCAGTCAAGTCTTTTTTAAAAAATCATTACAGTTTTATTGAACAGCTATATTCAGATTTAAGGGTAAATCCTAAGTGAACCCCTTATAAACATAAGCTTAACTCTTTCCTAAGTTGTGGTTAGTAGAGGGATGGAGGGTATATCCTCCAGAAATATGAATGGACAATTAGAAGTTTTCAGTATAATGGCAAGCTACATAGGTCTAAAGTTTAATCATTTTTTCTGAGTCTGTTTTAACTTGTAGCATATCTGCTTTATAAAAACAAGCATCTACATCAATGTCAAGGGAAAATGCCACCTTATACTCCTAAAATATCAAATACTGAAAATTTAATTAACAAATGCTAGTTTTGTTTATATAATGTCTTTGGTATCCAGTAAGCAGCACACATCCTAATTAAGAAGTATTTCTGCTACATTAAGCCTACAAAATTGAATTGAATTGTCTTAAAAATGTGGTGTCCAAGAAAAGGTTGTCGCTAATCAGCAAATGCCAAACATTGGAACAATGAACCAACACAACCATGAGACTAACAAGAATTGAGCCACACAGAGGTAGTGCTGTGAAGTATATATACGAAAAGACAGCATTGATATCTTTCAGTAGTACACTGTATTGTTTCAAAACACCGTCACTGAAAGAAATAGAGAACTGTAAATGACTTTGAAGTGTAGAAGAATTAAAAAATTAAATGCATGTTTGAACTTAACGGTTTTTAACTTCCCTTTCTACACCAAGATTGTATATGTAATGAATGCAATCACAGTAGCCCTTTAAGACATGAACTTTTGAGAAAGAAATTCAAGGGGAAAATTGAAGATGATTTAGTTGAAGAATAGGTTAGAAAAGACACTAGTCATGCTAGCAGATGGAAGGGCAGCAAGGTAGGTGGCTGAGAGGGAATCTGGAGGCAGAACTGTGCCAGAAAGAACATAGGAATTTAAACAGATGGAAGATGATATATTAGTTGGCAAAAAGAAAAGCTGGGTGACAAACAGGAGGCTCTCTTGAAGAACTGGATGAGTAAGCAGCCAAGAGGTGAATTGGATGGACCAGTAATAAACAAAATAGGTCAGTATGAGGGCACCCAAGTTCCAGAAGAAATAGGCAAGAATAGTGGAAAACAACTGCAATTTTTGCCTTTACGTGAACCTAGGGAATGATTTTTGTTAATGATTTTTTAAAGTGCTTTGAAATTATGATCAATAGTGATGATCTATGGAGGGAAAATTTTAGTAGAAAATTCAAAGGCACATACTGCTGAGGAATTTTATTCTGTAAAATTATCATGAGCATGAAATGTATTTTTATTTCCTAATTTTATGTTTTCTATATTTGAATTCTGGCCTAGGCTTAGCTAATATTTGAGGATTTGGATGAAAAATAATACTGAGGGCTAATATAAGTAGAGAATAAGAACTTTAACCCTTACTAAAAAGAAAATTTGCCAGTCTATGGAAAATTTGAATATAATTGTATCTTTAGAAAAATTTCTTATATTCTATTATCTGTTAAAAGTGGTGAGAGCAGTGCCTCAGTAAACATACAGATGATTACAAGTCTTCTAGTCTTTCTTCTGTCTTCAGACTTATCTACCTTTAAATTACTATATTCTTAGATAATTATTTATGCTTCCAAACATTAAGTAGAATTATTTAACATAGTTAAGTACTTTTTACATGATGATTGTCATCATAAAAAACGTGCCAGGCACAGTAATGTTTGTATGAAGGCGCTGGCTTTATGGCCATATTTTTTAAAAGTTTTATTTATTTTAGGAAGAGAAAGTAGGCATGCACATGGTGGGGAATGTAGGGGGAAGGGTCAGAGGGAGATAATCTTCAAGCAGACTCCCTACTACGTTTAGAACATGATCCCATGACCCATAAGATCATGACCTGAGCTGAAACCAAGAGTCCAACATTCAGCCAACTGAGCCACCCAGGCACTCCAGCTTTATGGCTATTCTTTTTTTTTTTTTTTTTTTTAAAGATTTTATTTATTTATTTGACAGAGATCACAAGTAGGCAGAGAGGCAGACAGAGAGAGAGAGAGAGAAGGAAGCAGGTTCCCCGCTGAGCAGAGAGCCCCATGCGGGCTCGATCCCAGGACCCTGAGATCATGACATGAGCCGAAGGCAGTGGCTTAACCCACTGAGCCACCCAGGCACTATGGCTATTCTTATTGACCTTCAGATAGATATGTGGGTTCTAAGCAGAAGAGATACTTCTATTTGTCCCACATATAAACTTAGATTTAATACCACTCTTTGTTTTGTTCTCCCATCTAAACTATAAACATATTTTTTTTATACAACAACAATATTTCTTAGGTCTGTCCATTTCTATCTATTTTGCTAGCCAACCCCCTTATGCCAAAATGCCTGAAACTTTGATCTTTATTGCCAGTGTGATCACTTGTAAAATATCTGCATTCTGGAACACCTGGCTGACTCAGTCGGTAGAGCATCGACTCTTGATGTCAGGGTCATGAGTTCAAGCTCCATGTTGGACGTAGAGCTGACTTTAAAAAAATAAAAAATCTGCATTTCAATTAATCCCACATAACAGAAGCTAGGATGATCTATCATGGTTATCTGGGATGTTTGACTATTATTTTCAAGTGATGTGTGTAGCTGCAACTTTAATCCTCTGGATTAAACTTTTGAGCACAAGGCTAGCAGCTATAGCTTCCCAAGTTCTAAGTAATTCTCTTGAGTTGGGGAACCATATTTGGCAAATGCTATACATATGCCAGACACTGTGCCAGACTTTGGGGATACAGGATGAATAAAACATGAATCTTTCCATCAAAGAGTTTATATTCCAGTGGAATAAACAGATTTATATACACTAAATACTATGGCACAGTTTAATAGAGGGAATGATGTTATATCCATGGATAAAAGATATGTATACTACCCTACATAGTTGTGACTCTCTTGAGGTCATGGAACATACTAATTTGTTAATTCAGGAAATGTTTATTAAGCCCCTTCTCTGCATAATGGCTATGCAAGGGGAAGTTTAGGAAGTTCAGTCTCTTGAAAAAGAGACTGGAGCAAACAGAAAGTTTATTGCACAAAGGTAATTCTTGACAAGTTGTAAACCAGGTACAATAAGTGCATATAAATTGGGCTTTAGCCAAAAGTAGGGGAAAGCATCAAGAATAATTTCTTGGAGGCAGCAATCAAAGGATAGTTACAATGGGTTTTAAATAGTTGTATAATGGTTCATTAAATGTAGTTATAAAATAAATGGTGTTCACTAGAAAATTTAGAGGCTCACACTAAAAAAAGGTGGTTAATGAACACAGCTTGAAAGGATAAAGGAGGCAAGTTTTGTGTTTGATGCTGAGATAATTGCTTTAATGCATATTCTTTTAATCCTTTTTAGAAGACTATGAGATTCTCACTTTAAAGATTAGAAAACTGAGATTAAGTTTATACTGTTACTAAAACTCTAGGTCCAGGATTAGGAAATTAAAATCTCTCTGATATCCCCATAAATTTAGTATTTTTACTTTCTTTCTTTTTTTTTTTTGGCATTTTGCAAGAAACTTCAAATATCAAAGCATGATAATTCAATGAGATATTGGACTGCGGCGTTCATAGGTTTGTTCATCTATCATTTATTTAACTAACATGCATATAATGAAAAAAGTGCAAAGTTACAAGTTAATTTTTATTAAGAGATTTGTAATTAGAAGAAAGTCAAGTATGATTTGAAAAATTAACCATCCATAAACATCCTCTAAAAATAAAAGGTCACTTTGCTCAAATGTGGAAAGTTTGACTGATGGATAAGGAACAAAATGACACATGAGGAAATACATTTAACAAGATGTCCAATATATGGACCAGCTTAAATATCATTGAGTAGATTGATGGGTAATGAGTTTTCAACAAATTTATGTTAATGAGTTTATTATTGTTTCCTCTAAAATGTGAATTAGTGGTAAGAATAATTTTATAGTGCTTTTCCCTGAGAGGGTACTTTTAGAAGCTTTTTTCCTTCTTAACCCCTTCAGGAGAAAATGTGATATTAACCAGGCAAGTTTCCTACATATAATTGAATAATAGAGTATCACTTTTGTTTTATTTATCATTGCATTGCCAGTGTCTAGAACAATGTCATGAGCAAAGTAGGTGTTCAATAAATATGTGAAAAGTGAATGGTCACATGAATTTATGTTATCGTATTTTATTAATTTGAAGACATTAATTTTAAGTCACACCATTAAATTACTAGACTTTGGTGAGCACAGTTATTATGTAAATGTACATACCAAATGTAAAATGAATCTTGTAATGGGATTTTTTCTTTTAACAACAAAAATCTATCTTGATCTAATGTACACCTGTACCTGGACATCTGAATATCAAGTCAACAATGTTAGTTTCTTTATGAGTGTGGTCTTCAATCTCAATGAACACCAACTTTGCTCTGCTTTACAGAACATGCTTGGCAACCAAGATTTAGATATCTTTCTGTGTTGTAGAACCCTCTTTCCTACCACATTGACCCATGAGTATATTTTGTAAGAGTTTTCACAAGGATTATGATGTAAATGGCAAGTTTAGGTGATTGAGATGAATATACAGTGTGGTTTTTTTTTTTTTTACATTATTGATTAGGAAATTAATGTAAAGGATTTGGTGATTTAAAATGCAAGTAGATATTCTATCCAGAAAATATTGTGGATATTTTAATAAAGAAAAACCATGTGTTAGGTAGAAGTTATGTTAATAGCAGAAATGAAAATAATTCTACTATTTTAAGTAACATTCAAAATGCTTTCAGACTACATAGGCACAATTACCATTCTGTTTTTGTACATATCTTCAGCATTTAGCACATTGCTTGATATATTGTATATAGTTGGTAAATATTTATCATCAATTTATGATAAGGTCTTGTTGGCTTGTGTAATCAATTCATACTAGTTATAATCACATAGATCACAATGAGGCAGTAACATTGTTAGGAAAGTATTAAAAATGGTGAATATATTGCATACTGTGACCTAGTCATAGCTAAATGACAAATTATATAAAACAATGTGTTCAGAAAAAACCAAACAAACAAACAAACAAACAATGTGTTCAGGAATAAATGGCCTGCAAGATAAACAGAGATCTAGGCAATAAAGAATGTGTCTTATTGAGTCTGGGGTTATCTTATGTTGTTGAGTATGACTTGAAATCGTACATTGTTTCTTTGAAACTTACTGAAGATGTTACATTCATGATGGGAGTAGAAATAATCATAAATAATAATAAAGTTATTGAAAGACACGATTATTTGTGCCAGAATACTCAATTAGAAGAGAAAAAAAAATAGCCAACTGTGTACATAGATATATTTGGATGAGACCTTTGCAGGGGAGCATGAGTGCCAAATATTACTGATTTTTAAATAAATCACTTTGTAGGAAAAAAGAAAATTCTTTGGCACCATGACTGTTTTGAGGTTATGAAATACCATATAACATACAAATAAGATGATTTTCTGTGTTCTTCATTGCTATAGCATGTGGTCCCCACTCACAGAAATATTAGTGCTTTTAAGTGAACCTCTTCTTTCATTTAAATTAAACTTAAACTGATGTTTCATACAGTAGTGAGAAAAATATTTTTGGTAATCTAAGAGAAAGATTTTTTTAGAATTTATCTATCTAGTCCCTCATCAAGGATAAAATGATATCTTAGAGTTGGAAGGTGTCATATAAGAATGTGACTAATCTTTAATTTTTACATGTGGAAACAGAGTTTCTGATGATTGAGGCTTATTATTTAAGGATCTACTATTTAGGCATACCTACATACAGAAAAGAAGTTTCAAAGCATACTTGTTAGAAGTTGAATAATAATATAAAAATTGCAGTAATTTTTTCCTTAATTGTAAGATTCTTGATTGAGATTTAATGTTCTTCATATAATTAATTTCTTAGTTTAAGGGAAAATGTTCTTTAATGAACTCTTTTGCTTCTCTAAATTATCTGTTTTGAGAAATTCTTAAGAATAGAAAAGAAACTTCAATAAAAGAAAATCATTCCTCTGGGATTCAAAACATGTAAAATTCTTAGATTTTAACTACAGAAGTATAATGTTAGAATAAACTCATGAGCATGGTATTAGAAATGGGTACTAATTTAGACATGCTTAGTGTCAATATAAACTTAGTTCTTCTTTAAAAGAGCTAGTCATGAATACTATATCCAGCTAGGCTATCATTGAAAATAGAAGGAGAGATTAAAAGCTTCCAGGACAAACAACAACTGAAAGAATTTGCAAATACCAAACCAGCTCTACAGGAAATATTGAAAGGGGTCCTCTAAGCAAAGAGAGAGCCTACAAGTGGTAGATCAGAAAGGAACAGAGACCATATACAGTAACAGTCACCTTACAGGCAATACAATGGCACTAAATTCATATCTCTCAATAGTTACCCTGAATGTGAATGGGCTAAATGCCCCTGTCAAAAGACACAGGGTATCAGAATGGATAAAAAAACAAAACCCATCTATATGTTGCCTCCAAGAAACTCATTTTAAGCCCGAAGACACCTCCAGATTTAAAGTGAGGGGGTGGAAAAGAATTTACCATGCTAATGGACATCAGAAGAAAGCAGGAGTGGCAATCCTTATATCAGATCAATTAGATTTTAAGCCAAAGACTATAATAAGAGATGAGGAAGGACACTATATCATACTCAAAGGGTCTGTCCAACAAGAAGATTTAACAATTTTAAATATCTATGCCCCCAACGTGGGAGCAGCCAACTATATAAACCAATTAATAACAAAATCAAAGAAACACATCAACAATAATACAATAATAGTAGGGGACTTTAACACTCCCCTCACTGAAATGGACAGGTCATCCAAGCAAAAGATCAGCAAGGAAATAAAGGCCTTAAACGACACACTGGACCAGATGGACATCACAGATATATTCAGAATATTTCATCCCAAAGCAACAGAATACACATTCTTCTCTAGTGCACATGGAACATTCTCCAGAATAGATCACATCCTCGGTCCTAAATCAGGACTCAACCGGTATCAAAAGATTGGGATCATTCCCTGCATATTTTCAGACCACAATGCTCTAAAGCTAGAACTCAACCACAAAAGGAAGTTTGGAAAGAACCCAAATACATGGAGACTAAACAGTATCCTTCTAAAGAATGAATGGGTCAACCGGGAAATTAAAGAAGAATTGAAAAAAATCATGGAAACAAATGATAATGAAAATACAACGGTTCAAAATCTGTGGGACACAACAAAGGCAGTCCTGAGAGGAAAATATATAGCGGTACAAGCCTTTCTCAAGAAACAAGAAAGGTCTCAGGTACACAACCTAACCCTACACCTAAAGGAGCTGGAGAAAGAACAAGAAAGAAACCCTAAGCCCAGCAGGAGAAGAGAAATCATAAAGATCAGAGCAGAAATCAATGAAATAGAAACCAAAAAAACAATAGAACAAATCAACAAAACTAGGAGCTGGTTCTTTGAAAGAATTAATAAAATTCATAAACCCCTGGCCCGACTTATCAAAAAGAAAAGAGAAAGGACCCAAATAAATAAAATCATGAATGAAAGAGGAGAGATCACAACTAACACCAAAGAAATACAAACTATTATAAGAACATACTATGAGCAACTCTACGCCAATAAATTTGACAATCTGGAAGAAATGGATGCATTCCTAGAAACATATAAACTACCACAACTGAACCAGGAAGAAATAGAAAGCCTGAACAGACCCATAACCAGTAAGGAGATTGAAACAGTCATTAAAAATCTCCAAACAAACAAAAGCCCAGGGCCAGACGGCTTCCCGGGGGAATTCTACCAAACATTTAAAGAAGAACTAATTCCTATTCTCCTGAAACTGTTCCAAAAAATAGAAATGGAAGGAAAACTTCCAAACTCATTTTATGAGGCCAGCATCACCTTGATCCCAAAACCAGACAAGGATCCCACCAAAAAAGAGAGCTATAGATCGATATCCTTGATGAACACAGATGCAAAAATACTCAACAAAATACTAGCCAATAGGATTCAACAGTACATTAAAAAGATTATTCACCACGACCAAGTGGGATTTATTCCAGGGCTGCAAGGTTGGTTCAACATCCACAAATCAGTCAATGTGATACAACACATCAATAAAAGAAAGAACAAGAACCATATGATACTTTCAATAGATGCTGAAAAAGCATTTGACAAAGTACAGCATCCCTTCCTGATCAAAACTCTTCAAAGTGTAGGGATAGAGGGCACATACCTCAATATCATCAAAGCCATCTATGAAAAACCCACCGCAAATATCATTCTCAATGGAGAAAAACTGAAAGCTTTTCCACTAAGGTCAGGAACACGGCAGGGATGTCCATTATCACCACTGCTATTCAACATAGTACTAGAGGTCCTAGCCTCAGCAATCAGACAACAAAAGGAAATTAAAGGCATCCAAATCGGCAAAGAAGAAGTCAAATTATCACTCTTCGCAGATGATATGATACTATATGTGGAAAACCCAAAAGACTCCACTCCAAAACTGCTAGAACTTATACAGGAATTCAGTAAAGTGTCAGGATATAAAATCAATGCACAGAAATCAGTTGCATTTCTCTACACCAACAGCAAGACAGAAGAAAGAGATATTAAGGAGTCAATCCCATTTACAATTGCATCCAAAACCATAAGATACCTAGGAATAAACCTAACCAAAGAGACACAGAATCTATACTCAGAAAACTATAAAGTACTCATGAAAGAAATTGAGGAAGACACAAAGAAATGGAAAAATGTTCCATGCTCCTGGATTGGAAGAATAAATATTGTGAAAATGTCTATGCTACCTAAAGCAATCTACGCATTTAATGCAATTCCTATCAAAGTACCATCCATCTTTTTCAAAGAAATGGAACAAATAATGCTAAAATTTATATGGAACCAGAAAAGACCTCGAATAGCCAAAGGGATATTGAAAAAGAAAGCCAACGTTGGTGGCATCACAATTCCGGACTTCAAGCTCTATTACAAAGCTGTCATCATCAAGACAGCATGGTACTGGCACAAAAACAGACACATAGATCAATGGAACAGAATAGAGAGCCCAGAAATAGACCCTCAAATCTATGGTCAACTCATCTTCGACAAAGCAGGAAAGAATGTCCAATGGAAAAAAGACAGCCTCTTCAATAAATGGTGCTGGGAAAACTGGACAGCCACATGTAGAAAAATGAAATTGGACCATTTCCTTACACCACACACAAAAATAGACTCAAAATGGATGAAGGACCTCAATGTGCGAAAGGAATCCATCAAAATCCTTGAGGAGAACACAGGCAGCAACCTCTTCGACCTCTGCCGCAGCAACATCTTCCTAGGAACAACGCAAAAGGCAAGGGAAGCAAGGGAAAAAATGAACTATTGGGATTTCATCAAGATCAAAAGCTTTTGCACAGCAAAGGAAACAGTTAACAAAATCAAAAGACAACTGACAGAATGGGAGAAGATATTTGCAAACGACATATCAGATAAAGGACTAGTGTCCAGAATCTATAAAGAACTTAGCAAACTCAACACCCAAAGAACAAATAATCCAATCAAGAAATGGGCAGAGGACATGAACAGACATTTCTGTAAAGAAGACATCCAGATGGCCAACAGACACATGAAAAAGTGCTCCATATCACTCGGCATCAGGGAAATACAAATCAAAACCACAATGAGATATCACCTCACACCAGTCAGAATGGCTAAAATCAACAAGTCAGGAAATGACAGATGCTGGCGAGGATGTGGAGAGAGGGGAACCCTCCTACATTGTTGGTGGGAATGCAAGCTGGTGCAGCCACTCTGGAAAACAGCATGGAGGTTCCTCAGAATGTTGAAAATAGAACTGCCCTATGACCCAGCAATTGCACTATTGGGTATTTACCCTAAAGATACAAATGTAGTGATCCAAAGGGGCACATGCACCCGAATGTTTATAGCAGCAATGTCCACAATAGCCAAACTATGGAAAGAACCTAGATGTCCATCAACAGATGAATGGATCAAGAAGATGTGGTATATATACACAATGGAATACTATGCAGCCATCAAAAGAAATGAAATCTTGCCATTTGCGACAACATGGATGGAACTAGAGCGAATCATGCTTAGCGAAATAAGTCAAGCAGAGAAAGACAACTATCATATGATCTCCCTGATATGAGGAAATGGTGATGCAACATGGAGGCTTAAGTGGGTAGGAGAAGAATAAATGAAACAAGATGGGATTGGGAGGGAGACAAACCATAAGTGACTCTTAATCTCACAAAACAAACTGAGGGTTGCTGGGGGGAGGGGGTTTGGGAGAAGAGGGTGGGATTATGGACATTGGGGAGGGTATGTGCTTTGGTGAGTGCTGTGAAGTGTGTAAACCTGGTGATTCACAGACCTGTACCCCTGGGGATAAAAATATATGTTTATAAAAAATAAAAATTTAAAAAGAAAAAAAAAAAAAGAGCTAGTCATGTGTCAATCAACATGCCAAAAATAAACACTTTGGTTATATATATATATATATATATAAAATTTCAGTAGCTTGTAATTTAGGAAGAAAGAGAATATTAAAGATTAAATGGAGGAGGTTGTATAAATCTCTGTTTCTCATATGGAAGACTGATTAGGATTAAAACAGTGCAACAAAGTGTAGATATACAATAGATACTACAGAAGAACTATAATGATTACACTGCCTAGAATTGATAAAATAAAGATAATGAATAACAGGAATTAAATTAGTTAATTGTGCAAAGATGTTATCATCTGTGTCACAGCAAAATTACTCTGTTTTGTTGACATAATAAACCACTATTTAAAGGTAGAAATGGGTACACCAACATTTATTCATTTTATACTTTGTGCTAGGCAGTGTGTTTTGCAAATTTATTTAAGTGCTGTTGCCTAGTCACAATAAACATGCTTTATTGTGTTAATAAAACTTAATATATTAATTTTGTCTAGGAAATGATATTTTTGACATATATGCATCATATATGTGATTACTTATTTAAAGATAATTTAGTACTTAGTCTTTATAAATCATTTTATAATTGCATATGAGATCAATTACAAGGAAATATAGCCTTCTATTTGTTTATTATTTACTTAAGAATGGACTGATTAACTTCAAGCTATAAAGAAAAATAACAAAAATGCATATGAGTAAAAAAATGCATATAAGTAGAATGAAAATTAAATATTTCATCTAGGCTGTAAAGATGATTATATGCAGATTGAGTAAATTGGGGAAACAGAATCATGTGGTGACTTTAGATCCTGATCTAAAATGAATTCAGCAAGAGGCAACAGGATGGCTCAGTTTGTTAAGTATCTGCTGTCAGCTCAGGTCATGATCCCGGGGTCCTGGGATGGAGGGCTCCCTGCTCAGTGGGGAGCCTGCTTCTCCTTCTCCCTCTGCTCCTCTTCTCCTGTTCTCTTGCTTGCTCTCTCTCTCTATATATATCTCAAATAAATAAATAAAATTTAAAAAAATAAAACAAATTTAGCAAACAAATAAATGAAAAAGTTTCAATTTATACGTGATAGGAAAAATTACTTTAGCAATGGCAGAGAGACAAACAGTAAACTCATACAGACAATTGATATGAAAAGAAATAGAGCAAAATTTTTCCTTCTTCTTCTTTTTTTTTTTTTTTTTTGTAAGAAAGAGAGAGTGTGAAATTGGGGAGTGATACTGGAGGTGGAGAAGGAGAGGGAGAGAGAATCCTGAATCACTCCAGGCCCAGGGCAGAGCCAGAGTTGGGGCTCAATCCCACAATCCCGAAACAGTGACCTGGAAATCAAGGGTCAGATACTTAACCAACTGAGCCAACCAGGCACCCTAGAGCAAATCTTATTTGTAATTGAGAAAAAAAAGATGGCATCGTTGGTCATGGTGGGGGGTGTGGGGGAAGTTAGAGTATTAAGAACTCAAATGTTTCCATGAAGTCTCCTGCACACCTAAGTATTCATTTCATTTTTTCCTATGCATCATCACCCATAGAGCAGTTTTTCTTTTCCAGTATCTGTAGCAAAGTGACTCAAATTAGCCAGAGCTATTTTTTTTACATGCATGTTTCAGAGAAAAGAATTGAATTCCCTAATGGTTACTCCTTCTTTCAATTTGTGTCACTTTCAAACATTGTCTGGCCTATTTATGACAACCAAAAATGTGAGCTGAAAAGTATTTGAATTTTATTATTTTCAAAGATCTTAAGAGAAAAGCTGGAAAGCAATAAATTGATAATGTGGATAGCATTTGGAACTATATCCTACTAGTTATTAACAGGCACATGCTGAAATAAGGAGCAATAGTGTTAGTTCTGCAGGAAGGAGTGAGTTGTTCCTCTAGAGTTTCTAAAGTGTTATACATACATTGTCGTAGGAACAGTAAGCTTTATGCCTACATAGAACAGATTCTAAAGGCTACAATTTGATATCAGAATTAACACAAGAATTTGTGAAGAATACACCTGATATTCATTTAAATCTTTCCTTTAAATTGTTTTTTTTTTCCCAGTGACATTTATCTAAATTCAAAATTTCTCTTAGTGTTTAATTCTGGGAAAATGTTTTAATTTAATTAAAATTATTCTGATTTCTTTTATTCAATATGAGCTATATAATTTATTGCCCTTTATTTTACTTTACATAGACAGTTAGATTTTCTACTCAATTAATAGGTAATGTGCCCTACACTAGGTTACTTGGTCCCCTTCATGCTGGAATCTCATTCTTTCATCACTATGTCGAAAGCTTTATTGATGATGTAAGCTGTCACAAATTCCTTTTGGAAGTATTAGTGTGTATAGTGAACAAACAAATATGTGAATAATTTGAGTTAACTTCTAGACCCTCACCTGTTTTGATGAGTCAAGAGATCAAATGCTATTTTGTATTTATGATAAACACTAATTTGACCACATCCATTTATCTCTAAAAGAAATGCAGATACAATAAAATGGAGAAGTGATACTTCTAAAGCTATCCTGTTTAATGATTTTTTTCAAGGCCTTTCAAGAATGTTTGCCATATGTCTGGCAGCTGGAGCCTAGTCTTTAGGCCTTCTCAAAGATGAAACTCCTACTGAAGTTACACTTTGTTGAATGATACATTATACCGTATAGTACAGATGGAACATAAACCATCAACTTTTTTATTGGGGAAAAAAAAGGCATTAAGATTATAAAGGAGAAAGGTCACTTCTTGCTCCATGAATTCCCTTCTTAGACAAAATAATCCAATATAATATAGAACTGTAATGCGATAGAATGTATAATAGATTCATAATAGATTCGTATTCCTAAGCAATACATAATGAAGTATCAAAAGAAAACATACTTACACAATTAGAAAGATCAATAAATATTAGTGGAGTAGTGTCATCAAACTACTGAACTAAGAAGCAGAAAACTTTGAGATTTATCCCTTGAGATTTTAGACAAAGGGCTTAAGCCCTTTAAGCTTCAGGTTACTAATCTTTAAAATGAGGATTAGTAATATCTGACTTCACCAACTCTCAAACTGCTTGTGAAGTACAGATAAAGCATTCATGGAACCATTAATAACTTTCACACCTCTGAAAAAAAGGTATAAAGACTGAGAAAGAAGTAAAAAAAATATTAATCCGAACAGTACAACCATCATATCTTGATTAAAAAGGTAAATTTTATATCATGTATAAATAGAAACAAAGAATAAATGAATGAACAAATGAAAGAAAGTCATTCATTCAGGGAAAGTAAAACATGAACAATGCAAAAACTGTATTCATGATTAACCCCAAAACTAACAGTCTTTGAACCATTTTCTGCAAAACTGACCCAAACAATTGTGCTCCAATCCAATCTCTCCATCTATTCTCTTGTTCCAAATAATGAAGCATGGTTGGGAAACAGTGGAGAAACATGTGGAGAAACAGACTTAAGCAGTGCTAGACATTATTCTAGAATCGCTGATTTATTCTCCTGTATTATGAAGAATTTCTACTAGGGAGACTGAGTATCCACAAAATATAGAATGCTAACAACACCTTCTATGGTACTTTTGTAATAATTGTTAATATCTAATATTGATTGGTTATTATTAAAATATTTTCAAACAATTTCTTAGCCATGTCACATGCAGCTAAAACAAAATAAACTCAAATTAGGAAAAGCTTCTTAGTTTTTTCCCTGTGAGACATAGAATACTATCTTAGTGAGAGATATATATGAATCCAGTAAAGAACCACTCGATTAATCAACTCTTGAGATTATGATATTTAAATAATATATTTGTTAATGCTTATATCTTTAGCATTAAAAGAACTGCTTGTAGATTTCTATTTAAATTAAATCGTGTTTTATACATAGGCACCTGACAATGTTTATTTTTTCTGAACTCTCTTACAACAGATTATACCTTGCAAATATATCTATATTGTTCATTATGAAATTACCTCATAAAAAATCTAATTTTGTTGACTTCACATTTTTGAACAGTCAGCTTGCAGTCATTTAGCTTGGATCTTCTAAGGATTGGGCCCTAAAATTATTATTTTTCTTTTTCTTGATTTTTCAGACAAGAGTATGAATTTATTCATTACTTTTCAACTGCTCTGTTAGATGCATTCCAAACAATGTCCTGTGGGGGCTATCCAGAAGGAGTGTAGTAAGAGGAGTGAGCAGTTACTGAAAACTTTGTTCCTTGTCATAAAACAAAATGGAATTGTTAAAGCCTCCAGCCTATTTCTTGATCATGCTTTGTATTTTAGAAAAAGCTTTCAGAAGCTGCAGAGTTTGAGTCAATTATTGTTCCTATTTCAGCTGACATAATCAAAATTATCCAAAGTGATGATATCAAAATATGAGCTAGTCTTGAGTGATGTGCATGTCTAGATGAATAAGCATAGATAGCTTTTGTATTCTTCAGCTGTCTCTGAGATTTTGGTTGGTTCAGATACATACCCATTGATTCGAGACTGTTTTTTAAATTATTAATGGGAGTTTTAAATGAGGCTATTTCCTCATCTTTGCAATTATTATCATACTAAACCTAAACCAATTATGAAATATCCAGACTCCATTTTATTCTTTTTTTATTTTGAGGATTAAAATACCCTCCTATTTTGCCATAAGGATGATAAAATGATCAGTGTTAATGATTTTGTCCATTTAGTTCTTTAAAAAAGGACATCTAGATCGTTCATGTAGATCACTTTTAGAGTTTAGCACATAAAATGGAAATATTCCTGCTGGGATTCGGTTTGGGATTCTATTGCCATGCATGAATCTTTGATTTGCTACGAAGTCTTTTCCATAGCCTTCGAGTAGATTTCTGGTGGAAATGGGGACTCTTGGGATCGTGTTCTTCATCACAGATATTGACTGAACTCCCCCATGTGCTCAGAGGATCAAAAAGTACTTTAGTAAAAACAGACCTTAGGAGTAGGGATGACTCTGTCTTTAGTCTGAGTATTTTTTTTCACGTTTTCTTTCTTGTGCTCTTTGTTTTTTGTTTTTTTTCTAGTACATTAAAAATGAAAGCCGTGGCTAAATATGTGTGTATATGGATATGTGTGTATGTGCTTATATACACGTGCATGCATGTCCCTGTGTTTTAAATCATATTTCACAAAGGAGTAGATATTTCATGTGATATATAGAGTCAAAGAGGAAGTTCCATCAACATTTTGGGAGCCCCCTGGGATCTTTCAACCATTCATATTTTGGGCTCTCGGGTTAATCCTGCTATAGAACTATATGCTTATTTTTGTAAATCAAACATTAATTTGCAAAGTTGTTAAACAACTTATCCTCCTATAATAATTTCTTATTCTTAAGGTTGGTATGAAAGATATTTCTGTTATCATTTTATAAATGAAGAAAGATTCAAAAAATTTGGCTCCATGTCAAATTTCACCACCAGGTTGAGCAGCAATACTTAATTTTAATCTAGACTAACTCTCTCTGGGACCCTTGCTCTTTCTGTACGTGATATGATTGTGGCTTTGCTTTCAAGCTTTTTACCAGATTCCTTAGATTTCATATTATTTATCCAAAATTATTAATATTTTATGAATTACATTTGTCTTCTTTTTTAGCAGCATATTTTTTCCATTCTAAATTGCAAAATTCCCTCAATTTAATGTTATTAAAATTAAGATGACACAAAAATTAATGCCACAATGACATTTTTATAAATATGAAATTAAATTGATAAAACAAAAGTAATAGAACTGAGAAGGCACAGGTTTTTTTTGTGTTCCATCCCTATGTTTAGAAAGTTTATTATATTGAGGGGTGCCTGGGCGGCTCAGTGGGTTAAAGCCTCTGCCTTAGGCTCAGGTCATGATCCCAGGGTTCTGGGATCGAGCCCCGCATCGGGCTCTCTGCTCAGCGGGGAACCTGCCTTCTCCTCTCTCTGTGCCTGCCTCTCCGCCTACTTGTGATTTCTGTCTGTCAAATAAATAAATAAAATCTTTTTTTAAGAAAAGAAAATTTATTACATTGATATATGTCTTTGAATTCTCTTCTCCCTGAAAAATTCTCTGCTTTTATATGTAAACTTTATGTAAGGATTAAAATCCTATTTCATTATTTTTGTTCTTATAATTGCCTCAAACCACTGGCAAATCTCCCTTTATTAATTTTCCTAATCTTATAAACGTCTTTTTTGAAGTTCGTTTCCTCCTAAGAAGATAATTTTCATTGTATAGTTTTCTGAGGGAATTTTATCTAATATCTATGAGTTTTTCAGTGTTCCCACTAAATAGTTACTGAAGTGTTTCAACAACAACCTGGTTTATTGGAGCATCTTTTCTGCATTGTTTTAATGTAAACATTACTCTATCTTTAAACTTACCTATATTTCATGGCATCTCCCCAGTACTTTTTCAACTTAACAAAAAAAATATATGTGAAAAATTGAGTTTTAGAACTTCTCGATGAACTCTCCTACCTTTGCCTTAACTTGTGCAGGTTTTATTTGTTTGTTTGTTTGTTTATTTGTTTTTAACCTGGAATGACAGGACTTGAACAAAGTGAAAGCTGAAGTTGAAAAAAATTAAACTCTCCAAACCATTGACCCTAAGATTTAAGGGAAATGCAGAGATAGATAGCATTCCAAAGAATTATGTTCATTTAAGCTCGAAAGAATGGCTCCATTCTGTGTGGCAAATTAAAGTATAGAACAGGAAACTGAGGCTAGATCCTTGTCATGAGTAAAGGTTAGTGGGAAACTCACGGGAGGTCTCAATGCAAGGCCCATTTATATTAGACCAATGACATCAAAACTATTTTTAACGATTAGTCAAACAGCTACTCATTTGTTTATTGTCTTGGTATAGTTTCATTCACTCATTCAGCATCTATTTATTGAATGCTTGTCATACGTGAGATGCTATGTTGGGCATTGGAAGGTCAATGGTAAACAATAGATACACAATCCGTTTTTAGATCGTCAGCTTGTTATAAATACTAGGAAGGAGTTTATAGAAGTATGGAATTTCCATGTCAGGTGAAAGTGAGTGAGAGCTAATTTGTATGACAGTAGAAAGACTCTTGGTGGAAGTATGGTTTATTTTGAATCCTGAAGGATAAAGATTTATCTAAGAGCACAAGGAAATAATCAGAAAGTAGCCTCTGCTCATCCCATATTTCTAGATTTACATATTTCATCTTGTTCTATGAAAATGTAAATTACTTGTTTATATACCTATAAACCTGGATCATAAATTAGCTGGAGAAATAAGAAAACAAAAAAGACTGTCATGCAAACATCTAACCATTTAAAATATGAGGAGTCAAGGAGCCAAAGCAGGATGAGTCACAAGAAATCTTTTTGCTTCCAGGGGTGCCTGGGTGGCTCAGTTGGTTAAGCCTTTGGCCCAGGCCAGGATCCCGGGGTCCTTGGATCAAGTCCCGCATCAGGATCCCTGCTCAGCAGGGAGTTTGCTTCTCTCTCTCCCTCTAACACTTACCTGCTTCTGCTCTTGCCTTCTCTCTCTCTCTCTCAAATAAATAAATAAAATCTTAAAGAAAGAGAAAGCTTTCAGCTTCCCCTATAATTTATGTTTCTAAATCTGAAGTAATGTGCTATGACCACATAAATTCAGGGGATTTCTAACTTGAATTGGAGGGCCAAGGAATATTTCTGAAACAATGGCCTTCAGAAGTGAGGCCTGAGTGAGGAGTAAAAGCTAATTAGAAGGGCAGAGGGTGGAAGGAGCAGTGGAGGGGGGCCATGAGGATGAGTCAGAAAGGGAGAAAAACTTGAGTAAAGGCTCAGAGGCATGAGGCTAGAAAGTGTTGTAACTCAGTTTCCATGGAATTGGTGATAAAGACCAACCATGACAACAGTCGATGGAAAGGCACACAAGGAAAGACAATGAGAAGCCATTGCTTTATATTAAGTAGAGAAGAGACTCGAAGGAATTTTTGCATTTAAGAAAGATCACTCTGGCAGTAGTTCTGAAAGCATGTTTGAGTAGGGCATGGATGCCAAGCAGGAAGAATATAGAAGGTATTACAGGAACTGTGAGAGAAGATGATGGCCTAAACTAGTAGTTTTCAAACCCTTTTTCTTAAAAACCTCCAAAAGAATTTTTAAAAATTGCATATCCTCATATATACTTATGAATCGACATACAAATTCATCAAAATTTTAAATAGCTGCAAACGATGTAGTTTTCAGCATATTGCACATTTTGACATTTTAAATACATCTGTTATATAACTGTTAAATATATCCTTTAGAGTCTGAATAGTATTGAGATTCCATGGTCATTGTTATCCACTTAAAAATATTTGAAATAGCTTCTGTAGAACTTTTAAAAAATATTTTAAAGATTTTATTTATTTATTTGAGAGAGATCACAAGTAGGTAGAGAGTCAGGCAGAGAGAGGAGGAAGCGGGCCCCCTGCTGTGCAGAGAGCCCACGCAGGGGCTTGATTGATCCCAGGATCCTGAGATCATGACAGAGGCTTTAACCCACTGAGCCACGCAGGCACCCCGAACTTTAAAAATTTTTATGCATTCTTATTTCTTTTGAATTCATATTTGTATTCACATGAAAATTCATCCTATTATTATATGACTTATGCTTGGAAGTATTTAATTCATTACCCTTTTATATTTTTAGTTATAAAATAAACTTATAATTTGATTTCTCAAGTTCTTATAGCTGTAAGGTTTTTTTCCTTCTAGAATTAGTCAACATGGTTTTTACTAATGCACAATTGACCAAAACTATGTATCTGTATTCAAACTTTGAAAAAATTGTTAGTGATAAAAAATACAACTTTATTAGAAATGCAGTGTTGAATGTGACAGATGGGCTTCTTTTAATTCTTCTACTTTTGGAACAATGTTACTTATTGCCAAAATAAGAGAGAAGTTAGTATTAATTCTATTTTGACTTTTCACTTTTATAGATGTGAACTAGAGATGAAGAGTCAAGTTATAACAGTGCCATTCAATTCTGAACTCTTTCTGATTATATGTAGAGAATTACATGGTGATCCATTACCAAAATTTATCTTTGGCAATCCATTAATTTTGTGGAATGCAAAAAATTGGATTTACCAGATAATTTCTTTGCCAGTCATTTATTTTCTCAATAGTAACACTAGTACTTCTTAACACTAACTTCTGGTGTCGTTTTATTTGGTGCCTCTAGAAGATTTACGTGCTGTGTTAATGAACAAAATTCTGGGTGGGTAAGAATTGTGTTTTGGGGGCACCTGGGTGGGTCAATTGGTCAAAAAGCTACTGCCTTTTGCTCAGGTCATGATCCCGGAGTCCTGGTATCAAGTCCCATGTCAGGCTTCCCCTGCTCTGCAGGGAGCCTGCTTCTCCCTTTCCCTATGCCTCTCCCCCTGCTTGTGCTCTCTCTCTCTGATAAATAAATAAAATCTTTAAAAAATAGAATTGTGTTTTTGTTTTGTACTCTCAAGAATATGTATATACAGTTTAAGAATATCTGTATTCTTATGTTTTTGTTTTGTACTCTCAAGAATATGTACATACAATTTAAAGACTACTAACCCAGATTAGGGCAGTAATTGTGGTTGTGGAAAAAAGAGAAAAGCAATAGGAACAAATAGAAAGATGAGGTGGAAAAAAAAAATCAGTAAGTTTTGGTGGTATATTGGATTCAGTGCATATGTAGAATTTCTACAACTTGAGAAGGTGGAGTACATTTAAAATATTCCTATAAAGGGGTGTCTGGGTGGCTCAGTCATTAAGCATCTGCCTTCAGCTCAGGTCATGATCCCAAAGTCCTGGAATCAAGCCCCACATCAGGGTCCCTGCTCAGCTTCTCCCTCTCCCACTCCCTCTGGTTGTGTTCCCTCTTGCTGTGTCTCCCCCTGTCAAATAAATAAATAAAATCTTTAAAAAAAAAAAAAAAACAAAACAACAAAAAACAAAAAAAACCATTCCTATAGAGCATGGAGGAGAATTGACCAGAGAAACATGAAACAAATTGTCTGATAACTGGAGATAACAAGTTTTAGGTCACTGATCTGCAAAACTGTGCAATTTTTTTTTTTTTAATGTCATTAGCCACCAGTGTGAAGGTACAGACAAGGCATAGGCTGAGGGCTTTTCATGATAATATCAGAAAGTTGGTTTTGAGGGATATGGGATGGATGTGAAATATTAAGATGGAAGATTCCAGGTAGAGGAGAACTCAGCTCCATTGACCTACACATCTACTGAGGGGAGTTACATGAGGGGAAAAAAGCTTTTGTTATGTTGAGCTCAAAAAAAAAAAAAAAAGAATAGAATTGATGACTTGGGAAAGTAGCTTCACTTCTCTAGGAAGAATAAAGTAAAAGTATATGCAGAAAAAGGAATATAGAGTTGAACCTAGGACATTGTGGGGGTTGAGGTGCTGAACCCTCTCACTGTCAAAGTTATGTATAACTTTTAACTCCCCTTCCAAAATTAATTACTAATAGCCAAATGTTGACTGGAGGCTTTACCAATAATGTAGATAGTTGATTCACACAGACTTTGTATATATATTATATGTTATACTCATACTAAAGTAAGCAAGAGAAAAGAAAATGTTATTAGGCAAAGCATAAGGAAGAGAAAATCCATTTACAGCAGTGTACTGTATTTATGAAAAGTAATTGGCATTCAGTGGACCTGTACAGTTTAAATCTATGTTATTCAAGAGCCAACTGTACATTTAATTGTTCAGGGAGACCTGTCAAAGTATGTTAGGAATGCAGATGAACTTGAGAAAACCCTAGAGGCAGGAGGCCTGGGATTTGCTCCTAGAGTAACTTTAAGGCAACACATATCCAAGATAATGTAAGAATATATAGTTCATAAGGAAGAATCTCTTGAGATTACTTACCATAAGAAATAATCAGGGTGGCATGTTATTTCATTCAGGAGACAAGTTCATAGAACATTCTAATCTAGCTAAGTATTTAATCTTTCTCCAACATTTTTTTAATTGAAGAGTAGTTGAAATAAAATATTAGTTTTAGGTGTACAACATAGTGATTCAACATTTATATATTATGAAGTGATGCCCACAATAAATCTAGCTACCATCTGTCACCAGGCAATGTTGTTACAATATTATTAACTATATTCCCTATGCTGTACATTGCATCTCTGTGCCTTATTTATTTTGTTACTGAAAGTTTGTGCTTCTCAATCACCTTCCCCCTATTTTGCCTAAAGCCCTAGACCCTCCCCTCTGGTAACCACCAGATTGTTTTCTGCATCTATGAGTCTGTTTACATTTTGTTTTGTTTGCTGGTTTTTGCTGTTTACATTTTGTTTTGTTTGCTGTTTTGTTTCTTAGATTCCTCAAATAACTGAAATCATGGTATTTGGCTTCCTCTGAAGGAATAATACCATTTTAATAATACCACTCAGCATAATACCATTTTGGTCCATCCATGTTGTTACAAATGGCAAGAATTCATTCTTTTTTTATATATATTTTATTTATTTATTTGACAGACAGAGATCACAAGTAGGCAGAAAGGCAGGCAGAGAGAGAGGGGGAAGCAGGCTCTCTGCCGAGCAGAGAGCCCGATGTGGGGCTCTATCCCAGGACCCCGGGATCATGACCTGAGCTGAAGGCAGAGGCTTTAACCTACTGAGCCACCCAGGTGCCCCAAGAATTCATTCTTTTTTATGACTGATTGATATTCCATTATGTGTATGTGTGTGTGCATGCATGTATGTATGTGTGTATCACATCTTCTTTATCCGTTTATCTATTGATAGACACTTAGGTTGCTTCCATATCTTGACTATTGTAAATAATGCTTCAGTGAAGATAGGGATACATGTATTTTTTTTTAACTAGTGTTTTTGTTTTCTTCAGATAAATACTCAGAGTGGAATTACTGGAGCGTGTGGTAGTTCTATTTTTAATTTTCTGAGGAATCTCCTTACTTCCATAGTGGCTGCACCATTTTTGCATTCCCACTAACAACTCACAAAGTTTTCCTTTTCTCTGCATTCTTGCCAGCACTTTCTTATCTTTTTGATACTAGCCATTGGGACAAGTGTGAGGTGATATTTCATTGTGGTTTTGACTTGAATTTCCCTGATGATTAGTGGTGCTGAGCATCTTTTCATGTGTCTATTGGCTATTTGTATGTCTTCTTTGGGGAAATATGTATTCAGGCCTTATGCCCATCGTCTTAATTGAATTGTTTGTTTCTTTGATATTAAATTATATGATATATATATATACACATCATATGATATATATGTATGATGTATATATATATACACATGTATGTATATATTGTATAATATATAATAATAAATATATATTTTATAAATATATATTATATAATAATAATAAATATTATATGTATTATCTATATTAGTGATTTTATTCAGAGTTTACCCATTTACCCACATATGTCCTTTTTCTGTTTTAGGAGCCAATGCAGAATACCACATTGTATTTATTATTCTTGTTTGCTTAGTATCATAATTTTGGATATTAGCCCCTTATCAGTTGATCATTTGCAAATATCTTCTCCCATTCAGTAGATTGCATTTTTATTTTGTTGATGGTTTCCAAGGTTTAAAAAATGTGTTTAAAGCAACTTTAAAATATACATTTGATACACTAAAAATGATATTCTTTCAGAATAAATATATTTCAATAAAAGCTTAGATACCAATTAAAAATATATAATTGGTTATATTGCTTTTTCTAACTTATTTTAGGGAATTCATAGGCAAAAACTTTGTTTGAATACCACTGAAATGAAGTATTTGAAATTAAGAGCAGAGATTGAGGCAGGATGATTGTAAATCTAGATGCTGGGTAACATACGATATGATATCATTGCAGTGATAGTCTTTAGAGACAAAAATTAATGACTAATCTATGTAATTTTTCTAAAGAACTGCATGACTGTATGTTCCAAACTTGCTCATTCAATGACCTATTTTAAGAGATTGTTAAAGCTGTAGAAAATAATGGAGGGAATGTGAAGTACTACTTCTTTTAGTGGAAAAGAATTTCATACATTTCTTTTTATTACATTATGGCTTGGAGCAATTTGTTCACGCTGGAAACGCCATGTGAGTCCTTAGGGAAAGTTGATGGGGAAGCAGGCCTGGGGCTAGAAACATTTATATCTTTAAATCATTCACAGGTAATTAATGATCTGAAAGTAGATGAGGTCCAGAAAGTAGGCAGAACCATGATAGTCCTCTAATAAAGATATGGAGTTGCTTACTGTAGAAAACATAAAATCAGAACTCTGAAGCCTTAAAGCAAAATAGTGTAAGTTTGATAAATCCAATTATTCCAAATGGGTAAATCTCATGCATTTATATAAAGAACAAAAATGTTAGTCACTACTGAGTTTCAGGTACAAAAGCCTGAGCTCTGTAGATACAGGTCTCTTCAGTTCCTGATGTAATTTGTAATCATAAATGATATAGCCAGACTCCCTGCTCCCTGGCTCAAACAGATCCTTTGTGGGTTGTTTTGTTTTGGTTTCCTGTCTTTTGTGGTGGTAACGGAATATTACTTTTTTCTGTTATGCATACAAACCACTGCAAATTTAGTGTCTTAAATTTAATCTTAATTTAATCTTAAACCTGATTATCTCAGTTTCTGTGAGTCAGGAGTACGACCAAGCTCAGCTGGGTCCTCAGTTCAGAGACTCATTAGACTTCGGTCAAGTTCAGCTGGCCATCTTTCTTTCTGGAGCTTGGGATTCTCTTCTGGTTATTGGCAGAATTCAGTTCTTTGCCATTAAGGACCAAGGTCCCCATTTTATTGCTTACTGTCAGGTCCTAGAGGTCACTTGTGCTTTTCATAGGGCCTTATAGCTTGCAAGGCTAGTTTCTTCCCATCACATCTGTGGCTTTGCCATTTGGAATGTGTAGCCTTCAAAGCTATTGTACTGGAAAGAGGTGGCTGGAGAATTTTAAGGATCAGCCTTAGAAAAATGCCTTCTGCCATTTCTGTCCACATGCCATTGGCTCGGAGCAGTCATAAGGCTCCAACCTTATAAATGCAGAAGAGCAGAAAGATAACACCTTTAGTTTCTGCCAATCATTAAAATATTTCTTAATAATAAAATCAATATGAATTTACTATTTTACCAAAGCTGCCTTTCATATCCTGGCACTGTCAACCAATGCTGGCTTTCTATTCATTTATTAATGCTTTTATTCAAATAATATGTATTCAATGCCTGTGATATGCTTAGAATAGTAGAAAAACTTAGAAAACAAAGACATACTGGATACAAAATTGTGAATAATCAGAAGGCAATGTACTTCGTATGCTGTTACCAAAACACTAGAGGGATACAAGGAGGAACAGTGTTTAACTCTGCCTTAAGCAGTCACAGAAGTTCAGATTTTAATTCTCAGAGTCAAAGGGAATGACACATGAATCCTGTTTTGCTAGAAAGAGAAGGAATAATGGCCTTCCAGAGTGAAAAGAATTATACATAGATTTAAAAACAATAAATCAAGCTAAATTTTATTTTAAATGTTATTCCTGCATGGATGAGGTCTTTGACTGAACAGTATAAACTACCTATACCCAACAGCAATTCCATACATCTAATTATAATTACCCTGTAAGCCTTACATGAATTGCCCAGGTCACCTTGATTAGAGCTTATGGAAATATAGGTTTTAAAAGGATCAATAGTTAGCAGGCTAGTATACTCAGGATTTATTTTCTTCTAATTTATATGATTGTTCTTTACTTTGTTAAATATTTAAAATATAAAATTGATGACTGCTTGTTTGCTTATGTAAAGGGAGAGAAGAATAGAATTGGGCTTTCTGGATTCACTTTTTATTTATTTATTATAATTTTTTTTTTGGGGTGATATCTTGGGTGGTACTTTTATGTTTGCTTTAGTATGAATGAAAACACCTTTAAATTACATCTTAGCTTTGGATATTACTATGGGACCTGTTGTAATTTATAAATTTGCTTTTGTTGAAAACTACTGGAAAAAACATTTGCTTTGAGAAATTAAAAGTTTCATTGATAAAAAGCCACAACTTACTAAGATTTTTTTTAGATTCTATTTCTTCTTGCAACAATGGCTCCTCTTTGTTTTCATGTCTCATGTGATTCCTTTCTCATAGTGCATAAGATCTTTATCCCAATAAATGAAAGTAATCATCCCCATGGAAATTGTTTTTATTAGAACTAGGTTGCGATTTGAATGCTAACTTTCCTTAATACAGAAGCCATTAGGATTTTAATTGGGACAGACATTTGTAATTTATGTTTCAAAACAAAGCCTATGATTCTGCCTTTTTTTTTTAATATTTTATTTATTTATTTATTGCAAGCAGTGGGGGAAGGGGCAGAGGCAGAGAAAGAGAGGGAATCTCAAGCAGACTTCACGCCGAGTGGAGAGCTTGACTCTGGGCTGGACCTCAAGACACTGATCATGACCTGAGCTGAAATCAAGAGTGAGATGTTTAATTGACTGAACCACCCAGGCACCCCACTTGTGATCCAGTTTATGAAACAGGATTATAAGTATGTCTATTTCTATGATTACTGCTCTTTGAAAGAATGTTAAAAGTTACCTACCCCAACTTCCTCTCATAGTAATGTCTTACTTAGAGCCCCCTGATTATACGCAGGTGCTTACTGACATAAATGTTTTTTAATCTCTATTATCACAAGGCTATATAGGCTTTAGCAACTATTGCTGACATGCTGAGCCATGAAAAAATCAATTCGAAAATTGTATTTCCTTTGTGTAGAGTATGTAACTTATATATGGAAAAGTTAAGGTATCTTTTTAAAACCTTTCCTTTTCTCTCGTGTGATAATCTATCTGCTATTGACTGAATGTTTGTTTCCTTTCAAAATTCGTATGGTAAAATCTAATGCCCAATGTGATGGTATTTGGAGGTGGGGCCTTTGGTAGATTATTAGGTTCCAGTGATAGGGCCCTTATGGGGTTAATGCCCATAGAAAAGAGGTCCCAGAAAACTTACTTCACCCTTCTCCCATGTGAGGACACACTAAGACCTATATCGATGAACCAGGAAATGGTCCTTCACTAGATACCAAATCTTCCAGTGCTCCAATATTGGACTTTCCATCCTCCAGAATTATGAGAAGTATATCTCTATTGTTTAAAAGCTAACTAGTTGGGGCCCCTGGGTGGGTTCAGTGGGTTAAAGCCTCTGCCTTCAGCTCAGTTCATGATTCTAGGGTCCTGCCATCAAATCCCGCATTGGGCTCTCTGCTCAGCAGGGAGCCTGCTTTCCCCTCCCTCTCTGCCTGCCACTCTTGTAATATCTGCCAGTCAAGTAAAATAAATAAAATCTTTTTAAAAATTTAAAAAAAATAATAAAATAAAATAAAAGCTAACTACTCTATGCTATTGTTACAGCAGCCCAAATGGACAAAGATACCATCTGTCTCTAAGTATTTTAAAACAATTCAACTGTTTTAATATTGTCTGTGCTTTGACTCATAAATATGATAGTACACGTGGAGATATTTCCACATATCAGTCAATCAAAACAGAATATGTGGACCATTTCTAACCACATCTAATTCAAATTCATTTCTTAAAGTTAGGAAGGATAAATCAATATTGAGATATCTATGATTTAATTCATATGATTTATAGGACAGAGGGTATTCAAGTAGCCAAAAACTGACCTGCTTTTAAAAAATTGATGGTTTAAATCTAATTTCTAAAATATATCAGGGTAAAGTAAAATTCAGGGAAAATGGAAATGTTGTATAAGTGAAAACCCAAGTGGGTGTAACCAACTACATGGAGCATGTCATTACTTTTAGTAGAATTTTTTTTAAATCTATCAAATTAAGAAATGTCAATGAAATTATAAATATATTCATGTATTTTTACTGGTTAGACTTTTTGACTTTTCTCTGGTTTGTATTATTTGTTACATGCTTCTAGAGTAAATGTTTTGTTATCCCTTTATCCCCAGCATTAATATCTTCTAAAGGATCCTACTCTCTTTCTTGTTCATTTGTTATAAGGATTAAGAAAGTTAATTATGGGGATGCCTGGGTGGCTCAGTGGGTTAAGCAGCTGCCTTCAGCTCAGGTCATGATCTCAGGGTCCTGGGATCAAGTCCCACATCGGGCTCCTTGCTCCGCAGGGAACCTGCTTCTCCCTCTGCCTCCACCTGCCACTCTGCCTGCTTGTACTCTCTCTATCTCTCTGAAAAATAAATAAATAAAATCTTAAAAAAAAAAGCTAATTATGTAGAAAACTTGGATCTTAGTGAATGTTTATTATTAGTACTAGTGAATTCTCCAAAAGATAGTAAGTGAATTATAAAATAATTTATCTAACTGGAATTATGTCATTGGCTGTTTATAATCGGTCCTATTAATTTATTCTTGGAGTCTCTTTGCATAAAGCACTATGCTAGGTACAAGGGATCTACCCATACAAATGGCCATATCTGACCTTAAAAAGTTTTATAAGCTATGGCAGAATAAAAAGGTAGCCATTTACTTAATAGAGTTTTTGTTTTAGGTTATTGTGTCTCCCATATATCTTTAGCTGTGTTCCAATTTCACATTTACTAGGTCACTGTTTTTAGTTAAGTAATTTTGTCTTGAAAACCTCTGTTCAAATCTTAAGATGCCAAGTGGAAATAATAGTCATTGAAACCATCATGATCTGTTATCACAAGAGCACAGGTGAGTACTAGCCTGCATTCCCACAAGTTCTAAAGAATGGAACATAAATCATTATATTTTCATTAGAAATGAGTATACAGGGAAGAGAAAAACAGTGACATAAATTCTTTGGCCATATGAAGAAAAGTTTAAGGCCACTTTTATGATGAAATTTTTACTTTTATTTCTTTAGTTTATAGTACAGTTTGATATTCATGTTGAGTCTTGGTTGTATTACAATTATCTCTGTTACTCTCATGGCCCACATTCCATAGGTTGGAAATCACTGTGCAGTTGGACAATACTGAAAAATGATAGCAGATGTTTAAGTTGAATGGATACCTACCTATATAACAAAGAATCAAAAACCCAGACTGCCTAAAGTACAATGACCAGGACACTTTATATAAAACCCACAAAAAGGGTAGTAGAAAGATGCTGAAAACAAACACTGACCTCTGGGGCAGCATCTCTACTCCTCATCTCCAGTCCCTACCAGGACTGCACTCTGAGTCACCCTCTTGGAACTACTTTTACCTCCCTATAATTTGTGTACTTTGCTTCTTGTGATGCTTTTGTACATGTTCTTGTCTGTTTTATTTTTATGCTGCCACTGGTCTCCACTGGCTGCATTTCATGCCTTGTAGCCTACACATGTGTTGTTGGTTGTTGTCATTTATTTGTCTGCACAGCTCAGTAGATTATAGATTCCATATGGATTGAGATCAAATGTGTTGTCTTTTACCAGCAGCTAGAGTCTCATGAACCTCCACTACTAGTTTTATTTTGGAATGCTTAAGAAAAAGTTGCCAAGGGATACCTGGGTAGCTCAGTCAGTTAAGCGTTTGCCTTCGGCTTGGGTCATGATCCTGGGGTCCGGGGATCGAATCCTGTGTAGGGCCCCTTGCTCTGTGGGGAACCTGCTTCTCCCCTCTGCTTGTACTCTTTCTCTTTCTGAAATAAAGAGACAAAATAGTTAACAAAAGAAAAAGTTGCCAAATGAAAAAAACTCAAACCAATTCACAGTTTTGTTTGTTTGTAGATCTTGAGATTACTTATTATTTAGAGATTTTACTACTAATGTATCATTGTTTATTTTAGATTCCTCCCAAAAACATTAAGATCCATATTATGTTAAAAAAAAAAAAACGCTTGGGGCGCCTGGGTGGCTCAGTGGGTTAAGCCGCTGCCTTCGGCTCAGGTCATGATCTCAGGGTCCTGGGATCGAGTCCCGCATCGGGCTCTCTGCTCAGCGGGGAGCCTGCTTCCTCCTCTCTCTCTGCCTGCCTCTCTGCCTACTTGTGATTTCTCTCTGTCAAATAAATAAATAAAATCTTTAAAAAAAAAAAGATTTAAAAAAAAAAACCCTTGATTGATTGATTGATTGACTGGTTAATCAAAAAGCTTTCTGATTAAATTTATGATTTTAGATAATTTTGAATAAGATGTTATATTTTATGAGTATTTTTTAAAAGATTTTATTTATTTATTTTACAGAGAGAGATCACAAGTAGACAGAGAGGCAGGCAGAGAGAGAGGGGATACGTACGGGACTCGATCCCAGGACCCTGGGATCATGACCTGAACCGAAGGCAGTGGCTTAACCCACTGAGCCACGCAGGCACCCATTTTATGAGTATTTTATATAATGCATAATTTAAGTGACATTCTATAAGATTTGATCTTGGGACATTCAAATATTGAAAAAATCTAATAAGAGAATATTAAAATTAAATCAACCATTGCATTTGCATATACTTACATTATTATAATTAATCAGAATGAATCATAGAAATATATTTCTAGAAAATATTTTGTATAGTTTCTTAATTAGTGATGTTTATTATTATGTGAAACTATTGAAAAACCTATACTGGTTATTCATTTCATACTGTTATCATGGTTTTCAAACTTAATAAAAATGAATTACCACTAATTATTTTGTTCCTTAGGGAAGATACTGGAATGGAAAGGTCATTATCTTGAACTGCAAATACTAATATATACTTTGAAGACAATGGTTATTTTTTTCTCATATAAAATATACATATTCCATTGTAATTATTCAAGGGATAAAACAAAAAGAAATTAAAATAAAATGACAACATTATAGACAGAAGGAACTATACAAGGCAGAATCCCTTTATTATAGCAAAAATGATTACACTTTGTCTAACATGCTACTTTACTAGAGATTCCTTTCTCAATTCTTAGAGCATAATAGTGTAATATGTACATTAATTTAATTTTCAGTCTAAAAGAATTTGGAATTAGTTTAAGTTCTTAAGGTTGGCCCTCCAATCATCAAATGTATTTCAACTTCCATTTCTTGGTGTAAGGTAATTATTGTTCCACAATCAATCCGACAGATCATAGATGAGCATTTGTAAAACTAGTATTTCTAGATTCTGGGCATCATTTTTGAAGGGTAGTAAATTAATAAATCAAATTTTTGTCAGTATGTGGAGAACATACTGTGATGGGTGCTATAGCAGGGATACAACGGGTGAAAGAATGCCTGAGTTTTTGAGACATAATTCCTGATCCAAAAAAGCTTATTAGCTGGTTGTATAGATGATACACCCACACACAAACATAAGTAAACAGCTTAATATCATTGAGCTTGGTCAGATTATAAGGGGTTGTTCTGAGTCGAATGGATAAAGAGAACTATGACATTCTGGGTTTAGGGATATTTTTGTGTTAGGTTACACAGAACTAGCAAACAAGCAGCTAAGGGTCCAGGTGAGTAGATGCACAACTACTTACTGAGGCACACCTAAAATTTGTGGTCAGTCTCTCAGGGGGAAGTAGTAAAGCAAGGATCCTGGGAAGCCACAAAGCATAAAGCAAGGTCTCACAATCATTTATAGTCTTGACTGATTAATCTTCACTCATATTTCTACTTGTTACCATAAAAGACAATTCTTTACTAGGAGTAGGTTACATACTAGTGGGAAGACCCTAAGGAAGCACTTGGATCTGTCCAAGGGAGGAAGAGAAGCTGGAGCATAAGGACACAGGGGAAGATGTTAAGTGATCTGTTCTGGGAATAGATTAGAGCTAAGATAGGTTGAATCCTCTGAGCCTTATAAGAAACCTGGTTGAGATGAACATTTGTTGTCTGATTCTAGGGAGGGAGGAATACAGCTTACCTTTTAAAATTAATTAATTAGCTAATTAATTGGTTAATTTTTGCTTACCTTTTTTTTTTTTTCCGAAGATTTTATTTATTTATTTGACAGAGAGGGAAGACAAGTAGGGGGAGTGGGAGAGGGAGAAGCAGGCTTCCCACAGAGCAGAGAGCCCAATGCAGGGATAGATCTCAGGACCCTGAGCCAAAGGCAAACACTTAATTAATGACTGAGCCACCCAGGTGCCCCTTTGCTTACCTTTTTTGAAAAGATTACCCTAGCAATATTATGGAGAGTACACTACAGGGAATCCAGTTAAGGGAGGGAGTTGGATAAGGATCTTAGCAGAAGATAAGGGGCAAAATGTTGTATTTAGGATATTCTGAAGCTAGAGTCTGAAGAGTTGGAGAGAAAATATCAAAGAGTGGGAGGTAATCAATAATAATCTCTAGTTTTTATGTTTGATCAACTGAGTGAATGATAATTCCATTCTATGAGTGATCCCCAATGAGGGAGGAGTGAGAAGTTAAAATATTTTATGTAAAATTTTAAGGTGATGTTTTACATTTTATATTGCCAAAACAGAATAGAATCAGTTTGGTGAAAATTATTGAGTTTAATGGACTGAGTCAGACCAACTTGCATCGTTCTAAAATAATCCGAATGCTCATCCACTATTTTTCTTTGCCTGGGGGTTGTTGATGGTGGATTAACACAGAAATTTCAAGCATTTTTTTTTGCCACCCAGGAGGAGCAAAAATTCAGACATAGAAAAAATATGGTTTAATGAGGGACTTCCTATAGATGAAAGGTATTTTTCTTTTTTTGTATTGTGTATTTGTGTTTGTTCTTTGTCCATCTCTGATTATGGTTGGATACTTTTTGAGATGGAATAGTGAAAAAGTATTTTCAGTTTGTCTGGGGCCATTTCTTGAAGTTACCTCAGAAATCATCCATTATGACTCTTTTGTTCTATCTTGAGTGTTTCCAATTATACAGATGTCTTAGTGATATTGGTGAAATTTATCTGATGTTCAGTAGGCAGTTAGGAAATAATAATGGTAATAATAATATAATATAGTTAATGTTATATGCGCTAGGGATTTTATATGCATTGTCTTAATGTATCTTCACAACAACTTTATGAGTCTGGTACTGTTGTCTCTTTTTAACAGATGCATAAACTTACTCTGAGAAGGGAGATAAATTTCCAAGTGTTACCTAACACCTAGATTACTAGAATCCTTTAATTTATTAAATGCAACTTTGATAGGACTTTCCTTGGTTAAGCTTCCATTATAATGCATGTACTTTAAAATATGTTGCAAGTTCTCAAATTTGGCTTGATTCTAAGAATATTTTTTAAACCAGAACACAGAAAACTTAGCAGTTTGTCCTTGCTGCTACCAAACATTCAAGCTAAATTTTGGTGTTTTAGGTCAAAGGACCTATATGATTATATAAATCACTCTATCTTTGTGGATTCTAGGATATTTGGCCAAGACTCCAGCTTTAAAAACATAATTCAATTTAAAAATATACCAGTATGTTTTTAAATGCTATGTATGTACAAAACTAAAACCTAAATTTAGTCCTTCAAATTTTTCTACTCTTCTCAATCCTCTACAAGTGTGCTTAGCCAACTGAACCACCCAGGCACCCCAATCTTGTTTTTAATTAAACTTTTTTATTTTGAGGCGATTTTAAATTGACATGCAATTGCAAAAAAATAATACAGAGCAGTCCCATTTACCCATTTTCTTCCAGTGATAATGTCTTGCAAAACCATAATACAATACCACAACCAGGATCAACATTAATATAGTCAAGATACAGAACATTTCCATCACCACAAGGATTCCTCCTATACCCACATCCATTTCCCTCCCACTGATTCTCTTCTCAAGCTCTGGCAACCACTAATCTCTTTTCCATTTCTATAATTTTGTCATTTCAAGAATATTATGTAAATGGACTTCTATGGTATGTAAATTTAGGGGATTGACTTTTTTTCATTTAGCATAATTCTCTGAAGATTCATCTAAGTTGTGTGTATAAATAGTTTGTTCCTTTTTATCGCTAGTGGTATTTCAGGGTATAGATGTACCACAGTTGGCTTCATAATTCACCTGCAGAAGGATATTTTGACTATTTCCACTTTTTTGGCTATTACATATAAAACTGCTATGAATATTTATTTTTAAGTGTTTGTTTGAAATTGTGTTTGTATTTCTCTGGGACATATGTCCAGGAAGGCAACTGCTGGGTCATATTGTAGTTGCGTGTTTAGTTTTTTAACTTCCTCTATTTTTAGAGCCCTTATAATTTAAGTATCATAGTGCTAGGGTTTATACCAAGGAGTGGCAGTTCTAGGACATAAGGCATATGAATTTTCAACTTCAACAGATTTTTGGCAAACTGGCTTATAAAATCAGGAACAATTTAGTTTCCTAAGTGAGTGTGTTGCTCTTTTCTCACCATCACTTAGTATTTTAAAAATCTTTAAATGTTTGCAAATTGATGGGTGTTTAAGGACATTTTATTATGGTTTTGTTTTACTTGTTCCTATTTTCCAGGGAGATTAATCAACTTTCTAAACATTGATCGACCTTGCACTTTCCATCTTTCAGTTGCCTGGTCAAAATCTCTGCTTACTTTTCTAAGTTTTTCCTCTTTCATCTTTTTCTTTATGGACTAGTGTGGCTTTTTTCATCATATTCTGGACATAAAACTTTGGTAGTTATGTGAATCACAAATAGGTTCCCTTGAGTTCTAGTTTGATGTTTTACTTTGTTTATGGTGTCTTTTGATGAATAAGAAGGTTTTTTTTTTAATATAGCCAAATTTGTAAACCCTTTCCATTGTAATTTGTGCTTTTATTTTTTAAAGAAATTATTTCCCATCATGATGTCATAAACATATTTCTTTCTTTTTTTCTAAAAGTTTTGGGCCACAAATTATTTTCTTTACTAAACTTAAAATTAATGTGAGGGCAGAGTCATTGCTGGTTGGATAATCAGTTGTTCCAGCTTCCACTTATTAAATAATCGATCCTCCCGTAGTACTTATAGGGCTATTTCTATCATTTATCTGGTCTCCTTGTATGGTGGGTCTGTTTCTAGACTTTCTATATTGATCCAGTGATTTGTTGTTCCAACCTGCATTGTTATTAAACTGTCTTAGTTATTGTAATATTATAATAAATCATGGATCTGCTGAAGTAAGGACCCCACCTATTTCTTTTTTTAAATTGTCTTGATTATTCTTGGTTATTTGCTCTTCAACATAAGTTTTAAAATCATCTTATTAAATTCCCTATCAAACTCTGTTGGTATTTTGACAGGAATTGTATTGGTTTATAGATCAATTGGGGAGCAAACTGAAATCTTTAATATATTGAGTTTTCTTATTCTTGGACATTTAACAATATATCTTCATTTAATTAGCAGTTCTTCAAAGTCTTATAAATTTTGCAATTTCCTTCAGAAGGGTTTCGTACTACTTTTATGAAAAATTTTCCTAAATGTCTAATATTTTTGTTGCTAATGTAGATATTTTTAAAATCATATTTTAACTTTTCTCTTTGTTATAGGACTGCAACTGATTTTTAGAATTAATCTTATATGAGGAAAAAATTTTAATAAAGATTTTTAAAAAGATTTTATTTATTTATTTGACAGAGAGAGAGAGAGAGATCACAAGTAGGCAGAGAGGCAGGCAGAGAGAGAGGGGGAAGCAGGCTACCTGCCAAGCAGAGAGCCCGATGCAGGGCTCGATATCAGGACCCTGAGATCATGACCTGAGCTGAAGGCAGAGGTCTGAGCCACCCAGGTGCCCTAAGATTTTTATTTATTTATTTGTCAGAGAGAGAAAGAGAGAACACAAGCAGAGGGAGTGGCAGGCAGAGAGAGAAGCCGACTTTCACTGAACAGGGAGCCTGATACCGACCGGGCTTGATTCCAGGACCCTGGGGTCATGGAAATTTTAATTAACTAGTATCGAATGATATTCACATCCTAGGATAATGAGTCTTCTTTACTAGAAGTGGAACTAAACTATCTATGTGGCCACCTTTATTTTCAAAGTTTTTTAATACTGTATAATGCTTTTGTAAGGCAAATATAATTATCATCACAGAAGTAAAAAAACTCCAATATAGTTATTATTATATTTTATTTATTTTTTTTAAAGATTTTATTTGTTTATTTGACAGACAGAGATCACAAATAGATGGAGAGGCAGGCAGAGAGAGAGAGAGGGAAGCAGGCTCCCTGCTGAGCAGAGAGCCCGATGCGGGACTCGATCCCAGGACCCTGAGATCATGACCTGAGCCGAAGGCAGCGGCTTAACCCACTGAGCCACCCAGGTTCCTGTTATTATTATATTTTAATGTTTATTTGTATACCAAAATATTTTCTATTCAATATGTATGCTGAACATATGTTAGTTATCAGCTTTTCTTTTTTCCCACCTGCTGCAATGAGAGATTTTTTCTGCTTCCTCAAGACAGGAGTATAATTGTATAGCTGTAGGATACATATCATTTTCTTCTTTTAACAAATTCTGATAAAAGACCTTTATGATAATATCATTTTCATGAGTTTAGTATATTTATAAAGGAACTTGTAAATCCAATATGTTTGCCTCTATCCATTATTTTCTTTAAAATTTAGCCTGGATAAATTTGAACTGTGTAAAATGTTTTGAAACCTAAAATTCAAATGTGCTTTCATTTTCTATCATGATTAGTCATCTGCTTTTAAATTGCTGTAAAAACTGAATTTCACCAAAATAATTGTGAATGTGAGCTTTCTTACTTTGTGACCTTCTTCTCTGAACATCTTGGCATGTTTTCTCTTCAACAGCCTTCACCACTGCCAATCTGTCATTATGTCTAGCATAACACTTACATTTAATTCTCCCATAGTGGACTCACTGAAGTTCAGGAATTTTTATTTTATTATTTTATTTGTTTCATTTTGTTTTACTTTATTAAATTCAATTTAGGTAACGTATAGTGTATTATTATTTTCAGGGCTAGAGTTTAGTGATTCATCAGTAGTGTATAATACCCACTGCTCATTACTCATTCCTTAATGCCCAGTTGCTCCATTACCCAGTTACTCCATCCCCCCACTCCATACCCCTCCAGTAACACTATTTGTTCCCTATAGTTAAAAGACTCTTATGGTTTTCCTCCCTCTCTGTTTTTATCTTACCTTATTTTTCCTTCCCTTCCCCTATATTCATCTGTTTTGTTTCTTAAATTCTACATATGAGTGAAATCATATGGTATTTGTCTTTCTCTGACTGATTTATTTCGCTTAGCATAATATACTTCAGTTCTATTCATGTCACTCACTGCAAGTGGCAAGATTTTAGTCTTTTGATGGCTGAGTAATATTCCATTATGGATATACATATGTATATCACATCTTAATTATCTGTTCATCCATTAATGGACATCTGGGCTTTTTCCATACTTTGGCTATTGTGGACATTGCTACTATAAACATTGGGGTGCATGTGCCCCTTTGAATCACTATCTTTATATGCTTTGGATAAATACCTAGTAGCATTATTGCTAGATCACAGAGTAGTTTTATTTTTAATTTTTTGAAGAGCCTCCATACTGTTTTATAGAGTGCCTGCATTAGTTTTCATTCCCACCAACAGTGTAAGAGGGTTCCCCTTTCTCTGCATCCTTGCCAACATCTGTTGTTTCCTGTGTTGTTGAGTCAATAACTCATTGTGGTTTTGACTTGTTTTTCCTTGATGCTGAGTGATGTTGAGTATTTTTCTTATGTGTCTGTTAGCCATTTGGATGTCTTCTTTGAAGAAATGTCTACTCATGTATTCTGCCCATTTCTTAATTGGATTTTTTATTTTTGGGGTGTTGAGTTTAGTAAATTCTTTACAGATTTTATATATTAACTCTTTCCAGATATGTCATTTGCAAATATTTCTCCCATTCCAAAGGCTGCCTTTTAGTTTTGTTGACTCTTTCCTTTGCTGTGCAGAAGCCTTTTATCCTGATGAAATCCCAATAGTTCATTTTTGCTTTTGTTTCCCTTGCTACTGGAAATGTGTCTATCAAGAAGGTGCTATGGCCAAGGTCACAAAAGTTGTTGCCCATGTCCTCCTCTAGGATTTTGATGGATTCCTGTCTCACATTTAGGTCTTTCATCCATTTTGAATTTATTTTTCTGTATGATATAAGAAAGTGGTCTAGTTCCATTCTTCTGCATGTAGCTGTCCAATTTTCCCAACACTATTTGTTGAAGAGGCTGTCTTTTTTCCATTGGATATTCTTTCCTGCTTTGTGGAAGATTAGTTGACCATAGAGTTGAGGGTCCATTTCTGGGCTCTCTATTCTGTTCCATTGATCTATGTGTCTGTTTTTGTGATAGTACCTATTGTCTTGAGGACTACAGCTTTGAAATGTAGCTTGAAGTCTGGAATTGTGATGCCTTCAGCTTTGTTTTTTCAGAATTGCTTTGGCTATTTGGAGACTTTTGTGGTTCCACACAAATTTCAGGATTGTTTTCTCTAGCTCTGTGGAAAGTGCTGGTGGTATTTTGATAAGGATTGCTTGGAATATGTAGTTTGCTTTGGATAGTATAGACATTTTAACAATATTTTTTCTTCCAATCCATGAGTATGGAATGTTTTTCCATTTGTGTCCTCTTCAACTTCCTTCATAAGGTATTTATAGTTTCCAGAGTACAGGTCTTTTACCTTTTTGGTAAGGTTTATTTTTAGGTATCTTATGGGTTTCGATGCAATTGTAAATGGGATTCATTATTTGATTTCTCTTTCTGTTGCTTCATTATTGGTGTATAGAAATACAACAGACTTTTGTGTGTTGATTTTATATCCTGAGACTTTGCTGAATTTCTGTATCAATTCTAGCCATTTTTCAGTCTTTTGGGTTTTCTACATAGAGTATCATGTTGTCTGTGAAGAATGAAAGTTTGACTTCTTTGCTGTTTTAGATGCCTCTTTTTTTTTCTTTTCCTCTTTTCTTTTTCTTTTGGGGGGGGGTTCTGATTGTTGAGCTAGAACTTCCAGTACTATGTTGAACAACAGTGGTAAGAATGTACATCCCTTTCATGTTCCTGATCTTAGGGGAAAATGTCTGTTTTTCCCCACTGAGGATCATCTTACTGTGGGTCTTCCCTATATGCCTTTTGGATGTTGAAATATGTTCCCTCTACTCCTACTTTGTTGGGGGTTTTTATCAAGATAGACGGATTTTTTGTCAAATGCTTTTTATGCATCTATTGAGAGGGTCATATGGTTCTATCCTTTCTTTTATTAATGTGATGTATCATGTTGATTGATTTATGGGTGTTGAACCACACTTGTAGCCGAGGAATAAATCCCATGTGGTTGTTGTAAATAATCCTTTTATTTTTTTTTAAAGACTTTATTTGTTCATTAGAAAGAAAGAGAATACACAAGTGGGGGGAGAGGCAGAGGAAGAGGGAGAAGCAGAGCTGGGAGCCCAACATGGTGCTCGATCCCAGGACCTGGCGATCATGACCTGAGCCAAAGGCAGATGCTCAACTGTCTGAGCCACACAGACACCCCAGTAATCCTTTTACTATACTGTTGGATTAGACTATCTAGTGTCTTGTTGAGAATTTTTGCATCTGTGACCTGCAATTCTTGTTTTTAATGGTGTCTGTCTGGTTTGGGAATCAAGGTAATGCTGGCCTCATAGAATGAGTTTGTATGTTTTTCTTCCATTTCTGATTTTGGAACAATTTCAGAAGAAGAGACACTATTTCCCATTTAAATGTTTTGTAGTTGGGATGCCTGGGTAGCTTAGTCAGTTAAGTGTCTGCCGTTGGCTCAGGTCATGATGCCAGGACCCTGGCATCAAGTTCTGCATTGGGGCTATGGAGCAAGAAGCCCCCTTATCCCTCTGCCTACCATTTCCCCTGTTGTGCTCTCTTACTCTCTCTGACAAATACAAAAATAAAATCTTTATTTAAAAAAAAAAAATGTTTGGTAGAATTCTTCTGAGAAGCCATCCAGCCCTGGACTCTTTGCTGGGAGATTTTTGATTACAGCTTCAATTTCTTTGCTGGTTATGGGCCTGTGCAGATTTTCTGTTTCTTCCTGTTTCAGTTTTGGTAGTTTATATATATCTAGGAATTTATCCATTTCTTCCCAGTTTTCCTAATTTGTTGACATATAATTGCTCATAATAATTTTCTTATAATTATATTTCTGCAATGTTGGTTGTGATCTTTTTCATTCATGATTTTATTTATCAGGTCCTTTCTCTTTTCTTTTTGATAAGTTTGACTAGGAGGTTATCAATCTTGTTAATTATTTCAAAGAACCGGCTACTAGTTTTGTTTATCTGTTCTACCTTTTTTAAAAATTTCTGTATCATTGATTTTTGTACTACTCTTTATTATTTCCCTTTTTTTGCTGGATTTAGTCTTTATTTACTGTTCTTTTTCCAGCTCTTTAGGTAAGATTAGGTTCAGTATCTGAGAATTTTCTTGCTTCTTGAGGTTGTATGGCCCCTCTTAGGACTACCTTTGCTACATCCCAAAGGTTTCGGACTATTGTGGTTTCATTTTCATTTGCTTCCATATGTTTTTTAAGTTCTTCTTTAATTTCCTGGTGACCCATTCATTCTTTAGTAGGGTATTCTTTAACCTCCTTGTATTTATGGTCCTCCTAAATATTTTCTTGTGGTTGACTTCAAGTTTCATAATATTGTTGTCTGAAAATATGCATGGTATGATCTCAGTCTTTTTGTACCAGTTGAGTCCTGATTTGTGAACCAGTATGTGATCTCTTCTGGAGAATGTTCCATATGCACTTGAAAAGAATGTCCTTTCTGCTGCTTTCAGATAAAATGCTCTGAGTATTTCTGTTAAGTACATCTGGTCCAGTGTGTAATTCAAAGCCCTTATTTCCTTGATCTTCTGTTTAGATGATCTATTGCTGTGAGTGGAGTGTTAAAGTCCCCTCCTATTATTGTAATATTATCAAAGAGTTTCTTTAATTTTATTACTAACTGATTTATATATTTGGCTCCTTCCAAATTAGGGTCATAAATACTTAAAATTGTTGGCTCTTCTTGTTAGATAGACCCCTTTATTGTGATATAATTCCTCCTTCATCTCTTATTATAGTGTCTATTTTATAATATCTAGTTTGTCTGATATAAGGATGGCTACTCCGGTTGTCTTTTTTTTGTGTGTGTATTTTATTGTATTTTTTTATAGATTTTTTTTTATTTCTTATTTTTTTTATAAACATATATTTTTATCCCCAGGGGTACAGGTCTGTGAATCGCCAGGTTTACACACTTCACAGCACTCAACAAAGCACATACCCTCCCCAATGTCCATAACCCCACCCCCCTTCTCCCAACCCCCCTCCCCCCAGCAACCCTCAGTTTGTTTTGTGAGATTAAGAGTCACTTATGGTTTGTCTCCCTCCCAATCCCATCTTGCCATTTGCGACAACATGGATGGAACTAGAGCGTATCATGCTTAGCGAAATAAGTCAAGCAGAGAAAGACAACTATCATATGATCTCCCTGATATGAGTAAGTGGTGATGCAACATGGGGGCTTAAGTGGGTAGGAGAAGAATCCGGTTGTCTTTTGATGTCCTTTAGCATGATAAGTTGTTCTTCACCTCTCCCTCACTTTTAGTCTAGAGGTGTCTTTGGGTCTAAAATGAGTCTCTTTTAGGTAGCATATCAGTGGGTCTTCTTTTTTTTTTTTTAATCCATTCTGATGTCTTATGTCTTTTTTTTAAAATTTTTTTATTTTTTATAAACATATATTTTTATTCCCAGGGGTACAGGTCTGTGAATCACCAGGTTTACACACTTCACAGCACTCACCAAAGCACATACCCTCCCCAATGTCCATAATCCCACCCCCTTCTCCCAAACCCCCTCCCCCCAGCAACCCTCAGTTTGTTTTGTGAGATTAAGAGTCACTTATGGTTTGTCTCCCTCCCAATTCCATCTTGTTTCATTGATTCTTCTTCTACCCACTTAAGCCCCCATGTTGCATCATCAATGTCTTATGTCTTTTGATTGGAGCCTTTAGTCCATTAACATTCAGAGTAATTATTGAAGGATATGAATTTAGTACCATTGTATTACGTGTGAAGTCACTGTTTCCCTATATTGTCTCTCTTTCTTCCTAGTCTTTGTTTCTTTTGGCCTCGCTTTCTGCTCAAAGTCAATATTTCTTGCATGGGAGTTTTAGTGTTTATGAACAACTTCCGTTTTTGTTTGTCTTAGAAACTCTTTATCTCTCCTTCTATTCTGAATGATAACCTTGCTGAGTAAAGTCTTCTTAGATGCATGTTTTTCCCATTTAGTGTGTTGACTATATCATGCCAGTCCTGTGTGGCCTGCCAGGTCTCTGTGGACACATCTGCTGCTAGCCTTATGTGTCTACCCTTTCAGGTTAAACACCTTTTCTCCTGAGCTGCTTTCAGAATTCTCTCTTTATCTTTGTATTTTTCAAATTTCACTATGTTATGTCACAATGTTGACCTGTTTTTGTTGATTTTGAGGGGCGTTCTCTCTGCCTCTTGGACTTCAATGTCTATTTCCTTTCCCAGATTAGGGAATTCTTACCTATTATTTGTTAAAATAAACCTTCTGCCCCCTTTTCCTGCTCTTCGTCTTCTGAGACTCCTATGATTCAGATATTATTTCATTGTATGGAATCTCAGATTTCCCTAAGTCTACCTTTGTGTTCTAATAACTTTCTTTACTTCTTCTTTTCAGCTTCATTATTTTACATAATTTTTACATTATTTTACATAATTTTATCTTTTATACCACTGATTCACTCCTTGCCTTTGTCCATCCTCATTTTTGTGGCCTCCTTGGAACTGCCTCTTGATTGTAGCATGTTTAATTTTGGCCTGACTAGATTTTAGTTCTTTTCTTTCTACAGCAAATGAGTCTCTAGAGTATTCTATGCTTTTTCAAGACCAGCTAGTGTCTTTAAAATTGGGTTCTAAATTCTAGTCATACATCTCACTTCTATCTGTATTGATTAAATCCATTGCTGTGAGTACTATCTTCTATATTTTCTTTTGGGTGAATTTCTCCATCTTGTTATTTTGTCCAGAAAAGAAAAGAAGAAAGAAAAAGAAAACAAACAAAAAACCAATAACAATGACAATAATAACAGCAACAACAAAAAATTAGATCCCGGGTGTGTTTTGGTCTGCTTGTTAAAAAAAAAAAAAACAGATCCCAAAATAAGAAAGGAAAAACAATTATATATATATATATATATATATATATATATATATATATATAATAAAAATTAAAATGTATAAAAAATAAAAATTTAAAAAAATAAAACATTGAAAAAAAAGAAAGTGAAGAAAAAATAATAAAAAATAAAGAATAAAAGTACAAAGGAGGTTAGATACTATTCTCTCCTAGAGCTAAAGCTTTGCAGCCCTCTCTGATCAATAAACTTGGTGCAAGTGAGTTGTTTGTGCTGGTCTGGGGGAAGGATCTGCTCTAGTGGATATGTGCCTCCAGTGTACAGGGAAGCAGGTTTGGTATAAATGGCTCTGGATTCCACTAGGTTGCTCCCTGAAAGCTTTTAACACTGATGGATAGGATGAATATGGCAGTATCCTTCTCTCTGGCCCTGGAGCTGAAAATTTGTGCCCGCCATTCTTCAGTGAGTCTTCACAGAAGAGCATTCAATCACTCTTGTCTCCCCAGTTTCTATCAGAACCCTGTATTAATCCTGCCCATGTTCCAGCTTTTTTATGTCAGGCACATGACTGAGTTTTAAAATTCCAAATTTTAGGGACTCCTGCAGCATGGACCCCTACCTTTCCTACCAGGGAGTGTCTCACCATGCTTCTGATATTTGTTGAACCCCTCCTAGCAAAGCAGTTGCACAACCCCACAGCAGTTCTCAGTTTATGGCAATACAGAGCAAAAAGCTGGCACCTAGACTTACTGTTACCAGCCATCTTCCATGCTCCTATCCTTGGGAACAGTGCAGCATTTAGACACCACCTGTTCTTATGAACCAGGGGGATCCTCAAACCATTGATTTGATAATTATCTAGCTATATTTGGGTGACAAGACAAATAGTCCTCTGCCATCTTATCTCTTCTGTCAGGGATATTTAGTAAACATTTTCTACATCAACTTTTAAAGTTTATACCTTGAGTTTTGCAATTGCTACTGTGCATTCAGTAATTGTTCTAGGTTAACACCCAAAATGGTATGTATGGTCAATTACAGGCTCATGGTGAATTAACAAATGTATCCACAACATCTTGTAGTAATTTTTTAAGTAAAATTTCATTTAACATTGGTCTTTGCTCCAGAATTTTTTTGTGTGTGAAAGAATCAAAGTTAGGAACCTAAACATATTTGAAAATGTTTCTTTTCAATGGAAAGGATCATCTTAATCTTCAGGAGGTTGACATGCTTAGTGCACTTTCCAAGTGTTAATTAGATTTGTTTATGCTATTTAGCTTCTCGTGAGATGTTTTGGACTAATTTTTGAATTCCATGTAAAATTAATAATATTATGCAAATAAAGTCAACATGACTGGGGAGTCTGTAGGGCAGTGAGGTCAGATCTCCCTGCCTTGGTTTATTAAGAGATTGATTAGTAACTAAACTGTGCCTTGGAGGTGGATCATGTGCAAGAGCTAAATCAATGTCATGGTTCTTCAAGTTGAGATTTTGAGTATTATGATGACCTCAATTACATATATTAAATCATTTATCAAATATTATACACAGCCCAGTTTGTCCTTTCCTTACAGAATATTCATCAACATCTCTTTTGGAAGAGTAATTATCTAATCAGTATTTTATTTACTAGTACTCCAGAAGACTTTCCTATATCCCTCCTACAATAAAGCAAAGTCCATTTCTTTGGTATATGTTCTCTAGAATCCCTTAACTTAGTTTAAAAAAAATCAGAAAACAACAAAGATCTTGCTGCTTGAAGAAATACAAGACATGTGAGTCAAGAAGAAATTAATAGAAGCATTTTAAACTGAACCCAAAATGGTCATTTTTTTTCTCTGTCCTTTCTTACATATTATGCAAAATGAATCAAGTGATAAAGGTTAGGAACAAGAGTGAAATCAGGAAAGAAGTGAGAAGATTAGGATTGAAGAAGGGACTAATATTAAAACCACAAAATAGCAAGACGTGTCGGGAAACAAAGAAGGAAATTGAAAAACTTACTGAAGTCTGGAATAAGAAAATCCTCCCAGTCTTGTTCTTGATTTCCAATGTATAGGAGTAAAATCCAATCTTCTGTAATAAGAGAGGATAAGAAGACCATAGAGATACATAAGTTTTTCACTATAATCAATCCTACATATATTGTGACTTTTAGATTGAGTACAACTTTATTTCATAGTTTGTTGTACACTTACAGATTTTTGGCAAGTAAAAAATAGGTAACTCTTTAGAAGCAAATAGTTCTTAATGATAATTATATGCTATATGAAAATAATTAACATTGAGTAAGCTAAATATAAATTACAAAAATATCTGTAATAATACTTTGTTTAAGGGAATTTTTGTTGATTGTTATAAGGAATATATTACTCTATAGAGTATTATAATACAAAGTGTTCTTTTGGGGACAGTTTGCTTGAGGTGATAAATATAAACAAAATATTATCAACAGAGAAATATGACAGAGTAGCAATAAAGAAAAGACTAATTATTTAGCTGATACATACTAAGAATACATATTCATTCAGTAGCTCTTTATTGAGTATCAAGAAATCTAGTACAAACGAGTTATTAGAGGTTGAAAGGTCATGTGAGTTCAATGATTTAAGAAGTTTTTTTTTTTTTAGAAAGAGGATTCTCTTTTGCTGAGTTTCTATGGATAGATAGATTTCTTCCTTTCTTCCTAAGTAGAAACAAATAAATTTATTAAGTAAAGCACAGCCATCTTCTCAGTAGTGTTAAATCTCCTGGTTTGAATGTAGGGTACAAACAGATTTTTGTTTAAAAGATATAGAAGTGAAAGTTTTGGAAAAGACAGATTTTAGTCACTAGACAGGATATTTGCAATTGGTGTTCTGGGCAAAAAAGAATTTACTCTTAAGCAAGTAAATGACATAGTGAAAGATTGTGCCTCACTTAAAAACTCCTTTGCTGATCATTTTCAGATAGCCCAACTATTGCTGGCTGAAGAAAGTAATCACTGAAAAGTTTAGTAAAGAGGGCTTTGGGAATATCTCAGGAGTACAAATGATATAAGGAATTGGATTTTATCTTCCTCTGAACTCTGTTTTTAATCCTAGGCTCCATATGTTACTTTCCCTCAGTTCTAGGCTTATATCCTCCTAGGATTATGTCCAGAAAAAAAGAGACAAATTTTTGTTGACTCCAAATAATGGTACTATATTTTGTGCTTGAAATTGAGCCAATTATGTGGCTAAATAAATTATACAGATTTATCAGGTGTAGATCATAAATCTATCCCTGAATCATAACTTATTGATAAAATAATTCAATAATTTAAATTTATGCCTGGCTGGGCATAGAACCTATGTATTATTCCCCATATCCATATAAATAAGAAATGATGAAGGGTTGTTTTCCAAAGGAAATTTTTTTGTATTATGTGGAGAGAAAGAAAGACAAAGTACACCAAGTGCAATGTGGGTTTTGGAAGATAAAATCAACCCAAACATTTATTTAAGATTGTTATATGACAGCAGTATAGAATTGTATTGGAAGAAAGAAAGCCTGGTGACAGGAAGACCAAATACTATAGCTATAAATTGTATGAACTTGATATATATAAATTGAAATGGAAAGAACAAAATTTTCAATTTTTAACTTGGTAGAACTTGTTGATTAATTAGCTATTGTTGGTGTTGGTGATGATGATGATGATGATGAGCTTGATGATCCATTAGCTATTTCAGTATTAAATATTTTCATGGTTACACATGATTTAGAGTTATACTATGGCCCAGAGGTTCCCAAACTTTTTCAAATTACATCACCCTTAATATCTCAGTCAGTTTTATTCATGGCACCCCTACACCAAAGTAAATACCTAACAGATCTATTTAATATGTACTTAAGTCTGAGAAATAATGTGGTTGGGTTTCACTTAAACATTTTTAAACACCCTATGGGACCTCTATTTTGTAAGCCATGGCTATAGCCATTTTATTACAAAAATGGGTCATTAACAGAGCTATCCTACCACCCAGCAGTTGCACTGCTGGGTATTTACCCTAAAGATACATATGTAGTGATCCAAAAGGGCACGTGCACGTGAATGTTTATAGCAGCAATGTCCACAATAGCCCAACCATGGTAAGAGCCTAGATGTCCATCAACAGATGAGTAGATAAAGAAGATGAGGTATATATACACAATGGAATACTATGCAGCCATCAAAAATGAAATCTTCCCCTTTGCAATGATGTGGATGGAACTAGAGCATATTATGCTAAGTGAAATAAGTTAGAGAAACACAATTACCATATGATCTCACTGATATGAGGAATTTAAGAAATAAGACAGAGGATCCTAGGGGAAGGGAGGGGAAAATGAAACAAGATGAAACCAGAGAGGGAGATGAATAGTAAGAGACTTAATCTGAGGAAACAAACTGAGGTTTGCTGGAGGGAAAGAGGGTGGAAGGGATGAGGTGGCCAGGTGATGGACATTGGGGAGGGTATGTGCTATGGTGAGTGCTGTGAGTCCTGTACCCCTGGAACAAATAATACATTGTATGTTAATTTTTTAAAAAAGGGTAATCAGAAAATCAAAAATAGCTAAGAATTTCACAGTTACTAGTTTGGTAGCATCGTGTATAGATATTACCACATTCATTCATATAGATCTTGTGTAGGTGATTATTATATACCATGTTGTCCAAATTTTGCCCAATTTGAATTCTGATTAATGGGGTCTGATTTGAAAGTAAAATTTGAGGAACCTAATTTCACATATCAGGCATTGGTAGTTGGGGAAAAATGGAATTGTGTTCTGTATATTCAGTTTAGACCATTTGCCTCCTTTGTAAAATGTTATTCATTTTTGGATATGTGAAATGATTTTTTCCCAAGCCAAACTGTATCTAGCTTTTTAAAGATACATTTCATGAACAATCGTGGTATTTTAGGCAGTACATGGGCAGATGATTGTTACCAGCATACAACTCTCAAACTCCCTTCTTCAATGGACTACCAACATTAGAAAGCTGCTATAAAAACCCAATGAAGTCTTCATTTGGTGCTCTGAACAGGGAGACGTTTAGAGTGAGGGTTGATATTTCACATTTAGCATGTTGTTTAACAACTTTTCACCACCTGACTCTGGCTTTCAGGAAATGAAATGAAAATGGCAGAATTATCAATTTGAAAATCCACGAGCTAAAAAAGGAACTCTTTTGAGAAACACCATCTCAGTGGTGACTCTGTAAAGTCCAGATTGCCTGACATACTGGGAACTATTTCTTGGGGTCAAGCTCCAGCAGGTCTCTGGGTTTAAGGGAGTCAAGTCTCTGTTGAAGGCAGAGAGAAGAGGACATATAAAAATGAATTTTAGTTTTTCCACACCACCAAAGGGTTTGTGCTAAGGTAGCTAAGGAATCCCTCCTCCTGAGAACCAAGAGGAAGTTTCTCAAAACTAGAAGGGAAAGGTATTTTTCCCTTGTATCAGTCTAGCTTTGAAAATGTTCTATTAGTGACATACGCCATTTCCCCCAAAATAATGAAGTACTCTGTGTGCTAAAAAACATACCTTAAAAAGAAGTAAAGCAAAATTCTGCATTTTTATAAAACTTGATTAAAAACAGTATTTTGAAGTGCACAGTCACCAGAAGTACACAGTTATCGAAAATGCACACACTTCACTTGGCATCTCCAACACCTTCAGCTCCTTCAGCATTCTCTGCTTGGCATCTGTTTCCTGCAGGGTTATTCCCATCCTCGCCAGCATCAACTTTCCCCTTTCTCCCTTTGGGTGCCTTCTCACCCTTCTTTGCAGGACTTTGGCTTTGGAGGAGCATGTTTAGCAGATAACCTTGCAGATCTTCTTAATGGCTCATCCTTCATCTTGGTTTTACCTCCTTTAGCATCCCCTTCAGCCTTACTCTTGGGCAACAGCAGCAGGACTTAAGCCCTGGACGGGTTGTGCAGTGGTGCATGGGCTTTAGCTGGTCAGAGGACATTCTTGCCCTTTCTTGTTCACACCGCTCTGTAAAATGATTTTTATGGCATTTATAACTTACTGTGAATGATTAGAAAATAATTTGGGGGGGAGAAAAAGATAGGAGATAGGAGCCTTATTACAATTGGCATCGGGTGGTAAGAGAGAAAGGGCACAAGGACAAGAAAGATACATAGAAGTGGAGCAAAAATAACCCAAGATAAATTTGGATCACTTCTCAACTTTCCAAGAATTAACCTTGATTATGATTGGATAAGTAAACAAAAGAACTAAGTATCAGGCAAGTAGACATACAGACAGATATTTACAGAAAAAGTTGAACAAGCAAGCATTTTGAAATAATTTAAATTCCATTAGTGATCATTCTGATTACTTTAGACATATGGGTTATATGAATCTCATCAGTTTATTTGTGCCTTTTTAAAATTTGATTCAAAGACTGTTACACAGAGGGTGCCTGGGTGGCTCAGTAAGTTAAGTATCTGCCTTCAGCTCTGGTCATGGTCTCAGGCTCCTGAGATGGAGCCTGGCATCGGGCTTCCCTGCATAGCAGAGAGTCTGCTACTCGATCTCACTCTGCCTCTGTGCGCTCTCTCAAATAAATAAATAAAATCTTTAATCTCTCAAATAAATAAAATCTTTTTTTTTAAAGATTTTATTTATTTGTTTGAGAGAGAGACAGTGAGAGACAACATGAGCGAGGAGAAGGTCAGAGGGAGACACAGATCCCCAATGGAGCTAGGAGCCTGATGCGGGACTCAATACTGGGACTCCAGGATCATGAGCTGAAGGCAGTTGCTTAACCAACTGAGCCACCCAGGCGCCCCTCAAATAAATAAAATCTTTAAACAAAAAACAATGAAGACATTACAGACAAGAAGAAACACGTCATTAAGAATAATTAAAGTAGATAATTAGAAAGTTGTGAAGACTGAAAATAGATGGTATATGTCCTAGATTATTCTTGCTTTCGGATCTCAGAGAATTCTTTATATACTGTCTGGAATGTGTAACACAGAAAACTGAGTGATATGAAAACTATTTATTCCCTCTTCTATGCCCATAGGGACATATGCCCTATGGTCACATAAGGACGCATACTTATGTGATTTTTTTTCACCTGTTGCTCACCCTTCAGGTCTGTGTCACTTTCATGGTATGTTACAGCTCAAAATAGTATTCTGCCTTCAATAAGCCCATGTGATATACACACATTTCTGAAGGAAATATAAATATCAACACACCTGTACATATAAAATCCTTTTTAACAATGTCATTATTTAGTATAAGTACCATAGTTTATAGTAAAATTCATTTTAAAGGTTTTGACTTTTCATTTTGGGTTTGTATGGTATCATTATTTAAACTTTACATTTGACTCATTATAGCAAACTGATATATAAATTAGTATATTTAAGATATTCCTGAAGATTGGGGCACCTGGGTGGCTCAGTGGGTTAAAGCCTCTGCCTTCGGTCCTGGGATCGAGCCCCACATCAGGCTCTCTGCTCCACGGAGAGCCTTCTTCCTCCCCTCTCCCTGCCTGCCTCTACTGCCTACTTGTAATCTCTTTCCTTGTGTCAAATAAATAAATAAAATCTTTTAAAAAAAAGATATTCCTGAAGATCATCTTTTATTAATTTATTCCAGAAACTTTAGCTATCACTTACTTGCTACAATACTGTGAGGGAAACAAAGACAGTACTGGGAACACTAACAATGCAATGGTTTTCAATTCAGGCCATAAGTGACCATCACCTGAAGAGTTTTTAATCATCACTCCAGACAGAATAACTGGAGTTTTCAACCTGGACATGGGTGTATTTTAAAAGTGTCCAGGTATTTTCATCAAGGTAGAGAATGACTCATTTAATGAGAAGTCTGATCTTCTAAGTTAGAGGTATTCTTAGATTCACTTGCTAATTATTTCTGGTCTTGAGAAAATAAGGATGATACAGTTATAGTATCTGTTCTTTTCCAGTTCAAATCTTGACAATTAAAAGTATTACTGAAATCATATGACTGAAAAAAAATGCAACTACATTTCCCCAAACTTAAAGCATAGACATCATAGTGTTCCAAAGCAAATAAGAGAATTCTAGTGATTATAGAATTGATATTCCTTTTCTTCCTTTGCAACTGCCTGCTGGCCCAATTCACACTGTTTCTTCACAAGAGAAGAAAGATGTTTTTAAGCATTCTCCACAGACACAAAAAAATACTCTGGCTTTAAGGATGTTGCTGTGAAATACGGTTTGAGGATAAAATCCCCAACAAAGCTATCTTCTATCCTGCAACAAAAAAGTGTAGCAGTAGCATGTTCTGATGTAGAAAATAGGAAATAATCTATTAAAGCTTTACCCAGAGGTAATCTGTTATTGGGTCACGTATAGAGCTTAATTTTAAAAATAGTTTTATTTATGTTGCACTGATACGTCTACATATTCTGTTATTTATTTTGGCAAGGATAAAATTGTAAACCTATAATGATATTTTGTCAAAATAATCAATTTATAAAATACACAAAAACATAAAAATAAAATCATCTTAATTTTTGCTTTAATTACTTTCTATTAATGTATCTTTAATCACAGGACAATTTGGATTGTAGAAAATTTAAAGAAGATAACAGAGATCACCCATAATGCCACACAGAAATAATCTATATTTACCAAATATATTTACCAAATCTATACCAAATAATAATTTGGTATTATTACTTCACAATTTTATTTCTTCTAAATACGCAGTAATGCTACCTAAAAACTTGTAAAGTTTTTTTTTTTCAGTTCTGAAATTCTGTCCTCTAGAAGATAAATTAGTTTAACACATTTATTTATTTATTTATTTATTTATTTTAAGATTTTTTTTATTTATTTGTCAGAGAGAGAGAGAGCGCGAACACAGGCAGACAGAATGGCAGGCAGAGGGAGAAGCAGACTCCCTGCCGAGCAAGTAGCCCGATGTGGGACTCAATCCCAGGACGCTGGGATCATGACCTGAGTCGAAGGCAGCTGCTTAACCAACTGAGCCACCCAGGCGTCCCAGTTTAACCCATTTATATTTATTGTAATTTATTGTAAGCCTTGATGTATTTCTAAAACTTTGTCTTAAAGTTTTACTGCCAATATTTTTTCCCCTCTTCTCTATCCCTTCCTACCTTCTATTCAGTTGAGAACCTATTGTATACCTTGCATTTTTGAGGTTATAATCTATTTTATTTAGTCCTGCTTTTTTACATAAAAGTAAAGTTTTTTGTGATTATGATTTTGATTATTATGATGCATAATTTTAAATCCTCCCTGATAATTTATCATTTTACTTAATTATAACATAAATAACTACAGTTATTTTATTAGAATAACATTCTTATGGAGAATCACTGTATCAAAATATCTGAGCTTTTTTAAGAACCTCTAATGCATATTACCAAATTATTTTCTCAAAAGATTGTCTTGGTTACTGCTACTTGTAGTGATATTAGAAAATATTAACCATTGCATCCATACTGTCAATGAATATTAATTTTAATGCTGTAAAAATCAATAGCATTTCTTAAAATGCTATTTTGTTAAAATTTCTTAAGTATTTCTTAAAACTTGCACTTTTTGGTTTATTTTTTAATCATTAATTTTTTCTTTCATGTATCTAATCATGTCTTTTATCAATTTATCTATTGTGATCTTAGTATATTTTTCACATCTGTTGCTTCAAGCTCTGTATAGCTATGTCTATAATCTTTTTTGAAGTTTTCCCAGTTTATAGTTTAACTTTTAAATTCACTAATAATTTTTAGGATATCCAATTTAAAAATTCTCCTTTGTGTTTTCTTTTATTCAAAGATTGGTATATGTTTTTTCCTTTTCCTATTTTTTTTTCTTTAGTGGGTTTGATTTTTTACATTTCAACCTTTAATTCATCTCAGTTTATATTGATTGGGTTCAAATCTTAGTTCCCCTTTGTAATAACATCCTTATCTTTGGCAAATTGCTTAATCTATGTGCCTCAGTTATGTCATCTCTGAAATGAACACAAAGAAAGAGTCTGTATCACCGCATAATTGTGAGGGGTAAACAACATAATATATATCTAAAGTGTATGGCACATAGTAAATGCCCAGGAAATGTTACCTATTATTGAATCTGTTTATTCTTGGAAGAACATCACACTTTATTTATTTTTGGAAAGATCTTATTTATTTACTTGGCAGAGAGAGACCCAGCGAGAGAGCGAACACAAGCAGGGGGAGTGGGAGAAGGAGAAGCAGGCTTCCCACTGAGCAGGGAGCCTGATGCAGTTGGATCCCAGGATACTGGGATCATGACCTGAGTCAAAGGCAGATGCCTAATGACTGAGCCACCCAGGTGCCCCAAGCATCACACTTTAATTTATGGAGCTTTATTTTATGGTTTTCTATCTGCTGGGATTTTTCTCATTTTATTAGTCTCGGGAAAGAATTTGGCACAGTTTTCAAGCACCTGAACTCTAGGGCTGAACTGTTTGGGTATAAATCCCAGCATCCAAACTAATTAACTATATGACCTTGGGTAAAATTACTTTACATATTTGTTTTTTAATTTATCTATAAAATTGAGATATTTATGTCATTTGGCTCAGAGGTTTACTGTGAGGATTAAATACATTAAAGTAGTTAGTGATAAGTGTGTTTCTATCATGAGCTATTATTTGTTTCAAAATGTTCTTAATGTCATTTTCACCAGTTTTTATCCTCAAATGAAATTGAGGATAAATTCTGTCAAGTTTAGAGAGATCCCATTTCTATTTTTATTGCAAGTATGATGCTTTGGAAAAATTAATAATATTGAGTCTTTTTACCAAGGAAAAGCTGTATTTCTCCAATTTTTCAAAGCTGCTTTTAGATATATCAGTAAATAATTACAGTTTTTAAAATTTTTTTCACACTATTCAGAGTACTACTCAGCAATTGTGTTTAATTTTGTACATAAGGGCTTTATTTTTCTTATTTTTAAGTATTGTTAATACACAAGAAAGCCATTGTTTGGTTTATATTTATCTCTGTATAGCCACTTTGCTCTTAATTTTCGTATTTCATTTAAATCCATTTTCTTTCCTATTCTTGTATATAATCACATAGTAAGCAAATAATAGTTTTGCCTCCTCTTTCCTAATTGTTTAAAATCTGAGTTTTTACTTCCTTTTGTACTTTATTTACATAAGCCTCCAGAGTAATGCTGAATTCGTGTATTTAAGAGATATTCGGTGGCTGTTTTCCATGTTTCAGGTTCCATGGAAAGCACTTGATAAGCACTTGATAAACTGGGACTGCACAGCCATGGGCACTGTCCATACAGAACTTTAAAACTAGTTCATAGTCTTCACATAGTATCTATCAAATATTGTGTGTGAGTTTGCATAATTTGGAGATGATGTTAAATAGCTTTCATTAGATTATCAGAAAGAGTTTATATCCATAAAAGGATGGAATCATTAGTCCCAATTCGTGGTGACAAATTTAAGCCTTATTTATATTCTGATTAACTTTACTTCATAATGATTTAAATGTTCTTATTCTCTATTATAGACTTTTTATATTTGAAAGCAATGTGGTTGTATTATCAATTTCCTTAATGTATTCATATTTTTAAAAGAATCCACATTCAAAAAAATCAGTTATTACTTTTCCATAGGAATCTGTTAAATAACTACACATTATAAAAAAAGACTCTTTATAGATACATTAGTTTAAATTTTAGAAAACAGTATTTTGAGTGTTAAAAGACAATATTGAAGACACAATTCAAGTTGCAACTTAGTCATCCATGGTTTCTAAGAAACATAGGAATAGATTGGGTCATGATTTGCTATCTTAACTTGTGATTATTTATTGTAGACTAAAGATTAGATATTTAAAGAAATGTGCTTAAATGAAAAATAAACAAATATGCTTTTTGTTTATTTGTTCTTTTGCCAGCGATTTTCTTTGCACATTTCTATTTCTTTATTGTTAGGGAAGACAGCAAGTACAATGTGTACAGGAGCACTTTATCGGTTCAGTATACAGAGTAGGAGTCTTGCCAGATGGCTAGCTCTATACAAATAAAAAAAGTTGAACAATGTGAGAGATGCCCACTCTTGTGGACAAAGAACAAGCCTCACTCCCCAACTGCCTCTCACTTTACCCCACAATAGCATGCCTGTAAGTATACAGTCCTGGAGCAGCAGAGCAGTTTCTTCATGGAGCCAGTCATTGCAAATCCTTAAAAGTATTTTGAATGGAGCTATAAAAACTTAAAGCATTGAACATTCCCTTCTCAAGTTATTATCTGTAAGGGTTCAATCTGCTATCTCAGCAAATTCACTTTCCATCTGTTCATGTAATTTATTTACAAATAAACTAGGGAGATTCTTTAAAAGTTGGTTAAAAAGTTGGTGAGAAGTGGCTAGACTTGTAATTGGAATCACTGACCCTCATTGAGTAGATTTTAGCCACAATGTGAAGAGGGAAAGACAGATAGTGGATGCCATGAGTGATTTAAAACAAAATGAAATTACCAAGACAGTTAAATATGACTATACAATTAGAATGTGATTGAGGAAAGGGAACGGGGCAACAGGTATGTTCTTTCTTCTTTATTCAGTCTCTTCAGTTTATCTCTTCAGGTATGGTACAGTATTACATAATTATTGTTTTAGGTCAATGAAATAATTATACTCTCAAGGCATTTGTTAATTTATCCATTCAAGGATTTAAAAAGTGTTCTTCAACATTTCCTGTATAAAGGCATGTGATAGATTCTGGAGTTTTCCCTTTTGAAGCTTATAGACCAATGGGGGCATCATGCATTGATAATTATTTAACCATAAAATGCAATACTTACAATGAGGGAAAGGCACAGGGAACTATGAAAGTGCAATAGGAAAACCATTATTTCACTTGTGGATTGAGAGACAGCTTCTCTAAGGAATGTTTAGGTTCCACTCTGAGAAATCCATGAGTCAGACATAGAAAAGCCTGTGATAGACAAGCAGGAATTAGACAAAGCAGAACCTTGTGGACCACATTTTAACACATAATAACACATTTTATTATCATTATAATTATTATTATTATTATTTTAAATTTAGTTGGCCATAAATAGAGGAGGACCATATCATATTCCTAATATTAAAAGGCACTGTAACTTCAGTTTGAGAATATTAAAAAGATCTGAGATGAATTGTGGCGATGATTGCACCACAATGTGAGTATTCTTGATGCCACAGAACTATACAGTTAAAAATGGTTAAAATGGTAAATATTGTGATATACATATTTTACCATAATAACAAAAGAAATATACTCAATCTCTCTGAAAATATGCCCTCACGTGGATAATTATATTAACCATTGCAGTGCATTATGACGGTATTAGGAGAGGGAATTCATGTAGAGAGCTTGTCAGATACCCTGGCAGAGTTGAACTGTTATATGTATATTCCAATGATGAGAAAAATGAAAATGAGCACTGTGCTGTGGACGAAGATGTTAGGATCCAAGGACCATCATATATTATCATTGGCAAGTAGTGTTAACTGCTTAACTTCATTTTCTTGATTTGTTGTTTGAGATGAAAAGCAGTTACCTCTAGGTTATTTTGAAGGTAAAATATATGTAAAATATATCTGTCCAGTATCTGGAATGTAGTAGGTGTTCAACAAATAAGTAATTTCTTTTACGGGAGCACTATTCACGGTATATCAATCCCTAAAACTTCACAAAAATTATCAATAAAAGTCAAATACAAATATATCCATTGTAAATTCTAAGAGTGATAAAGATCCTGGACTAATCCTGAAGTCATCTGTTGGGAGAGTGAAGGCTGGATCAGATGCTATAGGTATGTTTAATTTCGTAAGAAATTATCAACCTGTCTTTGGAAGTAGCTCTACCATTTTTGCATTCCCATGAGGACTGAAGAAGATTTCCAGTTGTTCCAGGCTCCTCACCAGCGTTTGGTGTTGCCAGTGTTCTGGATTTGAGCCATTCTAATAGATGTGTAGTGATTTTTTTGTTTTGGTTTGCAATTCCCCAGTGACATGCGATATTGAACGTCTTTTCATATGCTTATTTGCCATCTGTATATCTTCAGTGATGATGTGTCTATTCAGATCTTTTGCCGTTTTTTAATTGGGTTGTTTTCTTGTTGAGTTTTAAGAGTTTTTTGTATATTTTAGATACTAGTTCTTTATCAAATATATCTTTTTTTTAAAAGATTTTATTTATTTATTTGACAGAGAAAGATCACAAGGAGGCAGAGAGGCAGGCAGAGAGAGAGAGAGAGGAAAGCAGGCTCCCTGCTGAGCAGAGAGCCCGATGTGGGACTTGATCCCAGGACCCTGAGATCATGACCTGAGCCGAAGGCAGCGGCTTAACCCACTGAGCCACCCAGGTGCCCCTCAAATATATCTTTTGCAGATATTTTCTTCCATTCTGTGACTTGCTTTTTAGTTCTCTTGATACAGTCTTTTGCAGAGCAGGAGCTTTTAATTTTAATGAAGTCCAGTTTATTGATTATTTTCTCCATGGAATGTGCCTTTATGCTTTTGGTGTTGTATGTACACAATGTCACCTAGGTTTTTCCTACATTACTTTCTAGTTTTGCAGTTTTACATTTTACATTTAGATTTGTGATCTATTTTCTGAAGAGTGTAAAGTCCATGTCTAAAGTCATATTTTGTTACAGGAACATTTGTTGAAAAGATGATCTTTGCTCCATTGTACTGCCTTTGCTCCTTTGTCAAAGATCAGTTGACTATATTTAAGTGGATCTATTTTTGAGCTCTCTGTTCTGTTCCATTGATCTATTTTTCTTTTGTCAGTATCACTCTATCTTGTTTACTATAGCATTACAGTAAGTCTTGAAGTCAGGTAGTGTCAGCCCTCTGCCTTTGTTATTCTCCTTTAATATTGTGTTGTTGATTCTGGTTCTGTTACCTCTCCATCTAAACTTTAGAAATGGTTTGTCAACAACAAAATAACATAGATAACTTGCTGGGAATTTGATTAGGATTGTATTGAATCTATTGATCAAGTTGGGAAGAACTGGTATGTTGACAATGTTGAATATTCTATTTTTTTAGCTTTGCATGAAAATTTGCTAAGGCTGTCTGGGTGGCTCCATCAGTTAAATGTTTGCCTTTGGCTCAGGTCATGATCCCAGGTGCTGGGATCGAGCCCCACGTCGGGCTCACTGTCAGCAGTGAGTCCTCTTCTCCCTCTTCCTCTGCCTCTCCCCCAACTCATGCTTTCTCTCTCTCAAATAAATAAATAAAATGTTTAAAAAAAGAAAATTTGCTAAAATACTTGTTTAATGAAAGAATAAATTGAACTCTTCCATACCGTAGCCATATCTCAAGAGTTTGTGCTCTATCTGCAGCTTAGTCCTAGTCAAAAAACCAGCTGGCTGATAAAGTTAAAGATGTAACACTGAGAAGTTGCCTCTTCGCATTAGGCCTGTCTGAAGATAAAGGATGCAAAGATTAGACAGATGCAATTAGTAGAAGGTGGCAGGAAGGACATAACTACAGTGTAGCTGAGCTTATAGGTTAAAAAAACTATACCACTATGTATGCCCTAAAGATGCTGTGATCAATGGGGGTTTTCAGCTTTATAAAATAATATATATGTTTCCTGGAAACAAACTGAGGGTTACAGAAGGGAGGGGGTAATTAATTGCCTAACCTTTTTTTTTCCACCTTAACTGTGGAGATATTTTTTTATTATTATTTTTTAAGATTTTATTTATTTTTTTGAGAGAGAGAGAGAGCAAGATCACAAGCAGGCAGGCAGAGAAAGGAGGAAGCAGGCTCCCTGCCAAGCACAGAGCCAATGCAGGGCTCGATCCCAGGACCCTGAGATCATGACCTGAGCTGAAGGCAGAGACTTATTAACCTGCTGAGCCACCCAGGCCCCCCAACTGTGGAGGTCTTTATATCATTTCTGTATAGTCATGAAAGAAGTTTAATTTTCAAGCTAAATAAAAATTGCTTAAAATATCAATGATTTAGGATTTGGGGATAGAAATATGGATGTATTGAATTCAACCCTGATACTTTATTGAATAAGACTAAAAGTCTTTTAATAACCTTAATAAGTCTTATTAGCTCACAAAAATAAGGCTGAGTTACTGCATTCTCAAACCTATGACTTTCTAACAACTTAAGAAACTGAAACTACAGTAGTGATATTCCTTAAATCTTTGAAACACCAAGCAAGATTTTTAAAAATCTGTTTTAATTCAGCCAGAATTTTTGAGCAAAAGCCAAAAGTATTTCTTCTAAACTCATAGAAACTTGAATAAAGTAAATAATTCTGGCAATTAAGCAAAAGTCTGCAGGGCCCCTGCCAATAGATACAGCTGTCACTGCTTTCTTCCCTTGTTTTAGGTTTTTAGTTAGCGAGCGGGCCATGATAGGGGAAAAATCGTTTCAAGTTTGTATTTCTGCTGTTTTTTAAAATTTCCTTTTCATTTTTCCATTGCATAAAACAAACTGACTTGGGAGTTATACCTGTTACCAAGCTTCAAATGTTATCTCTATGCAGACTTTCAGATACCTATCCCCAACCCCAACACCTTCCATATTCTGGTCTCATTTTTTCAGATATTTACTTGGTAGCTCTGCTTAGATACATAATAGGAAACTGAAAACTATTATATATTCAAAACTAAATCTCTAGTCAACTTCCTTTTTCACCAAAACCCTGCTTCCCCTTTGCCAAGTGGCAGTGTCTTCCAAATGGGCAATGGGCAAGCCAAGAGGTGAGAACTCAGCCCTGACCTCCCTCCTTTTCCTCACAGGTCCAGAGTCCCCTTGAAACTAAGAACCATAGATCTTGGGTTTGTTGAATCTAAGGACCTAACACAGGGTATATGATAGACCCTTAAATATTTTTAAACAAATGAAATTTCCTATATAACCGTTTCTACATTTGCTAACTAAATTACTCATTTTATGTATCTATAGTGCAAATTGTATTGGCAACTACAGAATGTTAGAGAATCCATTAGATCTTGGAAGAGAAATGATGTTGTATCATTCCTCCTATTTGCAGAAATGCATGGAATTATGCTAAACCAGTGTTAACTGTTTAATAGTGAATCTTGTGCTTAAAGGCTTCTAACTGAAGGCAGTTACATAGCCTTTCACATATGTGGTGCTTTTTCTTTTAATTATCAATTTTCTTCTATGACATATCTTCAATGGGATTAAGTACATATACCCCCACTCACATGCACACACATGTATTTATTGATCACATAAGGTGCAAAGTATTTAAACCCCCATAGAAATATGAAAATATGTATAAGTCATGTTCTTTTTCCTCAATAACTTCTAATCTAGATAGGGGTGAAGAAGAACTAATACAGGGCACCTGGGTGGCTCAGTGGGTTAAGCTCAGAGGCTTAAGGGTTAAGCTCTGCCGTCGGCTCAGGTTATGGTCCCAGAGTCCTGGGATCGAGCCCTGCATCGGGCTCTCTGTGAAGCAGGAAGCCTGCTTCCCTTCCTCTCTCTGCCTGCCTCTCTGCTTACCTGTGATGTATGTCTCAAATAAATAAAATCTTTAAAAAAAAAAGAACTAATACAGGTGTCTTGTGTACATTTTTCATATAATTCTTACAAGTACATATTAGTATTCCCATTTGCCAATTGCAGAGATAACTTGCCAAATGAAATAGTCATATGGAAGAATTCTGACTACATCTACACTTTTGTATTTTAATCTCATTGCCTTTTGATAATATAAATATCTTAAAATGCTCTTACCATATGCCCAGACCAGACTTTCCAGGACAGTTTTATAATCAGATGTTCTGCTGTACTTTCATTTCCCTCATAAGCCATCAAGACCTGTCAAAATACCAAATTTTGGCAAAGAAACCACGTCTCCAAAATAATTTTTTTCTCAACCCCTGAAATTGTCTTCAAATACGTTTTGTAATAAAGTGTCCCTATAATCAGTTGAAATTGGCTTTGCATTTGAAAGATAAGCAAGAACCTTATAATAAGGAATCCATGAGTGAGTCAAACAAATCACTCCATGATTTTATTTATTTATTTATTTATTTTATTTTTTTTGAGTTGAGAAACTGGCTTTCTTGTTTTATTTTTTTTTAATTTTTTATTTTTTATAAACATTTATTTTTATCCCCAGGGGTACAGGTCTGTGAATCACCAGGTTTACACACTTCACAGCACTCACCAATATACACAATGGAATACTATGCAGCCATCAAAAGAAATGAAATCTTGCCATTATTTATTTATTTTTAAGAATTTTCTTTACTTATTTGACAGAGAGAGAGCACAAGAGAGGGAACACAAACAGGCAGAGCAGGCAGAGGGAGAACCAGGCTCCCCATCTAGCAGGGGGCCTGATGCAGTACTCGATCCCAGGACTCTGGGATCACAACCTGAGTTAAAGGCAGATACATAACTGATTGAGCCACCCAGGGACCCCTCACTTAATGATTTTAGAAAATGGGGAAAACCTCATACGAGTTTACCAGAGGATAGACTTTCCTATAAAAATAAATCTTGATCTACGTCTTGAAATATAGAAGAGATTTGTTTTCTCCTCCATAAACTGAGGTTAATAATAATAACTACATGATTGATTCATATGAATATTACTTAATACTTAAGCTTCTAGAACAGAGCCTGGCTTGCCAGTTGAGAGATGATGGAGTGTGTTTTTCTGTTAACTATTAAACTAAGGACCATTTAATTAATTTTTAATTTCTATGATATTTCTAGTGGTAATTATAGAATATATGATATTATTCTGAAGTATAAAATAGACAATATAATAATTATAATTTCTATAACCTAGTATAATATATAGTATAACATATAAAATACTCAATAGATATTTGTTGAATGAATTATGAAATGATGGTGTATCATTGACAAATTTTAAGGCAGAGAGTATAAGAGAGTTAACTTTTTTGAAGATCAAATTAAATTTTATATTATTCACTGAGCTTCAGATATATGTATACATGTTCATTAAAAAAATAAACTTATGGCACAAGTTAGTCCTGGTAACAGGGATCGGTTATAGATTCAGTGAGAGTGCTCTGATCCTTGTGCCTAACTAGTCTTTAAAAGTTTCTGAAGTTTGAGAATTTTCTTCCATGTCTATTGCCAGCTGGGGTTAGTCTGGGCTCTTTCATATAGTAAGTGCTCAATAGATACTTTTTTTTTTAATTTTTTATTTTTTATAAACATATATTTTTATCCCCAGGGGTACAGGTCTGTGAATCACCAGGTTTACACACTTCACAGCACTCACCAAAGCACATACCCTCCCCAATGTCCATAATCCCACCCCCTTCTCCCAAACCCCCTCCCCCCAGCAACCCTCAGTTTGTTTTGTGAGATTAAGAGTCACTTATGGTTTGTCTCCCTCCCAATCCCATCTTGTTTCATTTATTCTTCTCCTACCCACTTAAGCCCCCATGTTGCATCACCACTTCCTCATATCAGGGAGATCATATGATAGTTGTCTTTCTCTGCTTGACTTATTTCGCTAAGCATGATACGAGGATGTGGAGAAAGGGGAACCCTCCTATACTGTTGGTGGGAATGCAAGCTGGTGCAGCCACTCTGGAAAACAGTATGGAGGTTCCTCAAAATGTTGAAAATAGAACTGCCCTATGACCCAGCAATTGCACTATTGGGTATTTACCCTAAAGATACAAATGTAGTGATCCAAAGGGGCACATGCACCCGAATGTTTATAGCAGCAATGTCCACAATAGCCAAACTATGGAAAGAACCTAGATGTCCATCAACAGATGAATGGATCAAGAAGATGTGGTATATATACACAATGGAATACTATGCAGCCATCAATAGATACTTTTTTTTTTTAAGATTTTATTTATTTATTTTACAGAGAGAAATCACAAGTAGATGGAGAAGCAGGCAGAGAGAGAGAGAGAGAGGGAAGCAGGCTTCCTGCTGAGCAGAGAGCCCGATGCGGGGCTCGATCTCAGGACCCTGAGATCATGACCTGAGCCAAAGGCAGCAGCTTAACCCACTGAGCCACCCAGGCGCCCCAATAGATACTTTTTTGATAAGACTTATGTTTGATACAAAGAAATAACTACTTATATTGTGAGAGATTAAAGTTATTAACAGAAACTATGGAATCCCTTTCTTTTAGATTTCAGTTTTCACATCAGCCACATATTTGTTCTGAAATTACATATAAATGGAAGGATATATCCACTCTTATCTTATTGGAAACTTAATTAATATTTAATACATTAATATTTAATACAAATTTGAGTAAAAAGGGATAAGGCTCTTTGTGCAGCTCAAGACCGTGTTGCTGTTGTAAATCTGAAACCTCCACATAAGGGCATCAAAATGTAGGAGTCAGGGAGCTTCCCAGTAACTCTTCTGTCAATAGAACCATGGAAAGTAGACAAGAACAGAGTGCTCATCAACCAAAGCACTTGGGACTAAAGAGAATGATGATATTTTCTTGCAGAACAATTCAGCAAGGAAAACTCACTCACTGCTGTGGAAGAAACCAAAAGTTCAGCACTTGGCATTTAAGGTTCCATAATTTGATTACACTCTTCTTCCCACTTATTTTTTCTAATGCTGTCTTCCATGAGTTCATGCTCTGGCCATATTAAACTCTGCAGAGTTGTCTGAATTTAGCCTTTACTTTCCTCCTTCATGCTTTTACTGTTGCCACTTTCTTCTCCTTGCATAGATCTACCTATCAAATATCAACCAATGCTTTGCTTTTAGTAATTACTCCATAAATGTATTCAACAGACATTAAATGAGTGCCTTCAATGTGTAAGGCTTTGTATTAGGCAGATAGGGTATAGAAAGTGGAATGAGCCAAACTGCTGTTGAGACATTTAAATGTAGAAAGTCTCTCATTGTATGTACGTCTTTGATTTACTATTACTATGTTTGCGGCTGCTACAAAATGTCACGACGTGGTAGGTGCTTCATAAATATGTATGGGGTGAATGAATAATTAAAAATTACCATCCAACTATCTCTGATTACATTATTTTACAATCTTCAAAGAAAATGAAACACATTTCTTGGTCTTTGAATAGCATGCAATAAAAACTGATGTCTGATTAAATAGCACAAATATTCTCGCATACCCTCTTACATGTGTTTCAAAAATGAATACTTGTTGAATTTTTTTACTAGAACTGTTTTACTAGAATTTTACTAGAAATGAAGTGCATTTAAAAAATTACTATCAGGGCGCCTGGGTGGCTCAGTGGGTTAAGCCGCTGCCTTCGGCTCAGGTCATGATTTCAGGGTCCTGAGATCGAGTCCCGCATCGGGCTCTCTGCTCGGCGGGGAGTCTGCTTCCTCCTCTCTCTCTCTCTGCCTGCCTCTCTGCCTACTTGTGATCTCTCTCTGTCAAATAAATAAATAGAATCTTTAAAAAAAAATTACTATCTTATGTTGTTTCTACCTATAGGAGCCTAAATTATTTTGGTAGGAGTCACTCATCAATTTAAGTACTGACACAATACCTATCGCTAGTGACTCTTCTCTCCTATTTAAAAAAATGGAATGTCAAAAGTTATATCCTACTCTTCCCTTCTGTGTGATATCTCTCTTAACCTGAACAACAGCTAATAGGAGATATAAGATCATTAGCCTTGTTCTTTAATCATGGGTGGGACTCTTGTCAGAAGACAGTCGAAATTTTATGTGCCCTTAGACTGGTGGGATAGAATAAATACCTGCTCTTTTACATGCAAGATATACAGATACTGTGTAGCAAGAAGCAGCTGCTGACATACTGAAACTTTGCAGCTGTATTATGGAGAATGGCTTCACGTGGAGCTTCAGAAAGCTGAGTGGCAGTAGCAGTGAATCCTTTTTATTAGACATGACCATCTCTATAAAGGAATAAAGTCGTACAAAGGAGAGATTACAGCCCAGGAAGTCTTTAAAACTCCCAGTGTAAGTTGAGTGAGTGTTTCAATCTGGTATGGTTTCTTCCCAGGTTTTGCTCTTTTGTGAATGTCTAAGAGCAAAAAGCAAAGAAGTTTGAAAGTTCTGTCTTGCTGGCATGGGAATTTTTTTTTCTGCTGTCAAAGACTTATTAAATTCTGTTCTGGATTGTTAGATATGAATCACAGGGAAGGTATCATGGAACACATTTCTTTGTAGTAGTACAGCTATCTCAGATCAGTTTGAACTGCCGTTGGACAACAAGAGAAGTTAACAGCACATTCAGTCATGTCATTGTAGTCCAACAGGTCTCATTTAGTAGGAAACCTTCCAGGTATTAGTCAAAGTGATATATCAAAATGCCTCTTTCATTATGGCATGATAAAATAAATCAGATGTAGACATACAGGATATTCAATTCTCACCCAGAGCAAATGGCACAACAAAGTACCATGCAGACATAATTTCAAGAGGTGAGTTGCTGAATGTTGCATACCTTCTGATTTTTAGAGTGGACTGGTTAAAGATGTGGCCCAATGAATTCAGCACACATTTGATTGTTCTCTCTCTTTCTCTCTCTCTCTTTTTTTTTTTTTGATTGTTCTCTTTAAGTGTTGGAAATATTTTGAACTTTACTTAATATACTTACTACAATAGTTTTTTAACTTTGTATGCCTACACATTACCTGGGAAGCTTGATTAAAATGTAAATACTTGGGTTATTTCCCCAGAGACTCTAACTTTCTTGGGAGTTTCTCAGAATTGTATTTTCTTAACAAGTACATCCAAGTGCTGTTAAGGTAGGTAGCACTAATGGGAAGCACTAACCCATTAGCTGAGGTTTCCTTGTTATCTTCAACATCCCTACCCATTATTTGGATCCATTCAGTTGCTTTCACTGATCCTTTATGCAGATCATTGACAGCACAGCAATTATCAGTTCTGTTTCCCAGTATCTTTCCAAACTTGTACCAAAACTCACCTGTCATATTTTACCTTTTATTTGATATTCATCTGTTTTTGTGAATAGTAATTCTTTGCCAAAAGCAGCACTATATTCAAAGTATAATAAAATATGTATTTGTCCTTGATTAATAAATGGATTCTCATTAATACACTGATAGGAAAGAAGTTGAGTGGAATCTCATAAATATATGTTTGAGTTTTAAATCTTGCTTGATAAAACATCTCCTCCCTTGTTCATTGACTGAATCAGTAATTCTTGGAATTGCAAATACTTAGAAGATCATATTGCCTGATTTGCTCATGATTACTATTTCCATTTTCCATTAGTATCTCAATCTTATAATTTCAAGCAAAATAATTGGGTAGAATTGGCACCATGTCATTTTCATGGGATGGTAGGCAGGGGATAGTTTGGAATCAGCAAGTCCTCTCTGCATTTTCTCAGATTTCAAGAGATACCTAACCTTATATACATACTCTCCTAAAATGTGGAACAAAATATATGTAGGACTTTCTATTTACTACCTAAAAGCGATGATTTCCTGAAACTACCTCTCTGAATAACTGTGACTTCATCAATTATAGTCTTGTATGACATCACTGGCTTAAATTAGCCTGTGAAAAATAATGTGCTATAAATATCACAAGCAGGGGTTCTACTATTTTTAAGTCTCTCTGCATGTATTACATGATTTTAAAAATAAATGGGTAATTAGCTTAATCATAAATCTAATTATCTAAAAATGTGAGTAGTCAATTGTTCTATACAATGCAGGTTGTGCTGTCAGCACTCAATTAATATCTGTATCTTCAAAGCACTTAAAATTTTTTTTTTTTCTCAGAAGCCTCTCAGTCATGTTTCACAATCTGGTGATGTTACATTTATTGAAATGTTTTGAAATCTACTGTATCGCTCCTCCTTTTCCATATACTTCACACAAAATCGAGTGGTGGGCTGTTTCAGGAACTAAGATGGTTGCAGTCTAAAGACTATTATATTCTACCTGCTAGTGGAACAATAGATGACTGTTCTGAGAAAGGATACTCTTTCCTTTTCATTTTCAGAAAATGGGGTATTTTCCATGAATGTGTGCTCTTACTCTTTGGCTTTGAACAGCAAGTTCTTCAGAAAGTTTTGCTAAGTATATTTGATCATAGCAGGAAGCTGCTACAATATTGTTCCTGACTTTGCAAGAAAACTATTGAAGATAATATTAACTTGATGACAGAGTTTAAAGAAGTCAGTGTGAGGCTGGAGATGAATGTCTAAAGTATGCAGTTATTCAGTGAGCGGGAGATGTGTCACCGATGTTTAAGTTAGATTTCATCTGAAAATTAATCGGAGATATAGAATATTGACATGAAGATGTTTAATGGACTTAACTTTTAAATATATAATATCCCATTTCTAAAAGGGTGGTGTCTTTTAGTCTTTTAGATTCAAAAGCTAATTTTATTTCTGGAAAATTTAATTTATTCCACTTTAATATTTACTTGTGTTTTGTACATGTTAGTAGGGTTTTTACTTACACACACACGTACATGCACACACGTATCCATAGCCATATACGTGTTAGTATTCACAATCTTGTGAAGAAGGAACTTGGGTTTCCATTATACAGACTGGGTGACTGACTCCTCAGGGAGATTAAGTGACTTGTATAGCAGAAGCAGAATTTCAGAAAATGAGTCTGAGGATAAAATGTCCCCTGCTCTTATAACGTAGAGTAGGAGATATTGGTGTCTTTTCACTTATATTAATCTGCATTCAATTCCAATAAGCTTCATTTAACTGTTTTCTGAAAATAATACTGTATAGCAAATGTTTCTCAGAAATAGTATGAACACCATAAGTAAATATTCTTTTTGACATGGCTTTTCTTTTTTATTTTTGTTTTTGTTTGTTTGTTTGTTTGTTTTGTTTATTTGTTTGACAGACAGTGATCACAAGTAGGTAGAGAGGCAAGCAGAGAGAGGGGAGGAAGCAGACTCCCTGCTGAGCAAAGAGCCCTATTGGGGGTTGGGGGCTCCATCCCATGACCCTGGGATCATGACCTGAGCTGAAAGCAGAGGCTTTAACCCACTGAGCCACCCAGGCACCCTGACATGGCTTTTCATAAACTGTATTGAGGGTAGATCAAGATGTCTTTTTTCTTTCTAAAATAGAGATGTGACCATTTGATTATATATGTTAATATTTTATCAGTATTTGTAAAATCTTGTTCTCTGTCAAAGTAAATGATTGTATGACCATCAGTTAAATGAAATATTAGTTGCATTGGCCTTAATTATATAATCTTTTAATTATATAACAGTACTGAATACTTCGCACATAATTGTTGTTGGCTAAATGCTTGCCAATGTATTGTTGAAGCTTTTTAAAATAACATGTGGATTAGCCTATGCCAGAACTAAACATAAGAGCTAGATAGTGTTTGTACAACAGAAAACTGAATATCTGGATATGGACCAAAATACTCAAAGGAGAACACTAGCATTGTCTAAATTAGAAAGGGAGAAGTAGTGAACAAGACAAGTGTGGGAAAAAAGAAGGAAAAGCAAGGAAGGAATATAGTGTGCCACACTATGTTGTCTTATGGTAACATGTTGTTTTAATGTGTGACTAAGGCATTTAATAAAGGATGGGGGAGAAAAGAAATTGAATTTCCTTGGAAATTGGGGAAGTGCTAATACATGTCAGGGTTACAGCAGTCACTAGACACCTAGAGATCTGTGATGGTTTGGGGGATGCTGCCGCCAGTAGAGAAGCCACGGGGCTCAAGGGCAGCAAGTTCAGGGAGCTGGCCAGCACAGTGCGGCCTCAGGGACAGGAATGCATCCTTGGTTCCTGCTTGTAAGCATTATGTATTTTCAGCCACGGAGAAGAAAAAGGTCTGCTCCTGTAAGTGGCACGTCTTTGTCAGAGTTGTTCGTTTGTTTCATTTGCTGCAGCACTTTCAGGCCTGTGGGGGCTGGGGAGTGAGCTGGGAATAACGGAATGGTATGTCCTCCAGAGAAGGAAGAAAAGCAGTTTCTTCTGCATTAGCAGGAGTGGATTTCAGCCTCTCTGCCTCTCTCCTCTGCAGCGCTGCTTAGGGAATGTGATCAGGGAGTCACAAATGATAGGATAACTGGTGACACAATAGAACAAGTCTCTAGCAGAAAACAAATGTGTGGACAAGATCTGAAAGATGCTTTTATATTTGAACAGCAAGAAACCCATTAAATGAAATAAATTACATGCTGTCAGGCTGATGACTCAGTGTCCTATTGAAATAGGCAATATTTTGGAGTGAAGGAAAAGATAGCATGGTATGACACAGACAAGCTCAAAATAATGAAAACTTTTCCTTCTGACTCGAGCGTGAATATTCAGATTAGAAGACAGACTTCCGACACTCAGTGAAGTGCATATTAAAAAATGCTTTAAAATATTGCTAGTTAGACGACTATATTTAGACTATGTTTATAAGTAGCAATAATCCCTAACAAAGAACAAAACTCTAATAAAAGGCATTCCTTGTTATTTATTTTCACCATCCTACCCTTATTTTAAGGAGTTAAAGTTAAATTTCGGTTTGTTTATGGCAAATGCTTTGGAATAGTTATTGGGTGGTCCATTCATTCCTTCATTTATTCAGTTCAGTAAATGTATATCGAGAACTTCCATGTGCCAGGCATTATAAAAGCAACAATGAACAAGAGACATGTCCCCTGACCTTATGGGCCTATGGCCTTGCAGAATAAAAAATTAATATTTATTAAATAGTTTTCATAGTAAATATTTCACATGCACAATGTTACACAAGTCTTAGAATAGTCCTATGAAATAGTCGTTCTTCCCGTATTTTACACATGAAGGAAACTAGGGTCAGAGATTGAATAACTTGCCGTAAGTTGCAAGCTGAAGAACGGACGAGAAAATTTGAAGTCATAATAACAGAGAGTAGAATGGAGGTTATCAGATACTGGGGTGTGGGAAAAAGAGGAGGTGAAAAATAGAGAGGACTGCCGGTTGCCAGGGACTTGGAGGAGGAGATATTGGGCTTAGAGGAGAAAATCTGATGAGTTATTGTATAAGAGGTTCAGTTTTGAAAGATGTAAAAACCTGTGGTGTTGGGTGGTGGTAATGGTGGCTCAGCAATATGAATTTACACAATACCAGTGAACTGTACACTTGAAAATGGTTGGGATAGTATAAGTGTTGCCATTAATGGGGAAACATTTCATGACAAGTACCCAGGGTATTTCTATGTGTGCTGTTTGTGAAAACTTTGACAAAATGAAGAACCACTACAAAAAACCATGATGTTCATTATTTAGTACATTAGTAATTTATCACTAATTGTAATAATATTTGAAAGAAAAACAACTATAATGTCTTTAATTGATTCTTCCTACCAGTCCTTCAGTTAAATTTGATCTTCAAATTAAATTGATTGATTTGGAAATGTTTACAACTATGCCATTTGTACAAAAAGTACTGTTAGGTTCAATTGATAGAGTTAAAAAGTAGAAGACACCAATTGAGTGACTTGCTCATGTTCCTACAGTGTCAATCCTGGAGTCAGGTGATAACCCTCTGATACCAAGTCTACTTGCTTCATAAAACATGTGCTTACAAATATATTTAAATAAACTAAAACTTATTCTATAAACAAGAAACATAAAATAAAATGAAATCGATAATATTGTTGACCCCAAATGAGGAGCATTTACCTTTCCTTTTGTTTTTTTTTCTTTCTATCCTATCCTTTTCCTTTCCTTTCCCCATCCCTTTTCTTCTGTTTTTGATGCAGGTGTTTATTATCCAGCTACCATAAAGCTAAAGCTTTTTTGGAAAATAAAAACAAATATTTATACATACAAGATGAAAATGTGGTTGCTGGTCAGTCACCTTGTGATACTATCTTTTACAGCCTGTTTAGCAGGTAAGAAATATCCTTTGGGAATAACATGGAAAACATTAGGAGAAGGAAAGGAAAAGTGAATTGGGGTAAATCAGAGGGGGAGACAAAGCATAAGAGACTGTGGACTCTGAGAAACAAACAGGGTTTTGGAGGAGAAGGGGGTGGGGGGTTGGGGAGCCTGGTGGTGGGTATTATGGAGGGCATGTATTGCATGGAGCACTGGGTGTGGTGCATAAACAATGAATCTTGGAACGCTGAAAACATGAAATTAAGATGTTTTAAAAAAAAAGAAATATCATTTATGTAGTCTCGTAAATTATGTCAATATAATCAACATGTGTGTATTCACTTTATTAAATCTGGTACATGAAGTTAAAATTAATGTTTTTGACATCTGTGTCAGATGTGTAAATATATATTAAAGTCAACCCTGTTTTTCTTTTTATTTTCAAGTAAAATTTCACAAGATTTAATCAGTCTTATTTAGTGGTAAGCTGGTAAATGTTTAAAATGTGGACCTCTGGGAGAGGAAAAATAACCCTACTGTGTAGCATTCTTCAGTTGCCAGGGAGTAAATATCCCCACTATGGCCAACCTTGACAAATTAACATAATTTAATGTGCTATTGGAAAAGGTATACAACAGCTCACCATTATATTGCATTTTCACTAAATAAAAATAGAATGTAGTAAAATAATTAGAAAGTAATGAGTTTTAAACATTTGTTATCTTTGTTTTTAATTTATTTATTTATAAGTTAATAAAATTTAATTTTCATTACTTGTTGGTCAGTCTTGTGAAAAACAATTTTAAGATAATCTACAGTGTGTTAAGGGCATTAAAGACAACAAAGCAGTTTTGAAAGTGCTCTAGTTTTAGGACAAATACTATAACTCTATCTTTCAAAGACAAGTAAGGATTCAGAAATATTTCTTACAGGGAGAGATGCATTATATTTTTATCTGGAAGCAGCATGTTTTCTAACAATCAATTTTTCTAATACTTTCATCTCAATAACCTTAACTCAGTAAATACTTGTTGAGCTGTTAATGAAGTTCAAGATGTAGATGGATCTTATCCTTCATTTATTAGTCCTCATTGATTGTTTCAGTGATGAACCTGCTAGGCATCCTACTGCATTTCTTGTTTATTATTAAGGCAATAAAAATGCTATTTTATTTTGGGGAGTATTTTTTATTATTATGACTTCAGAATTCATAAAATATAATAATTTTCATCAATGCTTAAGAATTTTAATGACATTGCTATAGCCACAGGAATTATCCACACAGTTACATGCATATTTATATATAGACCACAAATTTTAATGCAACTATAAGATGCAAAGACATGAAATAAGTACTTGCAAACATGTGATGATACATCAACTGTAATAATAAAGGTCCACTAATGTCATTTCATTAACTAGTATCTCAGTTATTTGATTAATGTTTGAAACCACAACTTGAAAGCTGATTTGGGATTAAGATTGCTTTATCTTTTATTTTAGAGTTTACGTGGTACAGAAGATATGGTCATGGAGGTAAGTTGATGAAAGGGTAAGTTTTTAAAAATAGCTTTTCTCAAATGAAACATATTTCACCTCTCTTTTAAGCTATTAACTCTCTAAACTTAAAGGCAAATGGTTAATATTAGATCACTTGGGGATTTTGTGAGATGGTTTATCTGGGGTCATAAGACAACTTGTTTGACTGCCCGAGTGAACTCAGTGGATATACCACAAACAAATATGTTATTAAAGGATCGTAGCCAATAGAAAATATTCCATGTGGCCTGTATTTTTTTTTTCCTTGCGTGCTTTGTAACAATTTTATACTATTAAATTTTGAAGCAATATTTTAAATATTGTAAACACCTAACTTACTTTTGAATGTCTCTTGCTTTGCTGAAAAGATAGAACTAAAGTTAGTGACCTCAGAACCTTAAGATTCAGTTTAATTAGGACTCCAAAGATGTTGCAGAATTTATTGTTTATGATTTATTAAATATAACTGTTAATTCTGCTCATTTAGATTCTACTTCAACCACTGAACATTTCTTGCCAGAAATAGAGGCAGCATGGGATACTGGAGAAAATAGAGTCTAGAGTAAGAACAGCTGGGATTTGCATAGTCAACCTGGTATTCACTAGTGATGTGATCTTGTACAAATTATTCACCTTTTATGATCCTCGACTTCCCCATATGTAAAAATTACAAGATCCTTGTGAGAACTAAAAAAAAAAAAAGAATATGAGAGTTTCTAGAACAGTCATCTATGTCACAGGTACTCAGTGAACATATTAAGACTCGAAACTTACAAAATTGAAAAGAATCACTGAGCAACCAGGGCTACAACTTGCGTGCCAAATCAGGGGTCTTCATGCTAGTGTGGGTCAGAAGAACTTCCATTTGTAGGTTGCCATGAGGATTATGGGAAAGGAAAGTCTTAGCATGAATTCCACCAAAGCCACTTCTGTTTCCACCTATGAGTTATGGATCACTGCACGTACACTATATAAAGATAGGTTCTTTGACTTCAAGAAGCTTACCATATACTAGGAAATAAGATAAGTAGGCAACAAATTTATAAGAAAACATATACTGAGCATTTAAAAAGATTTACTTTGAGCAACTAAGGAATAGTTAATGTTGGGAGTAGTAGGAAGGAAGTCCTGAAGTATTTCAAAAACTTAGAAATGGAGCTACTTCCAAATAAAAGAAGTGGAACAAATAAAAGTAAAGAGGTAAGGAAGTGTAGGCTGTATTAAGTCAGTATTTCTCCAAGCATTTCAGTAAATGCTTGTTCTACAGGATATTAGTAGGATTTACGTTAAAAAGGACTTTATTGTCAAATAAATTTGGGAAAGACTAATTCATAAAAGTTTAATAGCTTATTATTAACTTTAAGGGATAAGTATTTGTACTACTCATTTAGTAAGTGTAATACATGTATTACTTCCTTGGACTGCTGGATAAAGGACCTCAAACTGGGTGGCTTATAACAATAGAAATTGAATTATATCATAGTTGTGGAAGCTAGAAGTCTATAGCAAGGTGTTAGGAAGTCTTGCTGCCTCGGTAACTGGTAGGAGAAGGCTTCTTCCTTGCCTCTCCCAGCTTTGAGTAGCTTCGGACATTCCTTGGCTTGCGGCAGCATGACTCCAACATCTACCTCTGTCTTCATGTGTATGTCTTCCTTTCATGTCTGCCTCTGTGTCTGAATTTACCTCTTTTTGAAGTTGCTAGTCATGTTGGATTAGGGCCCACTTATGACCTCATTTTAACCTGATTGCTTCTATAAACATCCTATTTCCAAATGTGGTCCCATTCTGATTTGCCAAGGATTAGGACTTCAACATATCTTTTTGTGGGGACAAAATATTACACCAAGAGAAAAGTATTGTGAATCTATGATGAGAGAAGAGTTTTAAAATATCTAAATATTCCAAAACTTTTTGACCACCCAGCTAATTGTTACTAAGAAAAAACAAAAAACAAAAAGACTCATGTATGCTGACTGACATCAAGTTAAATTCATAACTGCTAACTTCAAATGAGCAGCTGGTACTGCCCAGCAAACATAATCCACTTCCCCAGTGAATTCATTTTCTCATTTTCCAAGATCATGTCATAGTTGCTTCCCTTCCTTTAAAACTCCAACAGCTTCTTGCCCTCTTTACTTTGCTTCCTATTACACAAAGGTATGAGAGACAACTTGAAGATAATTTCCATAAGTTGACACTACCACGTTTACTCTCCTCCTACATCTATGCCCATACATTCTGTCTTCCTGCTTGTTTCATATATGATGTCACCATACTAAACCCTATACTTGTACACTTATCCTATCCCATCTGGTTTATTTAAGTTCATTGCCCCAGCAATTGTCCCCTGTGTCTTCTCATCATCAGATTCTCCCTCTGCTGGATTATTGCTGTCAACATGCAAACATTCTCCAGTACTCTCTCTCATTTAAAAAATCATTTCTCTGCAAACCCCATACCTTATAGCTAATATCCTTCTTATCTATTCTTCTTTTAATTAGTATTACCCCCCCAAAAAAAGACTATTCTTTCTGTCTTCAAATTCTCTGACTCATATTTTCCTTTGAACCCTACTGCAATCAAACTTTCACATCAACCTTCAACCAAAATGTCTTGTCCATGTCACTGTGATGTACCTATTGTGAACCCAGTGGTCAACTCTCAGGCTTTTTACTCAACCTATGGCAAATCATGCTGTAGTTGCAGATATTATGTGTAGACATAACATCTACAGGTAAAAGAGGTGTATGTTTTTCTCATATCTATTTCTTTTTAATGGCAAGAGACCTCCTTAATAGACCTCTGAACACCTCAATGTCCAGAGTTGGCTTGCAAATTTACCACCAAGCTTGTCATAGGAAGGAGTAATATAGTGGCATTAATGACTGTCAACCTGTACTTCTGAGTCATGTGAGGGAGGTTTTGATCCTTGAGCATATCTGACCTTTATCATCAGGGTGGAAGGGGAGGACGGGCACTGGTGAGTCAAGCAACAGTATCTGCCACATCACATAAGTGAGTGGGAATTGAGGTTTTGGGTTTATTTCCCCACTTATGAATGGGAGAATTCTATGTAATATATTATCTTGGATATATAATAGTTTTTAACTATTACTATATAATAATCATAATAGCCTATGTGACTAGCTTTTAAATAAAATATATGCATTAAAAATACATAGATATTTTTATTTTAAAAATAAAGTACACCAAGGCTTATTAAAAAAAAATCATCAAACCTTAACTCAATTCTTTTCCATGTCTCTTAAAAATTTCTTCCTTTTTTATTTTTTGGATTGAATGAAATCAACTTGTGTCCTATTGAGATAAAAGAATGAATACAACTAAGTTCCATATAGTGAACATGTAATGTTCAGATATTTAATTAGTAACTAAGTATGTGATAGTAAATATTTATTTTAGAAGCTTTTCTCAATTATGGTCTTTCTTATTTTAATAATAAGATACAGCTATCTCAGTACCAATTTTACCTAGCCTAACCTAAAATGAAAAAAATATCTCTTTAATTCCTTTGTAATTTAGTGACAAAAACAAGGGGAAGAGATAAAATAGCAGTATAATACTTATTCTATGGGAATTAGGGGATGAAATAATCATTAATTGATAGAATGGGATTATCATATGACGCTAATATTTCAAGCAAATACCAAGGAAAACTAAAATTCTGAAGAGAGAGCAGATACAGAATTCCCTGTGTACTTATAGTACTTTACCCAGATTTTCATGATATTTTTTTCAGTTAGGATCCCTTCAATTACTTAGCATTATTTTCATTCATATAGCATTTTTCTATCTCTAATTATGATTTTATAGTATTCACTAGCTTATCATTATTTTGTGATACAGTTACTGTTATCAATTAAAAGAGACCAGAGATAGCCTAGAAGGTGAAGTGATAAAAGTAGGGCCTTCAAGTGGAGTATGCCACATAGTGGGGTATACATGAAGTCGGTGTGGCAAGATGCCTGACAGTTAAAGAAAACACAGTATTTGGAGGCCCTAGCTGTGGACCTTCTGGCAAGGAAGTGGCTGCCACCAGATGATAGGCTCTTGGGCAGGTAAAGCCATGCAAGGGTAAATGTAGTCAGTCTTTCTGCTAACATGACCCCAGTTTTTGTTCTAGAAATTTGATTGCTATGAGTTCTTCAAACCAATTCCTTTGTATTTTAGTTACGGAAAATTACTGCAGAATCATGTATTATTACCCAAGACCCTAAAGGAGCACAACACCTGAGTATTCAACGTCCAAGCCCTAAACATCCTGTTCCCTTTTAGTGGGGAATGGTTGACAGAGAAGACAGGAGGAAAAATGATCCTTTGAGACAATTTTTTTAAATAGTGTCTGACTTAGAGAATTTATTGTGTTTCGAGAGACTTGTAACACTCACTATCCCATAATTATTGCAACATTGTAAATATTGTAAAAATCCCAGTATTCAACTCCATTCAAATTTTTTTTGTTGTTTTTTTTTCTAATAGTTTTTTTCCTGAGATGACTCTTATAACATCCTTATGCAGAATAATGTTTTTATAACATAACAGATTGAGATGACATGTTACAGAATGAGAAATAGAATTTGTTTCAAAATAGATATAAAATGAATAAAAAAATCTCTCAAGTACAAGTCATAAGTATACTTTCAATTTTCAAAAATAAAATAGAATAGCAAGATTACAGTGGACCATCTCCACATAGTGAAAGGTGAAGTAATACCATAATAATTTTAAATAATAAATTTTAAATAATAAAGCTGATTATGTTACTAATGGAACTGAAAATGGTACAGAAAAAAGCAGTAGTTTTTGCCTATTGTTTACATTTGTGAATTTAACAACAAATAATCCTATACGATTTCATCCTTTCTTGTTAATCTTCATGATCAAATTTAAGAAATGAATTTACGTCTCCACTTACCATTATGTGGTAGAAAACTGGTGAAATGGCATTAAAAGCAGGTCAAAAAAAGAGTGATTTGAAATGCTGCCTTTAATTAGCTGGGGAAGCCATCTATAATTTTGTGCTCTTTTTTAGAAGAATCTACCCAGTAAGAAAAAGGGCACGTATTTAAAAAGTAATCTTATTTTTCTGAAACATAATACCTATTTTTTGTTTCGTGTGCCCTGTAACCCCATAATACATCCAAAGCACCATAATTTATCACCTAATTACTTCCACAGCTGCAGAAAAAAGCAGTAAGAAGGATATATTTTCTGTTGGCTGAGAGTGTAGTGCTTGCATTAATGCATCCTTTTCTGAGCCTTGTATTCTCCCAGAAATTTATTTTCCCCTCACCCGAGTGCCCTAGCTCGGAGAACAGAGTGATGAGATCAGATACTCTTCAAGGGGGTTATGAGGGTAACATTCAGAGGTTCACTGAGCATACCCATGCAATTCAGATGCTTGTTTTTGAGTCGTTTATCTTTCAAGGGTCCAAATACATTCCCCAAATAAAATACATAGAGTAATTACTAAACCATCTAATGGAATACATTGTTTTATTTAGGCCAGACCATTTTTCAAAAGCATAAAACACATATTTGTGAAATAAAATGAGAAGCACTACTATAATGTAAAGTGTGTCCTATTCCACTTTTTTGATCTAGAGAATGATCCAGGGGAACTATCATAAGTGCAATGTTCTCTCAATGTGAAAAATAAATCCAGTATTTTGGTGGAAATTAGCTTCATGTTTTTATCCCCCGAATGTTTCACTGTCTGTTCCTATAAAGGCCAGATGGAAGTGGAGTATGAAGAAGTATATACATATATTTTATAAAGACTTCTTGTCATAAGAAACAAAAATAACATGGGGCACTAATATTACCCAGTTTGGCATATAAATGTCAACGCAGTTCACCCACAAAGTCTTTACATATGCCCCTTGAGGTATTGTTTGGCAAAAGATATAGTCTCATTATTATTATTATGTGACATTCCATTATTTTCAATGGCAAATTTCATTGCTGTTATCTTTCTAGAAAAAATTAAATTATTTTTAATGCATATCATTAAGTTGAAGAAGCTACTTAAAACACCCTCAGTCTTCTAAAAGCTGACCAACATTTGTCTTAAAAGCATATGCCTTAAAATTAAAAGACACCCCATGAAATGAAATATTTAAGACTATACATTTAATTAAAATATGCAAATCTACTGATCTAATCTCAACCCTTAAGTAGATGTCTGCTTATGTCTTCGTTGAATTTGAAGGTGCAATACAGTACTTTAAATAATGAGGCCAATTTGTATGAACATAACTACTTCAGAGTGATAAAAGTAGTTGTTTCAGGGATGCCTTGGTGGCTCAGTGGGGTAAAGCCTCTGCCTTCAGCTCAGGTCATGATCCCAGGGTCCTGGGATGGAGCCCCGCATCAGGCTCTCTGCTCAGAGAGCAGTATAATACTTATTCCTCTCTCTCTCTCTGCCTGCCTCTCTGCCCTCTGCCTGCCTCTCTGCCTACTTGTGATCTCTGTGTCAAATAAATAAATAAAATCTTATAAAAAAGTAGCTGTTTCATGAAAGCTAATGAAATTATAAATTGTGAATTTAGGGTTATTACAACTTCTCTAATGGCACTGCCAGAGGGCACTGTGGAAGTAGATGCTAGACAGCCTGGAACTGGCTATTTCTACCTTGGAAATACAATAATGTTAAAGAGGTTCTAACTAACACAACCCTGCACCTTTGAGATGAGGACAAATTTTGTAAATAGTGTGCAATCACTAATAAATCCCTATTACTAAATAAAACAGGGATTTTGTTAGTTACAAGTCTCTCCAATTTGCTGCTTGTGGAATACAAGTTAGAAATAACCCAAAGGAAAACCCCTAAACTTGAACACCTGAGATTCTCTTGAGAATGTCTTTCACAGAACATAATTTTTTGATTTTAATAAAATCCAGCTTTTTTTTTCTTTAATGGATCATACTTTTTGTATTGTGTCTAAGAACTCATCATCAGGATTTTTATATAAATACAATGTACTCAGAAGACACTTATGAACTTAAAGCTTCTCTAAATAATATTTATTTTTTACCCTCTAAATATCTGGTCTACTTAAGTTTTTAAAAATTGAAAAATTTCACACTAACATTGTTATTGATCAGGGTTAGAGTTGGAATAGAAGTCATCTTGTCTTCAAGAAGAGAATCTAAATATTTTGATAAAATTGCACTTCTCTGCTTGTCTTTTTAAACATTTTCATGTGAATTGGGAAGAAACAACAGAATCTCCAGATTAGCAGGTGTTACTAAATTGTTCCAATCAGAAAAGCTGTGCAATTGGGAGAGACTCAAGGAAGAGCTTATAAATTTGTTCAAATGGGAAGATAATGGCATATGATTTTTATCGTAGATAAGGACAAGGTCATTTCCTTCAGAGATCGAAAATCTAGAGCCGACATCCAAGTGAAAGTCTATAGTTGTCAGTGATTTGGGATTCATTCTTCATTTCCCCTGGTGTGTGGTTATATCCTAAAAGGCCAGGAAATATTGGGCATCATCAGGAAAATTATTAGAAGTGAAGCAGAAAACATTGTATGCATTTTTGGCTCTTTCAACTTTGAGAAGGATATGGAACTAGGCACTGCTCACAGCAGAACGTTCAAAATCCTTCGCAGAGGGCTTCTGTGAACACCTCGAATTTTTTATCTTATTTATGGTGGTCTTAGGCTTGTGGGCCGTTCCGGCATGTGTGCCTGTTCCTTTCTTTTTTTAGATGTTGACTCCACATAGAACAAATGGCTTGCATAAAACAATAGTTAGGGGGAGTGCATTGGTGAAACTAAATCTGTTTCTCGAGTTCCTTTGATTTTGATCCAGCAATTTGCTCTCTGAAATAGGGCGGTAATAGGGAAGGAACTGAGGTCTGTAAATTCTTGAATGGCAATATCAGCAAATTCTAAACTAAAAATGAGGCATCTCCCCTTGAAATATTTCAGGCAAGTTTAGAAAAATCAATGCTTCATACTAGAAGAAACTAACTTGAGGATTTTACTGATCACCTGCATGTATACAAATATGGGTCAATACAACACTAATAACACCAGAACAAGAAAAGTGAGTAAAACATGGCCTCTTCCTTTTAGAAATTTTATGAGTTGATATACATATACATATAAATATACATATACATACATATGATAAGATAGGCTTAAGATACATAAATCAAATTTTGAAAGTATTGGCAAGTGCCAAAGAACGTTGACACAATCAGTATTTACTAAATGCTGACTGTGAGCCAGGTACACTACTGTCTTATATGCATTGCCTCAAAATAATTCTCACAGTGTCTAATGGGATAGATTTTATTATTATTCTCACTTGGTAAAGGGTGATATTGAGGTCTAGAGAGTTAAATAATTTTTCCAAAGGCCTTGTAAACAGTATGGAGGCAAGATTTAAATGGTACAATGAAACTGCTCATTAATAGAAGCTGAAACAAAGCTCTCATCTTCAAGGTTGTGTCGGAGCAGACAAAACGTCTGTGGTGTTTGCCTTAAACTCTCTCCTAAAAAATACATGGAGGAGTGAACCATAGCTTTTCCTCTAGCAGAGAGAGTTTAATGATCTTATTAGGAATATCCTCCTTCCTAGCCACACATGCTAGTATTAATTCATGTGGGGCATATGGCTCTAAGCTCTTCTCTGTAAATGCTGCTGCGCTGATATCCTACGAGTGATTCTCTTCTCTGCATCCCGCTGTGAAGCATCACTGTTTCTTTCCAGAGAAACAGCTGCTTCCCAACTTGGGTTTGCTTGTGATGTATTCTGAACCAGTTGGTCAGATCCCAATAATTTGTTTATTGACTGTCCTAGATATTACTGAGTACAGATGCTGGTCACATGTTTAGAAAAAATAAAATAAACAAGAGACTAATTTCCCAGAGCTTCTAGAAATTCATCCATTCTCTTACCAAAAACTCATTAAGCACCTATTGTGCTGTAGACCGCTTGGCAGCTAGCTGGGAGGTTATGGACACAGCCACCTGTTCCAACCACTTACAGTCTCATGGAACAGACGATTGTACCAAGAATCCCAGAAGGTGTGCTAAGTACCCTAAGCTGTGTGAGAAGTCATGAGAACACAAATGAGGACCAGCTAAAGCGAGGAGGGGTGAGAGGAAGCTTTCTGAAGGAACTAACCATGGCTGAGTCATAAACACTGAGTTTTGAGAGGAGGAGAAAAATGAGATGGTGATTCCAGAAAGGGGAAAAACTATGTTGTGAAGTCTCAGGGACATGAAGGCCTGACTTGTTTGAGGGTCTATAAGTAGTTAAGCATGACAACACTGGGTGCCTTGGGAGAAATAATGAGAGATGGACAGAAAAGGATTTTGAATAAAGCATCTGAATGTTTTCCTCAGGATTATGGAGGCAAATATCTTTATTTCAAATGGAAATGGAGATTTGATGTTTCTAACATTTTCCCAAAACCTTTATAAATGTATCCAAATTTTCTTTGACTTATAAAAGAGTACATTGTAAAATAATTTTATTTTTCTTGTAGTTTCTGAGGAAGATAAAGGATTTGGACCAATTTTTGAAGAGCAGCCAATCAATACCATTTATCCAGAGGAATCACCAGAAGGAAAAGTTTCACTAAACTGTAGGGCACGAGCCAGCCCTTTCCCAGTTTACAAGTAATGTACTTCACTGCTCTTTTATTACAATGGAGTATCAAACTAGATTATAGATGAGCATCTGTGACCCTGTACTGATAGAGAATTCTCTAATATAAGGTTGTTAACAAAATGCAGGAATGTTAACAGAAATATTGGCATGTAAGTTATTAAAATAGAGTTGTTTAGTGTCCAAATTGATAGTAAGTTTTCTCAAATATATGCAAATAATCCACTCCCTCTTTCCTGCACAGATAATGCCAATGCCATTTCATATTATCCACTTAAAAATTGTCCAATGACTGGGTGGCTCAGTGGGTTAAAGCCTCTGCCTTCAGCTCCCAGAGTCCTGGGATCGAGCCCTGCAATGGGCTCTCTGCTCAATAGGGAACCTGCTTCCTCCTCTATCTGCCTGCCTCTCTGCCTACTTGTGATCTCTGTCTGTCAAATAAATAAATAAAATCTTAAAAAAAAATTGTCCAATGACAATTGGTCAATTGTCCAATGACAAGTGATCATGCTATTAAGCATGTATAAGGCTATATGAAAATCATGCACAACTTAAATATACACATTTGAAGATAAAATGTTCTTATATGCAGCAATCTGGATAACTCATACTCACATATTATAGATAATATTCCTCTATCAACTACATTCAGAGAGCTTTCATACATAATTCTAGAAAGCACCACTTTTTTCCAGTGGTCTCAAATCTATATTCCAGGTAATATAGCAAATTTCTTAAAATTAGGTAATCTATATCAATATATCTCTTTCTAGTTTTTTGTGGGATTTATGTGGGGTTTTTTATGTTATGTTATATTTGGGAAATTTATGATATAAAATATAACTTCTAAGGTAACAATGGGTTTTTCTGCTTCAGATGGTTCAGAAAAGTATACTAACTATTTCTAGTCTGATACAAAGAATAAGATTAAAAAATTAACCAAACACCAACGAATTTGAATTTCACCTGTGAAATGGTTCCATGAAGACAATACAAGTGATTGATGGGGAAATTGGAGCTCTAGTGTGTCAATGTCAGCTAACTTAATTGAAGGTTGTCATTCAACAAGATTGATTTTCATAGTGTTTTTTTCTCAAAAGAAAAACAACATTCTATTGTTATAAGAAGTTATAATAATATATATAAATTTAATCCTAATCTAACTCATTTTCTCTTGAGTTCAAGAGACTCTCATGAGTCTCTGGGCTAAATTACAAAATTATTCTTAAAATAAAATATGAATTTAGATATAAAAACATTGTGTCTTTGAAGTTATTTTTATTGTTTCAGTTTCATGCATGGGAATGCAAAATAAGTAGATATTTTATTAATTATAAGTAACACATTTATCTTGAAAATATTTGTTAGGCTAGACTTGTTTCTACCCTGAAGCCACACAGTATGGGCATTTATATACATAGTTATGGATATGGGATAGTATAACTAATAGGGTTTGTGGAGGAGATCTAATCTAAGCACATAATTTTATAGGAGAGGAAGCTGAATAATGAATAAGGAAATTGACTTGCTCCAGAGTTAGTAAATCATAGATCCAGGACTGAAACATAGCACAGGTTTTATGGCTTTCAAAGAAACATGTAATTTTTTCAGGTTGTATCTATCTATATAGCTTGATAACATCTCAAAAGCTATTTCAGTGATCTCACTTATTTTGTGACACCTTGCCCTTGACATTCATACATGGAAACAGCATATCAGTCTACAGCCTGGAATGGAGGCAGCAAAACAGAAGAGACTATTTTCAGATAGTGTTCTAGAAATGTGTGCTTCTTGCTGTGCCTACCTGACATCTACTCCGCAGAATCATTAAGAAGCAAAGTTTTGCATGACTATAATTTTATACACATTAATTAGCAGCTCCCTTTTTCCTCTTTTCTCCAGTCCCTGGCAACCATCATTGCATTCTTTGCTTCTACAGTTTGACTCTTTTAGATACCTCATATAAGTGCTCTCATATTAAGTGTTCTTACCAAAATTTAAAATGTAAAATAAGAAGGCAAAACTTTGACCAACAAATACATTCACTAACTCCCTCCCATAGGTTGAACCGGCACTGAAGTCCCTAGGATGGTGGCCTATCTACACATTAATGTACAGAGCTGGAAAGGAGAAGTAGATGTTTAATTCTGTTATGAAGGCAATCTGCATTTGACAGATGAAAAAATAAAAAGGGAAAAAATTCAGCTCATGATGCAGCTTGTCTGATGGAAAAGAACATTTGAAGTTTTAAAACTTTACTTAATATTCAGAGCAAGTCATACTAACCTTGGTAATCATGCAATGTGTCATTCACACAGTACTTTTATATTTATGGCATGTTCTGTGATAATTTCTTATTCATGGCAACACCCTGAAAGTTACAACAGGGAACTTTACCTTCTACTTATCAGTCTTGAAGCTTTTATTATCTTGTGTTGACCCTCAAAATAATGAGAATGCTAATAAAATTGTATTTATTTTTTTAAGATTTTATTTATTTATTTGAGAGAGAGTGAGAGAGAAAGCATGAGAGAGGAGAAGGTCAGAGGGAGAAGCAGGCTCCCCACGGAGCTGGGAGCCCAAACAGGACCCGATCCCGGGACTCTGGGATCATGACCTGAGCTGAAGGCAGTGGCTTAACCAACGGAGCCACCCAGGCACCACTAAAATTGCTTTTAAAACTGTCTGAAAGGAGTAACAACAATGGTATACATTCCTGAAAACAAAGTAAACCAGTGAACTTACCCCAACACAGCAAAATTTCAATCATTATATGACATCAAAGGCAGACTCAAATCCACTAGAGAGGAGATAATGCAATAAATAAAAATTTGGAGTCATTATTATGGGAAAAAAAGTAACAATTGGTATTGCTCATCAGGGAAACCCATTGCCTTGGCAAATGCTAAGCAACTTGACATTGGATTGTTTGAGCAGAGCCAATATTGCCATCAATGTGGGAAGGGGGAAGATATACTCATTGGGTTGGAATTTGGTAGGTTCTCAAAATGCAAAAGCATAGTTTTCTGCATTTGCTTTTAAATTTCCTCCTATAGTATAAAAATTAAAACTAAAAATGTTCCAGTAATTTGATTTAATAAAAGATATTCTAAAATCATTAGGCTTCTTTTAGTAAGATTCTGACCCTGATCATAAGTGTGCAAGGCCATGAACCATGAGGCCACAGCCCACTATTTGATCATGGCTCTTGCCTATAACATTGCTGAAGACATGAATCCTGATAAGAGAATGAGTATAATACATACATGGTCAGCTTAATTGAAAACTATTTTCTACATTTATCCTTCTTATTATCTCACCAAGAAAGTTCCAGTCCTGTTTTTAGTCAGTTTATTTATAACACAATCCCTCTAAATATACCTGCAACATATATTGCAGGCATGGAGACAAAGGATCCAATTTATTGTTACAATTTTCAAATTGTGTGATCGACCTCTAGTGGTCAGAGTGTAACATTTACTGAGTAGAATCCTCATTTCAATTAGTTTTATTGGGAATTTATTTTGATATTTAAAATCAGGTACTGATATTTTATATTTTACTTTTGCTAGAGTGGTGCTTTTAATATATTGTGCAACACATATAGATATGCATGAATCTAGCTAGTACTTACATAGTTTTATAATTTATAATCTATGTATATCTGCTAAGATATACATTTATAATCTATGTATATCTACTAAGAAAACAATGTAGCAAAATTCAACAAAATATTTGCCCCTTCTGATGCCTCATGAATAAAGAGAACACATTTCATGCACTTGAACATTTACCTTTCTGTGCGTGAACTAAATTAAAATCATGAGCCCAGAGACACAGAATTATAGGGTGTGAAGAAATACCACACTGAGTCATCTACTTAATCATCTGATTTCACATGGAGCTGTACCCATATTAGAATAATATTAGGCCAGTATTGCTGCTTGTAGGCCTATGACCTTTGATATGACATTTGTTTTTCTTTTTCATAGATGGAGAATGAATAATGGGGATATTGATCTGACCAGTGATCGGTACAGCATGGTGGGTGGAAACCTTGTGATCAACAATCCTGACAAACAGAAAGATGCTGGAATATATTACTGCTTAGCATCAAATAACTATGGGATGGTCAGAAGCACGGAAGCAACTCTGAGCTTTGGATGTAAGTAACTAACTTTAAAGAGGTCCAGTGTTTCTAAGTGAAGTAAAAATTAAATGTTATCATAAGAATTCAACAGGAAGAAAAAGCAATATGAAAAGAAAACAAGAGAAAAGGTCCTTAGATGGAGTGGGTCCTATATAATCAGTGGGCCTTAACTGTATGGAGAAAAAATTTCAAGAGAGCAAAGCATCCTGAGGGGTATTAGGAAATAAACTAAGGCCATGTTCTGAAGGGTCTTGAGTAAGTAGCATCAGTGGAAGTGCTAAGCCATGCATTCTCTCTCTCTCGCTCTTTTTTTTCTTTTATTATAACATTACAGTTGTGATCTCTAGAGCTTGACTCTATCTGACAGAATCTTACTCCGTAGTATGTAATTTACCTTATTGGGAATAAATTAAATTAATCAAATTACTTTAAATTTAAGTTAAGTTAAAATTTCTCTTTATGAAGGCTGTCATAATATATATATATATATATATATTTTTTTTTTTTTTTTTTTTTTTTTTTTCAGGGACGCCTGGGTGGCTCAGTTGGTTAAGCCACTGCCTTTGGCTCAGGTCATGATCCCAGTGTCCTGGGATCGAGTCCCACATTGGGCTCTCTGCTCAGTGGGAGCCTACTTCTCTCTCTGCCTCTGTGTGCTTGTGCCCTCTCTCTCTCTCTCTCTCTCTCACACACACACACACACACAAATAAATAAATAAAAATCTTAAAAATTTTTTTTTCAGAAATCTTGTGCTAAACTTAAAGTTAGAAGCAATTCTAGAAGAACACTGTGGATTGAAAGAGGAGTTGGACTAGACGATCTCCCGTATGCAATTTTATAAGTCAGCACATAAATCTTTTGCAAAATGAATTACAGGATGAAATTTAAGAGATGTTTTAAGAGAACCCATGTGGCAGTGATTACCAGCAAGGAGTGAGCAGTCAGATTCAATTAATGTGGTGACAATGTGAATGTAAATAAATATACACAATCCTTGAAGATATAATAGATTACATTGCACTGAAGAAAAAAAAAAAGGTCCTAAGTATTTTTTAAAGGAAAGTTGAATGAAAGAGCAGAAACATTCTGCTCTCTTTAATAAATGGAATGGGAGCAAGTAAAACCAATTTCAAGGTTGGGAGGAAGCAGTGAAATGATGTCTTCACATGCAGAGGTTGTGATGACATTAAGTTATTGCTGTTGAAATGTCAGCTAAGTATTTGGGTATGGGGTGGTGTTCAAGCGAAGCATCAGGATTAGAGATGGAGATCTGAAAACCTCTCTGCAAAAAGGTAACAATTAGAATGATGACTTTTCAGAGATATAAATATATTGAGAGAAGTAAAAATCTGATTCTATAATTTGAGTACTGATCACAGAGAAGAGATAGGAGGTAAGGCAGGGCTGAAGCAGAGTGAGCACCAGTGAAGCAAATGAAGAATCAAATAGTAGAGTATCATGAAACCAAGCAAAAAGTGAATTCTAAATAAACAGACAAGAATAAAGGAAATGAGAGTAAGGAAAACTCAGAATTTGAAAAGGAGAAAAAAATTGGTGACATTCACCCAAAAAAAGTCAGATCCTACTTTGCATCCTTATTCTTTCACCACATTCGAGTCATTCCTCAGGAAGAGAAATAATACTTTTCAAATGAGTCTGTTCCTCCAAGTCACTCCTCTCTACTTTCTTCTTTGGTAGATTCCTGGTTTTGCCTAATCCCATTGTATTTCCAGATACCCTTACTGAGATTCCTCCTAAACCTGAAGAAAAAGTTGAGGATATTGTAATTTTTAGGGTTGTCAGATACTTATGCAAGCTGCTACCAATTTCCATCGGGGGCGTTTACCACAGAAGTCCTGAAGTACATGCAAATGCCACCATGTGAAAATAGGGAATTGATTTTCATAGGTTCCACCAAACCAGCTGAGAAGTGTCACATCCAAAAGGGAGTTAGTAGATGAAAGATAAAATTTCATGAAAATCTTTTTCTATTGACTAGAAAGTGAATATTTTCCTTTTGGTCTTCATGTTAGATCTTGACCCTTTCCCACCTGAGGAGCGTCCTGAGGTCAGGGTGAAGGAAGGGAAGGGAATGGTGCTTCTCTGTGATCCTCCGTACCATTTTCCAGGTAAATTTAAGTTCCTCTGTGACTATATGCATTTATTCAATGAATGGCTACATTTTAATTTTCTTAACAATAATGGTACATTTATGATGAAATAAGACTCAAGATTTGCCTAAACCTTGTAACACACTGCTTTCAAATGGTTAGAGACACTTCCAGGCTCTTTAGTCACTTGGCCCTAATTCCAAAAATCTGTAATCATTTTGGTTTATAAACAACATATATGTTAGATTGTGTCCTCATTAACATTCCTCTTATACAGGAGAAAATATGATAGATTTTTTACAAATTATTTTTAGAATAGAACAGTGCCAAGGAGTGATATATAATTAGTCCATCATTTCATTAAAATTATTATACCTACAATATTCTGTGAATTATAAAAATGCTAGAAAAAGATAAAGACATAATATATTATTAATCTATTTAGGAGCATCTAGCTACAAGAATAATCATCCAGTTTAGAAAGGGGTTAAATTAAGTGTGATCTGTAGCAAGGTTCCACTTTTGAATATGTTTCCTGTAATTTGATATGGCTAAAATAAATGCCACTGAAGTGCTAATTAAAAGATAAGCACCTGGGGTGCCTGAGTGGCTCAGCACCTTAAAGCCTCTGCCTTTAGCTCAGGTCATGGTCCCCAGGTTCTAGAATCGGGCTCTCGGCTCAGCAGGGAGCCTACTTCCTCCTCTCTCTCTGCCTGCCTCTCTGCCTACTTGTGATCTCTGTCTGTCAGATAAATGGATGAAATTAAAAAAAAAAATAAGCATCTTATATATGTTCATTAATTTTCACTTGTTTTATCAAATATATTCTTGAAATAATATGTAAATACTACTTTTCACAATGAAAAAATAATGTCTTATATTCTTAGGGTTCTAATATTATGTCATAAATTTGACTTTAAAGACCCCATAAAGAACAGGATGTTACAAATCATTTTGTATGGAATATATTGATGATATATAGAGAGGTGAACATATGTAAATGTATAATGCATATCATAAAATATATGCTTATGTATATAATTATATACATACATCTATATGTATTCTATTCCAAATTATATGTATATAAATTCTGGTTGTTTATATATCAAATGTCAGTCATTTTCTCTCCAATAAAACAGAAGAAGGACTATTCAATGTAAGTATAGGAGAAGCATAGAATTCAAAATGTCATGATGTAACAACATTTCAGTGAGAGAATAGTCTTTTTCTTTGAAGAACTGCTAAAACTATGGGGGAAAGATCACCTCATCTCCACAGCATTTCCCACAAATGAAATAAATGATCATAAATAGCCGATGACCACATTTGACTACATTCAGCACTAGATGTGCTTCACTTCATCGCTCATTCATTCAACAATTTTCTTGCGAGCACTTGTTACCCAATTAAGCACTGTCTGTACCACAAGAATACCTCAGTGAGTGATACACAAGATTCACCTGCCCTCAGAGATTTGCTACCGGCAGAGACAGCCAATATACAAGATACATAGGTAACAGGTATATTATGCCTAGATATTGGTAGGTAAGCACTAGGAAGAAAAACTTGTGCAGGGAAGGGAGAAGAGTCAGTGTTAAAGGGCTGGTTGAACTTTTATCAAGGACAAAGCTGTGAAGGTAACTTTGAATAAAGGCCTGAAGGAAAAGAAGACGCTAACAGCGCAGATGTGTGAGGGGAAGATGTAGCAGGCAGATGCATCAAAGGCATGAAATGCAACTACCAAGGAAGACCAAGGAAGCCAGAGGGGCTGGAATAGAGGGCATAAGACAGAAGGTAATAGGAAATGAAACTGGAGAGTTACAAGAGCTATATCACATAGGACTTTATATTTCGTAGTAATTATACTGGCTTTAACTTTAGTGAGATTTACTTTGGAGGGCTTTGACAAGAAGGAGTCACACGACATTGCTTAAGTTATGGAAAGATGGGTCTGGCTAGTGTTTTAATGAAAGACTTTGGGGAAATTCTAAATCTATAATTCAAAATAGGAGTATAAAAGGAAAAAAGATATAAAGATACTGTGGCTAGCCAACTTTTTTTTTTTTTTTAATACAGTAAGGAAAATGGATCATGAGTTTGGGAATTATCAGACCTAGAGTAAAAATCCCAATTCTACTTACCAATTATAAAATTCTAAGCAAAACATTTAACTGCTCTGAGTTTTATCAATGAAATGGAATTTAGAATATTAATAGGTCATAAAATAATTGAGAAAGAAAGATAAATATAATTGCTTAGCACCATGCTTATATTCACTCAAAATATGGTAGCTTTTGGAACATTTGCACTATTTGTCTTGGTCTACTTCCAACATTTGTTCTACAATAGCCTAGATTAGATTATGCCCTAGCTTGTTCCTGGAAAATAAAATTTTTTGCTTTTGAAGTAGAATTTAATATTTAGAAGACACTGTTTCCTCCCAGATGATCTTAGCTACCGCTGGCTTCTAAATGAATTTCCTGTATTTATCACAATGGATAAACGAAGATTTGTGTCTCAGACAAATGGAAATCTCTACATTGCAAATGTTGAGGCATCAGACAAAGGCAATTATTCCTGCTTTGTATCCAGTCCTTCTATTACAAAGAGCGTGTTCAGCAAATTTATCCCACTCATTCCACTACCTGAACGTAAGTATCTTGTTTGTTACACAGTGTTTTTGCAGGTTGTCTGCCCATGGAGCCCTTATAGTGAGGAAAAGAAATATCCAGAGGAAAGACTAGCTAGCTCTTCAGTCAGGGCAAACAGAAGACATCCACTTTGAAAGTCTTGGTCATTCCTTACTTTTTCTGATAGAGATTTACATGATAAAAGCACCCAAGTTGGTTGAGTTTGGACTGGTTTCTTCTAGTTCAGAGAATACATAGGTTTCTGATTTATTAGCCAAATATCCATATATTAATTACAGGGGGAATCACTGGCCTCTGCTTTTTTCCATATCCAAAGTAATTTCATGAAAGAACAAATGATTAGATCAATAGAAACTATAGTGATTACAGAATTGGGGAAACACATGCAGTTGTATTCTTTTGATATTTTTAAAGAACTATTTAGATAAAGCAAATAAGTATATAAATTGCCTTTCTACTATGAGTAAGTAGCATAGGTACCATATTTGTTTTGTATTTCATAATATTCTTTTATATATACATTTATGTAGATGTTTTATTTCATTATATTTATTTTTTATTATTATCTTTTTTTTATTACGTTGTTAACTAACATATAGTACATCATATCTGATGGCCACTGGCGGGCCTGAATGGCTTCCAAGATTCCAATTGAACTACTTTCCTTTTTAAATGCATTCTCTTCCTAAGAGAATCAGATTTCAATATATTTGCTTACTTCACATTGTTTTTTATCACAGTCCTGCTGTTACCACTCATATCAGTGGGTTCAGGCTTACTGAAGAAATACTGGGCTTTGTTGTTCACAGAGTTAGGTTTGGTTCCTGCCTCCACTCTAAGTAGGTGATTACAGTGGGGAAAATATCATCATACCACTGTGATTCCATTTTTACTACTCTCCTCGATTATGGTCATGTGGTTGGAATTCAATAAATATTTTTTGACTTCCGGCTCTTTTGTCTCTCCACAACCTTGGGAGATGCTCTCATCCACTACTTTATAGAATTACAAGGAGTCATCATGTAAAACTTCCTCAAGTTTCTTTCCTAAGAATTTCCCAAGAAATTCATCTCTCTATTTATTTTTTACTATTTTCTGTGTGAAGGAAGAGTTTCTCCTTGTATTCTAGCTAATTCCTCTAGTTGCACTGGTTCATTTAACATTTGATTGATTTATGGACTTCCCTATATCATTTATTTTCTGCTTTTTTTCTGAATCTTTAAACCCTCCTCCATAACTGTCCCTCTGTGTATTCTTTTGTATTCAATACAAACAATCTTGATGACTTCTTATTTGCTAAATCCAAAGAACAATTTTCAGTTCTGATTCTCTATAAACTTTGACACTGTTGATCTCTTCCTCTCTTGAACTCTTCTTTCTTTTCCTAATTTTCCCAACTCCTACCATTCCCTTATCTCCCACCTGCCTCAGGATCCTTCCCCACATCCTCCTCCTTCTTATATCTCTCTCTGATCCTTTTCCAGATTTTCTCACCAACTTAAACCTTTTCAACAGTACCCCTGTGGAGATGACTCCACATTCTTATCTCCAAAACTTTTCTCTTTAAGACTGAATTCTATCTACCTCTGGGACGTGTCATACAGAAGGTTCTCAGGATGTTAAGCTCAAGATGTTCCAGACACATCTGTCATCTCTAAAACTTCTGGTGTTCTTTGTCTCATTTGGTGATACTGTCATGTTTCTAACTCAGGATAGCATTTTTAATCATATACTCTCTTCTCCTCATCCTCCAGACAGCTAATCCAGTGGTCCCCAGTTAGTATTTAAGCATTTGGGAAATTTGCAGAAATTTGGAACCCAGAAACACTGATTTAGCCGGTCTGTAATGTGACTCGGGAATTTGTAGGTTCAGCAACCATCCCAGGTGATTCTGATGAATAGGATCTTTGATCTACCCCTCAAGAAAACATTGACCCAATGGAGAGTCTTGCTGATTCTGCCTCTCAAATTCAACTTGGATCGGTTCTTTCTTTTTTGTTCCCACTGCTCAAAACCCCCACCTGCTTTGCAAGAAGTAATGACCTAGCTTCCCTTAGACTTTCTTCTGTATTTCTCTTCTCCATGCCCCATTCTCTGAAACTTCTGACAAGTCTTTCTACTTAAACCAAAGGTGATATTCATATTACTTCTCTTACCAAAACCCACCAGTGGTTACTCACTGAGAAAATCAGCCTCAAAATGTTTGATGTCATAGTTTCAAGCCTTCTAGATAATAGGTTCAAGTCATCTTCAACTACATATACTTTGACATCACTTAAATTCCTAAACCTAAAAAAAAAAAAAAAAAAAAAAATTCCCCTTCATGCTTCTGGAGCTTTGTCATAATATACTGTTTCCTCAGCCTGAGCTGGTCTGGTGAAGTCACATGCCCTTTTTGCCTGAAATTCCCATAGCCCCTGCATATTCAGTAGTCTTTCTTAGCTGCCACTCTTTAAGACTATTTATCTTCATTTTGGCTTGTATTTTAGGACATAGTGTATCTATTTGTCTCGTAGGTATCATACAGTCTAAAGTACCTATTCACGCTGTAATCTTCATGTATTTCACCTTTCTGTGCCTGTTTTTCCCCTATAAGATTAAGGGAGAAATAGACCTTGCAGCAGTGATGTGCTCAGTGAACTCAATAAAGGAACTATATTGATGAGCCCAGTGTCTGAATAAGCACTCTTCTTTCCCTTTCTCCTCCCCTCTTTTCAACTCATTTCCCTTTTGCATGTGCCTCCACGTGCACATCTTTCTTCTATTCTCCTTCCTTTCCTGCCTGTCCTCTTTGTTTTCCTCTCTTCTCTCTTCCTTCATTTCTTCACCCTCATTTGCTTTCTTGTTTCTCTTCTGAGTCCCATGTAGCACCTGGCACAATGTTTTACACATGTTTGATGCTCTCTAGAGACATCTTGGATTTTTTTGGTGTACTGAGTCAGATTAGTTACAGAACTGTCAGAATGAGCCAATATGATTGGAAATTCTTGATGAAATTTATGCTATATACATACTGTGCATAAACACATCTGTGTATTGTGTTATGATCAGGTATTTTCCAGTGCTTATACAAAATGCTTTGCATATTGAAGTAGTTCTATAAAAGTCACATTTTTTAAAAAAAACTCTATTTATTGTGCTTAATCATTAGTGGATGGTTGTATTTTTCTTAATATTAGGAACAACAAAACCATATCCTGCTGATATCGTAGTTCAGTTCAAGGACATATATGCACTGATGGGCCAAAATGTGACATTAGAGTGTTTTGCACTTGGCAAGTAAGTATTCTTATACTTTTTATTAGTATATGTAGAAATATATTAATTTTTTACCATTTTAGGAAATAAATGATGTAATTGTTTAGGCATATACTAACAAAGTAATTGACTTTGAAATGTGGACACTTAGCTTTTGTTATTTCCTATTTCAAGTCCTGTTCCTGATATCCGTTGGCGGAAGGTCCTAGAACCAATGCCAAGTACTGCTGAGATCAGCACCTCTGGGGCTGTCCTCAAGATCTTCAACATCCAGCTGGAAGATGAAGGCACATATGAATGTGAGGCTGAGAACAACAGAGGAAAGGATAAACACCAGGCAAGAATTTATGTTCAAGGTAGACATGTTGTTTCCATTTTTATACATTGCATCAATATCTTACTTGTAGCCATTTCCATACTTGAAAGGTGAGTATATAATGAATAATAGTTTAAAAACAGTGATGTATAGTACATTATACAAAAAAAAATCTATCTTATGTCTAATTAAGTCTCAAATATGGCTTATACTATTACCATCATACTAGCATCAATGGATTCTTGGAGTGTCCTTGATAATTTTCAGAAAATACAATTAATGTAACTTGCATATTCCCTTCATTCTTCTTTTTTTTTTTCCAATACCTTTTTATCTGTAGAAGAAACTATGCATTATGAGTTGGTCCAAGCCACTGGCTTGCAAACTTGTATATGTTTCAAGATCACCTGGAGGACTTGTTAAAACACAGATGGTTGGTTCCCAGAGTTTCTGAGTTACAAGTTCTATTTGGGGTCAAAGATTTTTATTTCTAATAAGGCCCTAGGAGATACTAATGCTACCAGACCAGGATCCATAGTCTGAGAACCACCACTCTAAGGAAACTTTTTTTTTTTTGGACACAATTTTCTTAACACAAGTATTTGGCTCAGACATGTTGAAATAAACTTATATTTAGGAGAGTGGAATGTTGTTTTTCAGGGCATACTTGAAACCTTTCAGACTGAAATAATTTTTATAATGTTCCACAATATAAAACGTATAGATCACAATTGAGTAAATGTCCAAGGTTTCAATGAGACCATTCATTTAAAGGCTAAGCCTACAATGAGTGTCAACTTAGAGGCACACACTATGACTGGAGCAAGGAGAAACAGATAAGAGAAACATTGTTTCTGTCCTTGAGGTATTCATACTGTATTCATACTCTACCCAAAACCTCCAAATTTATACAAGCATACACAAGAAATGAGATACACTTTCACACACATGCATATGCACACACAGAAACATACATAGTAATAAAGAAAATTGGGAATGTACTATGGAAATTTACACAGGATATCGACACGTGGTGAGGGTTACCTTAGCCATACTGAGAAGATGGATGATAGGAAAAATGGGAGGTGATGCCTAGCCAAACTGGAATACCAGAATAAGGAGCCAGGTTATGGCCGCCGCCCGGGCCTCTGTCTACACAGGCAGGAAATAAGTGCCTCCAGTGGCCTACAAGATGCAACCTCACCACCATCATTTCATAGTATCCAGCAGGATTAGGCTCATCTCGCCTTTTCCCTGTTTGTTTCTTTTGGCCTAGAAAACCACGGCCTCTGGGCCTCCCTCCTCGCCTGGACTTTAACACCCACACAGCTCTGCATGTGTCCTGCTCTGTCTCCATCTCTTCCCCATCCCCAATTTCTGAAACCTTTGCACTGTGCTTTCGACAACACACAGTCTGCATTGTCACAATCCCCTATATTCTTCACTTCTACATAACTTCTACTCTTCTACATGGTTCTCCCTTAGAGTCATTGATTCCTCTCAAGTAGTCATTAATTTTTCTTCCACAGCTCTCATCCCCTTTGGCTTATAATATAACTGCTTTTCTTGTTCCTCATGCCATTTCTAGGCTATCTACCTTCTTTCCTTTAAATATCCAGTGAAAAATCTATCTGGACCACCCCCCTTGTTTCTTTAAAGTTTTTACTCTTGGCAGGACTTACAAACTAAAACATTACTCTTGACATTCTTTGTGACATCAGAATCAACTTAGACTATGATTTTTTTTTTTTTGTAGTTTTGCCACTCAGTTCCATTGAACTCCTCTTCTCTAATGATCTTGATACCTCAGTCTACCTCAGCAGCCCACTCCCACCACCACACTTTAGACCTCATTGTTCCCAAAAAGTAGAATCCCTTTAGAATCTCAATCTCACATATTTCTTCACTAACCTCTACCTCTTCTTTTTCTAGTTCAGTTTCTCTAATACCCTGAGACTACCAGGAACTAAAATCAATTAATCTATCAAAGGTTTAACTTTCCTTCACGTCCCCTGACCCCTACTTGTCTCTTCTCTAAATCTGATCAGTCATTACTATTCCCCTGCATACCATCCTAGTGCACTCACCAGCCTCTACTTTGTCTTACTACCTTTATAAAAGGCTAACCCTGGAAAAACCTAGCTCTCTGCCTAGCAGTGCCTGAACCCAGGAACTTGAGTATGACTTGAGATAAACACTAGTACACTGATTAGTTCATTTTAAATTAATGATCATTAGCTTCAAGTGGGTCTTTAGTGTTGCCCAAGAATTATACTACAATTCCCAAAGTCCACTTAGGTCCACTTATCCCACTCTTTTGGATGATCTTCTCATGCTTTCACAATTTCCTTTCAACCTGTAATACCTCCACCTCCAATCTTATGCTCAACTGATAACATAGCTTCTTCTTTCACAGAGAAAATGAGAGTTCAAATTAGAACTTCCACAAGCTCCTACCCCACATCTACCCAATGTTGGCATCTTTAACCCTGTCTCTTGTTGCTATGGATTCAGCTGCTGTCTGAGGTCAACACCTCCACTCTGCTTGATTATACCCTCCCACTTACTGTTGTTCCAGCGATTCCCTCTCCTGACAGCAAAAGCAATCTTTTTTCTTCACTGGATCATTTCCATCAGTGTACAGTGGCCCTTGTTCTTCCTTCTTAACTCTGCCTGCTACTCTGTTTCCCTTCTTTTTATTTCCCCAAAAGGTAATAGAAATATTGACAGATTTAACCTATACTTTCTAGAAGTGTTGTTTTCCATGTTTCTTCTTTTTTAAAAGCACTCTTATTTAATTTTCATCCCTACTTCTCTGCTGGAATCTTTCTTCCCATGACCCCCAATAACATCATGATCCTGAAGTGGATGGCACTTCTCAGCTGTATCTTACTTGATCCAACAGCAGCAGTCACCACCATGGACCATGCACTCCTCCACCATTCCCCTTCTGTGCTTGGTATCTGGAACCTACACTTTGCTAATGTCCTTGTATACTGCTTGCATTTTCCTCCTCACTCCATGCCCTCCAAACATGGGAGCAATCAGGGTTTGTCTCTGAAAGTCTTCTTGATTTAATTCACAACTTTTAGGATTTCATCCATCATCCAGGCTTTAATTAGGCTCTACACCCTAAAAATTCTGACCCAGGCACCTCCTCTGAACTCCAGACTTGTGCATTAAGTACACCAATAGAATTCACTTGGTACATATAGAATATGCATGGATGGCCTCCTTACGTGAGGAAAATTCTGGTTAGACTCTTACATTTGTTAGATAAAGCTGTCACTCTACCAGGTTCCTAGAGCTTACAAATCTGTTTTTATTCATACATCTTAAGAAAACTGCATTCCAGGTTCTTAACAGAGTTCCAAACTATCTAATATCTAATTCCTTAGAAGAAACAAGGTGACAGAGCAGATATTTATAAGGGAATATTATTAAGGGAGCTACTATTTCTCCTTTACTAATCAAGGGCACTTACTTTTTCTCTTTTGGTCTAATCAAACTCCCAGAAGTTTACATAATTAAATCATAGAATATATCAAATGGATTCAATTATTTAGTCTTCTCATTGTATTTTTCAATGTGATATTTTGTGTTACCTGAGGCCAAGGCTGGGAAGGTGCTCATATTCCTGTTTTATTGCCAAGATTGTGTACATAATAAAACCTCTATCAATTAACATAGTATTCATATCAATATTTAATTTTTATAACTATCTACTTTTAAAAAATGTAATGAAAACTGAAAATATACTATATCAGATTATAGTACTATGAGTATATATATACATATAATGTTGATGGGGTTCAGTGAGATCATAGAAACGTTTTATGTTCTTTTTATTTATATGCACTACTTTCTATGTTATATATGCTATTTTGTCATAAAACGTATACATCAAAGTTTTCTTTTTCAAAGAAAATAAAATACTCCCTCTACTCAGGATTCTCTCCTCCTACCTCCTTCTTTATTTTATGTTAATTTGCTTGCCTGTATTTATTTAAAGAATTTAACTTAAATAACTTAAATGCTCAAAAAGATTATTTGCCTGCTCTCCAGAAATATATTTTCTTTTGGGAAATACCTAGCATTTTTCTTTAGGTACCAGAAAATCAGATCATCAATTTCACTCAAGCAATAGATTTCGGCAATTATACTACTGTATGTAGTTTCTAATATTGAAAGAATACTTAAGTGATTAAGTCATTTTTCTAATCCTACAGTAAGATGTGACAGTGGCTGCTAGATGAGAGTTCTATCAAAAAAAGGATACCTGAGGGAATGGAAAAAACATGTTATTCTTTATTCAAAGGGGAAGACATAGTGTCATAGTCAATGAAGACATAATTCTTCAAAACCTTAATTGTCATTTTGAAAGATTTAAGTTATAAGAAAAAGATCAGTTTTTTTGTTATTCATGAATTAACTTTCTAACAAACATGGTTCACAAAGAAAAAAATTATGAATTGAGTTATAGTTACTTCATGTTATAACAGTGTAGGATAAAGTTTACCTGCAGACCTAGGCTCTAATACTGATTTTATGGCGTATTTGATATCTGATGTATTCTCCAGAAGGTCAGCTAAATGTAATATTTGTATTCTTGAGATTATTTTGAGTGTTGAGATTTTCATTTGACATTTACAATATTCTTTACTTTTCAGCATTTCCTGAGTGGGTAGAACATATCAATGACACAGAGGTGGATATAGGCAGTGATCTCTACTGGCCTTGTGTGGCCACAGGGAAGCCCATCCCTACGATCCGATGGCTGAAAAATGGATATGCGGTATGTATGTTCGGCTGTTGTGCAGTTCTTAAATCCATGTTCAGGCAACATTTCCAGGGGTCCTGGGATAAATTCAACAGAGTAAGGGTACCTGGTCCCTGATATTTAAAAAAAAAAAAAAAAAAAAAAGTCTCTGAAGAAGGCAAACAAAAAAGTGAGCGTTAAACTATCTTCAGCTTAATCAACTTTCTGCAATCTTATGTCTACCTTCTCTCTCTCTTTCTCTCTCCTTATTTTCCCCTTTGTTCCACATTTTACCCTTCTTCCTACTCATCCATCTCTACTACCTGATATTGTCCTCTTTTTTTGGCCACTGTTTCCCTGACCCCACAGAAACAGAGGTAAGAGGGAAGGTTCTACCTTTAGCCCTGGGGACAAGTGGCAGCAGAGGGGCCTTTCTCTACCTTCCCTCTGTAATCTCTCAGCTGGGCCAGGAGGGAAACAGTGGACTCTCAACTCAGTAGGATGACTAGAACAAGAGCCACTGGGCATGGTAAGTGGGTTTTACTTTCCCATGCCATGAAAAGCCTACTGTCTTTGACTTAGTTAACAGCGGGGGCCAAATAATGTATCAAATTAAAAGTCAAATGAGGCCAAACCTAAATAAAACGTTTATATTAAAGTTTATCAAGGAAATGTATTTTACTTTGTGTTCTTTTCAGTATCATAAAGGGGAATTGAGACTGTATGATGTGACTTTTGAAAATGCTGGCATGTACCAGTGCATAGCTGAAAACACACATGGAGCCATTTATGCAAACGCGGAGCTGAAGATCTTGGGTCAGTATCCTTCCTAGTTTCTGTTAACTTCCACAAGGAAAGCAACACCTTCAACCATGATCCCAGGGTTTCTGAAGATCATATTTGATTATTTCTTGAATTACTAAAGTTAAAAACTTTCGAAATGGGGTTTGGGACAGGATGATATTACTGTTTTATATATATATTTTTCTTTCATTAGAGAACAGCAAACAAATTAGAGGCAACATGGAGTGCGATAGTCTCAAAAAAATTTTAAGCAAACTTTACACATGCTAGTTTTTACAAGTCTTGTTTCTCCTATGTCTGAGCTCTTAAATACTGCTTGAAAATCACATTGCCATGATTGATGCTTCCACAATGCGTATGACCCAGGCTCAGATGGGTCTTGAACACTTGCTAGTTTTCGTATTCTTTGGATCTCATGGCCTGAAATTGCTATTTAAAATCTTTAATTTTAATTTAGTTTTCCTCAAGCTTTCTACTCCAACCTGACTCCCACTTTGGTATTGCTTTCTTACTCCTCCATGAAAATTGAAACCCTTTGAAATAAAATACTTCAATTTCCCACCCCTCATTACAAAGTATCTGAATCTTTACTACACTCGTCCTTTCATATTCTCCATCCAGAGGAATAAGCATTTCCTTTCCAAAAATAGGCGTACCTCCTATGACGGCACTTTAAAGAACTGCATTTTTACAAATTAAAAGTTTGTGCCACCCTGCATCAAGCTAGTCTATTGAGGCTGTATATCCAACAGCATTTGCTTACTTGTGTCTCTGTGTCACAAGATTTCAAACGTTTTCATTACCATATTTGGTATGTTGATATGATCATTGGTCTTTGATATTACTATTGTAATTGTTTTCAGTCACCATGAACCACACTTGTATAAGATAGTGAACTTAATCAATAAATGTGTGTGTTCTGATTGCCTCACCAACTGGCCTTTCCCCCATCTCTCTCCCTCACCTTGGTCCTCCCTGTTCTCTGAGGCACAACAGTATTGACTTTGGGCCAATGCCCTCGAAGTGTTCAAGTGAAAGAGACATCTCTCACTCTCACGCAAAAGCTAGAAATGATTAAGCTAGTGAGGAAGGAATATCAAAAGCTTAGAGAGCTGAAAGCTAGGCCCCTGGTACTAAGCAGTTAGCCAAGTTGTGAATGCAAAAGTACAGTTTTGGGGATTAAAGTGTTATTCCAGGGAACACATGAATGATAAGAAAGCAGAACAGTCTTATTGCTGATATGGAGAAAGTTTAGTGGTCTGAGGAGATCAGTCCAGCCACAGCATTCCCTTAAACCAGAGCTTAATCCAAAGCAAGGCTCTAACTCTAACTCCGTGAAGGCTGAGCGGGGTAAGAAAGCTGTAGAAGAAAAGGCTAACGCTCTTGTTGGGGGTTAATGCAGCTGGTGACTTTAAGTTGAAGCCAGTGCTCATTCGCCATTCTGAAAATCCTAGGGCCATTAAGAATTATGCTACATTTAATCTGCCTGTGCTCTGAATGTTTTGTTGCCATCCAGCAAAGCCTGGAGGACAGCACACCTGTTGACAACAGTTTACTGAGTAATTTGGACTCTGCTTAATATTCTCTTTCCTGGGGCACCTGGGTGACTCAGTGGGTTAAGCCTCTGCCTTCTGCTCAGGTCATGATCTCAAAGTCCCGGGATCAAACCCCATTTTGGGCTTTTTGCTCAGCGGGGAGCCTGCTTCTCCTCTCTCTCTGCTTGCCTCTCTGCCTACTTGTGAGCTCTCTCTCTGTCAAATAAATAAATAAAATCTTAAAAATACAATTATTCTTCCTACTCATTCTGTATCTTTCTGCTAGTGCTGGCTCTCTCTCTCTCTTTGTTTCTCTCTCTCTCTCTTTCTCTCTCTCTCTAAAAGAAAATAAATAAAAATCAAAAGATAACTGAGGCCTTCTTAATTTTAATTTTATGAAAGTCAGTCACATCCTCACGCTCCACTTCTAATTCTAGTTTTCTTGCCATTTCCACCAAATCTATTGTTACTTCCTCCACAGAAGACTTGAACCCCTCAAAGTCATCTATGAGGGTTGGAATCAACTTCGAAATTCCTGCCTGTGTTCATATTTTCATATCTTCCCATGAATCCTGAATGTTCTTAGTGGTATTTAGAAGAGAGAGTCATTTTCAGAAGTTTTTCAATTTACTTTGCTTGGATGCATTACAAAATTCAACATCTGTGACACCTAGAGCCTTATGAAATGTAGTTCTTAAATAATAAAACTTGAAAGTCAAAATTGCTCCTTGATCCATGGGTTTCAGAATGAATGTTGTGTTAGCAGCCATGAAAAGAACATTAATCTCATGCACGGCTCCGTCAGAGTTCTTGGGTGACCAGGAGCCGTGTCAAGGAGCAGGAATATTTTGAAAGAAAGCATTTTTTTTTTTTTCCTGAGCAGTTTTTCTCAACAGAGGGCTTAAAATACTCAGTAAACTACGTTGTCAACAGATGTGCTGTTGTCCAGGCTTTGCTGGATGGCAACAAAACATTCAGAGCATGGGAAGATTAAATGTAGCATAATTCTTGGTGAAGATTTTGTGAAGATTATTGAAATGACAACAAAGGAATTAAAATATTACATCAAGTTTGGTTATAAAATAGCAGTAGGGTTTGGGAGGATCGACTTCAATTTTGAAAGAAGTTCAATTGTGGGTAAAATGCTGCAGAGAAATCTTTCATGAAAGGAATAATCCATCAATGGGGAAAACTTCAAAGTCGTCTTAGTTTAAGAAATGGCCACGGACACCCCAACCTTCAGCAACCACCACCTGATCAGTCAGCAGCCACCAGCATGGAGGCAAGATCGTCTACCAGCAAAAAAGTGATGACTCGCTGAAAGCTCGTATGATGGTTAACATTTTTTAGCAATAAAGCATTTTTAAATTAAGGTAGGTACGTTGGGTTTTTTTAGACATAAAGCCACTGCACACTTAATAGACTATATAGTAGTGTAAACATAACTTTTACAGGTACTGATAAACAACAAAAAAACACAAAAAGCAAAAATCTCATTTTACTCATTTATTGTGATATTCGTTTACAGGGGTGGTCTGGAACCTAACCTACAATATCTTGAGGGATGCCTGTAACCCCTTTATCTCTGCCCCATCTTCATCTCTTCTCCCTTGCACTGACTTGATACGGACAGGAATCTCTTCTCCATGGACATACATGCGTTCGTATTTCTCACGCTGCTTCTTCTTCATGTTTTATTCTTGAATTCTCTGCACCTTTGTCTTTGGTGACTCCATGCTTTCACACTTCCCAGATGATTTATTCTCAATCACTGTCATTTTCTCCTCTTTATCCCTTTCTCTGCTCAGTTAGAAATCTTGCTCTCTTGCAGAGTTCCTGCTCTGGTTCCATTCTATCCTCTTCCTCCCTTTTTTCACATATTCTATATTATTATTCCTAAATTATTATTATTTTCAAACTTTTAAAAATCCTGGATAATTTCTTCTTCTCCCATTAATTGTCAATGATTCCTTAATTTATATCACTGGCCCAGGTTTTTATCCTCAGCTTTAAGCTCAACATAAAGCTTCCTAATAGAAATCTTCATTGGGTAATCTCACAGATAACCCATGTTTAGTGAGCCTGAAGCTAAATGCATTCCCTTTCCTCCGCATTCACATGGCCTCCTGAAAAATTCTGTTCTATAGAATGACAGAATACACTGCATCCTTTCTTCCTATTACATCTAATTTCTCAGTGTTACTCCATAAATCCCACATCCTCCTTACTTTCATTACACCTGCTTTAATTAAGTTCTTACTGTATTACATTGCTTTCACTTTATTTAAAGTAGCTGTCATCAGCTTTAGTCCTATGAAGCTAGGTAGCCAGGCTTTCTCTTTTACAACCAAAAATATTACCAAAAAGATAAAGCAGTGACTCACTATGGCCTGTTTTATTATTGCTACACCAAAGGGGAATTCTTTAGAACATTGTTACCACTACAAACTGAGTGACGCTAAAAGAATATAAAAGGAAATGAGATAATTGCAAGAAAATATTTTAAAAATTACCTTTTAAAAAAAGTTGAGGCTGGGGCCCCTGGGTGGATCATTGGGTTAGGCGTCAGACTCTTCATTTCTGCCCAGATCATGATCTCAGGGTCCTGAGATCATACCCCATGTCAGGCTCTGCACTGAATATGGAGTCTGCTTGAGATTCTCTTTCCTACTCCCTCTGCCCCTCCCTGCTAGTGCTGGCTCTCTCTCTCTCTCTTTCTCTCTCTCTGAAAGTAAATAAATAAAAATAAAAAGAGAGCTGAGGCCTTCTTAATTTTGATTTTCCCTGCCTCTTACTATAATGTTGAGGATCATATTCCATTTCTTCCCCACAAAGTAAAAATTCCTTGCTAATATATTTAACCTAGTTTATTTGGGTATCAAGCAAACATTCAGGTTTAGGCTTCATGCTGTATTACTTTGGTATGAGGTGCAACAAAATCATTTTGACTCATACAAGATATGAGGTGACTTTAAATGCTTCCCCCAATATTAACATTCTGTTTTTTATAAAAATTTGTTTATCATCATACATTAAAAAATTACATGAAAATTAAATTTCTTAGGCTGAAAGATCACTCCATATTCAAGCACAAAATCTTGTAGTCAGTTAATGACTATTACTGTAGTAATTAAACCAGTTCGTGCTCAGCATTTTCAGCCTGAGAGCAATGTTTCTGGGCATCTTTATATTTGTTTCCATTTATTTTTGTTTACTACCATTAGAGAGAGTGTTGATTGATCTCTCTTTTCTTTCGTTATCTAGATAATTCATTTATTCATCCACCAAGTATTTTGGGGGAACTTTTTACACAAGATACTATTATTTGAATAGGCACAGTAAAGGATGAAAGAAATAAAAAAAATTCATGTCCTCTTCTTAGTTGGGAGGAAAATATTCCCTTATTTTTTACTGCTTCTAAAATATGTAAGAACATGGTCTAGATTCTGTCACTATAAATTCAAATATTAGTTAAGTATGAAGTCATTTAAACAACTGTACCAGATCAGGTATTTCATTAAAACTTAACTGGCTCAAGAAAAATTCTCATTTCTAGATGAATTTAGATTAAAAAATATAATTCCATTAGATTTTCTCTCATATTTGATGGGGAGTATGTCACCCAAAGTATCTATTGAGACTATACAAAATACCACACACTGTGTTAGGTGTACAACACAAGTTGGTTGGTTATGTATTTATTTGTTGTCAGCAAAACTCAGACTAAAGGAACAATGGAATAAATTAAATCCTTGCCATTAAAAAGTATGTCCCACAGAGCAGCAGCAGCAGCAAAAGCAACACCTGGGAGCTTGTTAGAAGTGCTGAATCTCAGGTTCATCCCAGGCCTACTTAATCAACATTTTATCCAGATCATCAGATTATTTCTATGCACAAACAGAATTTGAGAATCACAGACTAGAGGATGAAGAGTCAACATCTGGATGAAGATACACTTGAGCCTAGAAACGCCTCCCCAAAGGACACGGTTATATACAGATGATTGGACGTGCAAAACATAAACGGATGGGATCCCCCCGAAGCCTGCTAAAATACAAGGAGGTTATGAAATGAGGCAGGTGTAGGAGACCTTAAGAAAGAGAGAACGTGTCATCAATGAAGTAATCTTTTATGAGACTCTGTATCCTATTCTCATAACTATTGCTCTGTGCTTTGATGTAAGGGGAAGCTCTAGCGGTAGCCTGTTTCCCTCAGTGATTTGCATCCATCACTGCCCTAGCTGTTTGCAGGTAGGTGTGAAGGCAGAAATCTTTTTATTTTGGTATTTCAGTGTCTGTACACAGTTCGTGCTCAAGAAATATTGCATGGTGAAGGAGGAATCATTGTTTAATGAAGAGAGCATGCTTATAAATCAGAAGAAAATTGATTCAATTGTGAATCTTACCTGATACCACCGTGGTACCTTTGGCAAATTATATAATCATAACAGATATCAGTTCTCACATTTGTATACTGGGGACAGTTCACTGAAAGTGTGGTTGAGAGTATTGATTATGAATATATGTCAGTATTAATAATGGTGCTCAAATTCCTCCATTATTTCCCTTAACTTCCCTTGTGCAATTGAGTCAAAACAATTAAATTAGATGTTACCCTCAAGGTAAATATATACATAGCATTTGAGTTTAACTAAAATTTATAATCCATTATTACTAAGATTTGTACATTAAAAATGTGAATTTTATAAGTAAAATATACATCAATAATGTTATTAAATAAAAGGAAAATATATTGATACTAGGTAGGGAATGTCTATCATTATATCTGATACTATTTGGTGAGATTAATCTTTTCTGTTGATTATTAATCAAAAGAATAAAAGGTGCTATAGAAGAATTTTTTTTTCCTTTTTAGTAAAAGAGAAGAATAATAATTTATTTCCTTTTAGCTTTGGCTCCAACTTTTGAAATGAATCCTATGAAGAAGAAGATCTTGGCTGCTAAAGGAGGAAGGGTCATAATTGAATGCAAACCTAAAGCAGCACCTAAACCCAAATTTTCATGGAGTAAAGGGACAGAGTGGCTTGTCAATAGCAGCAGGTCAGTTCAAAAACTAGAAATCTGATTGCAATTTACTGTTCAGCAAAATTCATTTTAAAGAGGACTAATGTAAATGTTGGTTGTCCTAACTTTTCTCCACAGAAAATAACATAATTCTAAGATAAACAGAGGTGCTTACCCTTTACTCTTATTATCTGTTATCATCAGAGTTCAATTTCTAAGCTTCTGTAATTTATAAGGAATTTAGAAAATTGAGACTCAGAAATTTTTGGTAAATTGCCAAAGGCCTCAGGAAAAAAATGAACAATGGCAAATAAAATATGATCTCTCGGGGTGCCTGGGTGGCTCAGTGGGTTAAAGCCTCTGCCTTCTGCTCAGGTCATGATCTCAGGGTCCTGGGATCCAGTCCTGCATCAGGCTCTCTGCTCAGCAGGGAGCCTGCTTCCCCCTCTCTCTCTGCCTGTTTCTCTGCCTACTTGTGATCTCTGTCTGTCAACTAAATAAATAAATAAATAATAAAATCTTAAGAAAAAAAATATGATCTCTGACTTCTCCCCTCGCAGCAAGGCCTTCTGCTGGCAATGGCCACAATCCCTGTCCAGATGGATGAAAGATGACTCTGAACGTTGCTGTGAATGAGAGGAGAAGGCACAGGGGTCAAAGCTCAGAAAGGTCCCTCGCTCTTCTTTGCTTCTGCTTTTACTGATCCTTCTGGATAATCACAAACCCTTATCACTATTTCTCAAGCACTTGATGTGCAACAAGGGATTTTACTGAAACTAGGGGGATCTGTTTACAGGAAAGATAAGATATGTTAATCTGCGTGTTCTGCTAAACGTAGCCTAAGAAACAATTCATACATCTCTTGGATCACGGGGCATCTTAGATCACAGGGCCGCTGTTTGGGCCAAGAAAACCTAAAGAAAGGCAACTCCCTGAGGCGTTCCAAGGGCAGAGTGATCACACAGGCCTGGTGTTCCAAAGGCCTGTGCCCTTCTCCGAAACCTTCCTTCACCCCCACAGCCTCTGCGTTACATTTAGCAAGCCAGGGATTATGGTTGATTTCATGCTCTACATGAACCCCACCAGCCTTCTGTATCCATTTATATTTGTTTTAATTTTATGCAGTTAGCCTATTAAGTATTTCAGTAGGAAAAAATTTAATACAGGTGACTTTAAGAATAAATCATTCCTTCCCATCTTTTTAAATTAACAGGAATTTCTCATCTTCCTAATAAGTACACCATTAACCGCTTTAAGATAAAACATAAAACTGACGTCCCTAACGAGATAAAATATTAAACTACTTCCTAACAAGTAGACCATTGGTAGTTTTAAGATAAAACATAAAACATGTGACTTGTCTAGTATTTATTTAAAAGCCACACCAAATGGTTTCTTTAAATTTCCTAGAAGATATGGTAATAGTACTAAAGTGCTCAAGTATGGAGAAGAGAAAGTCAGGATAGGAAATGGGCTGTGAATGTTAGGGAGAAGGAAATATTCCAGGCAGTGATAGAAGCATGTACAAAGGGCCTGGTGCAGAGAATATAGGATGGTGAAGAATGTAAGACCTAAAATCAGTATGGTTTGTTTTTAGAGGAGAATGGAGAATGAAGAGTTTTAAGGGAGGAGACATAATAATCCAGATCATTAATAATGTTTTATGCTAGGGGGCTTTAACCTCATCTTTGAGTAATGGAATTGGTCTAAAGGTGTAAATAAAGGAGGAAAATGTAGATTTTGCCTATTAAAGGTATATTCTAGCTCAAGCATGTAAGAGATATTCTTTACAACAATCCAAAAAAGTAGGTAAAATAGGTATTATCATCTTTATTTGAATGTATTTAAAAGTTAGAAAGGTTAAAGTAGCCTTCTGACAGTATATTGATAATCTCCAAACTGAACCTTGAACTTGTGGAATGAACCCGACCCAACATGGTTCTCTTATTAGGTGGATCCCAAGTATGGCTGTGTATTGGACAAAGACAGGTTGGGTTGGGGAGAGGGAGTACACAGGAACAGCAGCTATTTCCCTGAACATATTAACTTTTACAGGGAATATGCTTGACTAAGTTTTTAAGACATCAGCAACATGTTGCTAAAAGAATCAGTGTTAAAGGGAGAATTAATTTGTTTGATTTTCTGATGAGACATTAATAATCAGACAATAAGCAATGCAAAGATATGATCAAAAGGTAGTCCCATTTCTAGGTACTTACTCCTGCAAGAAAATTGTGGCACAGCATTCTCCCTTAGCACCACCATTAACTCTCTCCCCTAAATGAAAAAAAAATAAAACCCTTCTCTGACTCTGATGAGGACCAAGGAATGCTAGGAGCCTCTCCAGCCAAGGTTTTCTCAGGACCATGTTTCATGGACTTGTTTTTCCTAAATATCAACATGTGTTCAAAAAAGGAAAAGAAAGGTCTAGCTCCTAAAATCTTACTATTTTAATCCTGTCAGAATATTTTTAGTCTTTGAATCAAACTTCTTCACAAAAGAGTCTATAAATCCAGTTTTTGTTCCCTACTTTAATCCATTAATATTCAGGTTCTAAGAACCACTTTAATTTTTTAAAGATTTTTTATTTATTTATTTGACAGAGAGAGATCACAAGTAGGCAGAGAGGCAGGCAGAGAGAGAGGGGGAAGCAGGCTCCCTGCTGTGCAGAGAGCCCGATATGGGGCTTGATTCCAGGACCCTGAGATCACGATCTGAGCTGAAGGCAGAGGCTTAACCCACTGAGCCACCCAGGCACCCCTATAAGCACCACTTTATAATAGATATGGTATTTCATGTAAAAATAAAATTAAATGTTGTAAAATAGCATGCATAAAGAAAAGTTCAACAAATAAATTATTTTTAGAGAAATAAAATATTTCTGTTTAAAACTAATATCCAAGGAGTAACCTGAATAACTGTCTTTTTAAGCCTGACTGCAATCTCATTCTGATTAATGTAATTACAAAAAAATGGTTTCGCATCACAAAGTTACTACAAGCACTTGATTGCCTTATAAAATGGTTTTGCGATGTTTCCAATCAGTAGAGAGGAAACATAAACCTTGAATTGTAATTAGCTTCTCAATCGTATGATTTTACTTTGGGCTAAATGATACAGTTTCTACAACAGAATGTCTTTGTAGCTGTTATTTGATATTCAATGGTCTATTATCAGTTCTGAAGTGATCTTTATCTGCACCCTTTATGTGAGAGTATCTCCAAAATTCTTTTCTTCTCTGGAGTTAGTATGCTTTCACAGTTAACAAATAAGGTGGAAGGATAGGCTAGACCATAAAACCAAAGTATGTCTGATGGAATGCATATTAGGAGAGAAAATCATGGAAGCTGGACGGGATGGAGGGTGGCAAGACAGCCACTGCGCCTTGTGTGTGCACATGGGTGCACAGGTGCATACGATACTAACCAGAATTATCTAGCAATTCTTTGCTGAAGGTACAAAACCCTGTGAGATTGTCCAGCCTCCAAGGGAATCAAAGGACTGTGGCTCTCACTCTGAGTGAGATGGAAAGTTCCTGGAGGGAGTTGAGCTGGAGAGTGCTGTCACTGAGCAGAAGAGTGACATGGTGTAACTTAACGTCACTTAGGTCTTCATATTTGGCTGCTATGTAGAAAAGAGACTATAGACAGGCAAGGGTGAAGCAGGAGGCTAGTTAAAAACTACTGCAGTAGGGCGCCTGGGTGGTTCAGTGGGTTAAGCCTCTGCCTTCGACTCAGGTCATGATCTCAGGGTCCTGGGATGGAGCGACATCGGGCTCTGTTCTCAGTGGGGAGCCTGCTTCCCCCCCTCTCTCTGCCTGCCTCTCTGCCTCCTTGTGATCTCTGTCAAATAAATAAGTAAAATCTTTAAAAAAAAAAAAAAGATTCTCTCTTAAAAAAAAGAAAAATACTGCAGTAGACCAAGAAACAGGTGAAGGTGGCTTTCTAAAACAATTTGTCAATGCTGGGAAAAAGAATTATTATAAACAAAGGCTAGGATATTTCTTTTTTCTTCTTCTTTTTTTTTTTTTTCTTTAGGATGTTTCATCTTAAAAAAATCTTATGGTCAAGTAATTGTGTAAAACTTAACAATCAAAAGATAGTGTTTGAACTCTTAAGAACACTAAAATGTTTCACTAGATTAATTTTGTGAGGAATGTATTTCTTTCACTTGAATAGAATACTCATTTGGGAGGATGGCAGCTTGGAAATAAATAACATCACAAGGAATGATGGCGGTATCTACACGTGCTTTGCAGAAAATAACAGAGGGAGGGCTAATAACACTGGCACTCTTGTTATTACAGGTAAGAAACGCCTCGGTCAATATTGTTATTTTCTAGTTTAATCGTGCTTAGTTTCTAATGTACTATGGGACATGATTCACCACCAAGCTTCTACGACAGTTCATATACAGATAAGTTTCCATTTCAAAAGCCTGTGGGGCAAATCTCTTGCTTCATGAAATTGTTCCTGGAATTTGAGTCTGAATACCTCTTTTTCCCTTTGCTCAGAGAAGTAAAAATACATATTGATTTTTATTCTTTTAACGTGCTAGATAATATGGTATCTAATATTTCCTTGAATTGTGCTTTCTTCCTTTTTTTTGTTACTTGTATAGATCCCACAAGAATTATATTGGCCCCAATTAATGCTGATATTACTGTAGGAGAAAATGCCACCATGCAATGTGCTGCTTCCTTTGATCCTGCTCTGGATCTCACCTTTATTTGGTCCTTCAATGGCTACGTGATCGATTTTAACAAAGAGAACATTCATTACCAGCGGAATTTTATGGTATGTGTTTTAAGTTTCATCTTATTGACATTTCAGTGACCCTATGTGACTGCAGCTCCTGTTACTATAATCATTTATGATACTGAAAAAAAGGCAAAAAAAGCTTTTCATGGATTTCCTTTTATCAATCATAGCACTCCTAAACCTTTTTAAAAATGGCAAGTTTTAAGGATTCTGGTAGAGATATAAATCAGTAAATATTTGTTGAGCTTTAGGTCTATTTTTTGCTTAATTATAATATAATTTTTATGTTGATGTGTACTATCCCTCATTGTATCTGTACTCTAGGTGCTAGTGCCTATTTATTCATTTTAAATAAGGTAAGAGCATAGGACTTATCATTTGTTATAATGATGACTTTAAGGCATTTTTCTTATTCTTTGAGGATCAGAAATAGACAAAATACCTATATGGGAGGGTTTGGAGAGCTAGTCCATGTGATTTTTAGAATGCATAAATGGCTGTATTTTATAAGGATACAGTGTATGATACATACAACTTACAAAATATGTCTTTATTGACTATTTAACTATTATTAAAATTTCAAAAGAACGGCTCTTAGTAGTTAAGTTTTGGTGGAGTCAAAGGTTGTAAGTGCATTTTCAACTGTGTAGGGAGTCCATGCCCCTAAACTCTGTATTGTTCAAGGGTCAGTTGTATTTAAAAGGCAAATTGGCCACTGTTCTCTAGAAAGGCCACTGGTTAGGAACCTGAGAGCATATGCTTATTGAAGAAAACTAATTTTAATTTTAGAAGTCAATTATTAGTATAGAAATAAAAGTTTGAATTAACTCAGTAAAATAGTAGTATAGTAGAATATTTAGGATATTTAAAGTCCTATGAAATCTGAAGATTGATTTGTACCTATAATAATCATATCCTTTCAAATTGTCTAGCTCTTTAATTTTTTTTCTAGAATTATACGCTTGAAAAGGCAAAACAGGCTTTCAGTCAGGTTGAGTGAGACTGATTTTAACTAGATAGAAACATTTCTTGTTACATTTTTATTAGTTTAATAAAACAACTACCCATGCAGTAATGAATGTTTATCCTTCTACATGTTAACTGTAAATTCAGTTCCTTTCATTTTAATCTAACACATGTAGCTATAGCTATAAATTTACAGCAAATCTGCTGATTGTCTTTCCGTTTTGTTTTTTTTTTAAGATTTTATTTATTTATTTGAGATAGAGAGAGAGTGAGAGAGCGAGCCTGAGCAGGGGACAGAGGGAGAGGGAGCAGAGCAGAGAGCCCGATGCGGGGCTCAATCCCAGGACCCTGGGATCATGATCTGAGCTGAAGGCAGAGGCTTAACAACTGAGCCACCCAGGTGCCCCCATCTCTCAGTTTCTAAACCAAACTTACACTTAAAAAAAAATAACAACTGGGAACTGGCAGGGAACTATTTTAACATTATACCCTGTGATATTTTTCCTTATATGTCTGAAAATATTTTGATATGCTTATTCATAAGTGTTCCCCACATTAGTAAAATGGGCACTGATATCTTTAATAATTTCTTCAAATTGTGTTTTGTTTTACAAGTAAAGCAAATACTACTTAGTTTTTATTCATTTTAAGGAAAGCTGAGCTAAACAAAGATCTTACTTAAAAAATGGACTTTTGGGGCACCTGGGTGGCTCAGTGGGTTAAGCTGCTGCCTTCAACTCAGGTCATGATCTCAGGGTTCTGGGATCGAGTCCCGCATCGGGCTCTCTGCTCAGCGGGGAGCCTGCTTCCTCCTCTCTCTCTGCCTGCCTCTCTGCCTACTTGTGATCTCTGTCTGTCAAATAAATAAATAAATAAATAAATATTTTAAAAAATGGACTTTTGAATTTGCTTAGTTTCTTGGTGTTATATATTGAGTAATTTCAAAACTATCACAACCATAGTTCATACAATAGCTACTTAACAGCTGCAGTAAAGTCTATGAATAGATTTAGGGGTATAAATTGTCCTAAATTAATTTTAAAATTCAAATGTGGAGCTTATGTTCTTCAAAATGATTGTTATGTTATATTTGTTGATGTAAATAAACATTCCACCCCCCCCCCCAAGAAAAAGAAAGAAATTAAGAAAGGAAGAGAGAGGAAAAAGGAAAGGAGGGAAGGAGGGAAAAAAAAAGAAGGAAGAAGAGACCCATGGTTTAAAAAGAGAGGAAAATAAAGAAATACTGGAATGATAATTAAGAAGTAAATAATAAATTGGATCTTTTTTATTATGTTATGTTAGTCACCATACAGTGCATCATTAGTTTTTGATCTAATGTTCCATGACTCATTGTCGGCCTGTAACACCCAGTGCTCCGTGCAATCCGTGCCTCCTTAATACGTATCACCAGGCTCACCCAACCCCCAGCCCCTCCCTTCTGAATTGGTCATAAAAAGCATAAAAGACTTTGGTGATTATTTACTAGACTTCTTTTGCTGTTGGTAGATGCAGAGGTTCATGTAGTTGCCCCTCAGCTAATCCAGTGCAGAACCTAACTGCAGGCCCAAGCTCTGACCTCATGAACTCACCTTTCAGCTTCGGTCCACCAAGTAATGATCAGCAGTAGAAAACATGCTCACTGGCTAGATATGTAACTTAATTGACTAAAAATATCAAATGCACATTTGTAGCACATTAGATGGACAAGTCAATTCAGTTCTCTAAATAGTTAAAATTTTTTCTAGGTTTTTTTTTTTAAATATATTATTAAACTTAATTCTGTCTTTTGAACCTCAGACCTCTGAAGACTTCTCTTATATCTTCCTTCTCTTTCAAAGCAAACTTCAAAGTCAGACTTCACTGCTAAATGCACCATATGAATTTCGAGTAAAAACACTGGATATATTTGATCCATCTTTTGGTAGATCATCCTAATGAGTAATAATTGATGTTGGGGTCACTAACAGATCACTCTCAGAAGGAGCAAATCTTCCCACCTCAAGCTTAATGAATCCAAACAATGAGAATGTCAGGCACTGAGGACAGCAAATGCAAAGGAAGGAATATTACTGACTTCATTTGTCTATTATTCAGATTGCATGGACAAATGTGTCAGTACGTAATTTTGGGGAACTTCTTAAATAATGTTTTGATATTTTATTTGATCCTGACAACATTTCAATTAGTGAGTATCATTTTTTCATTTAAAGATATTGTACTGAGGGGTGCCTGGGTGGTTAGACGGTTAAGCCTCTGCCTTTGGCTCAGGTCATGATCTCGAGGTGTTGGGGTCGATCGCCGCATCGGGCTCTCTGCTCAGCAGGGAGCCTGCTTCCTTCTCTCTCTCTGCCTGCCTCTGTCTACTTGTGATCTCTGTCTGTCAAATAAATAAATAAAATCTTTAAAAATATTGTGCTGAGCATATAGTACAAGCAGGAACAGTGACGGGCACTAGGGTGAATAAAACACTGAATAATATAAACACAGGCACTGATCCAGAACACAGTAGAGGTTCTGTGTGACTTTGAAATTCAAATGTAGGGCGCCTGGGTGGCTCAGTTGGTTAAGTGACTGCCTTCAGCTCAGGTCATGATCCCAAGGTCCTGGGATCCAGTCCCACACCCGGCTCCCTGCTCCTTGGAGAGTCTGCTTCTCCCTCTGACTTTCTCCCCTCTCATGCTCTCTCTCACTGTCTCTCTCTTAAATAAATAAATAAAATCTTTTAAAAAAAATAAAATTCAAATGTAAATAATTTGATAGCTATTAAAACCGATATTATCATCATTGGTTTTAATAAGTTTAGTTGCTAAAAGTTAATAGATGCTCTAATTAATGAAGAAAAAGTATATAAGTCAAACTTTTAAGCTTTTCATTTCAACAAAGTAAGTTTGTGTTTTCCAGTTTAGTTTCAATGATGAATTTTATTCAATCTCAGGTGTGCTTTGATTTTAGCTTGCTACTCTCGACTTTGACCACCAGGTGGCAACCTTGCATAAGGCTTCAATTTTCACAGCATGGACTTGGCACTGGAAGCTTTATGAAATTAAATAGATTTTCCCATAGTTAGGTCTAAGATACGTGATTATAGGTGACTTAAAAATTTCCACTTTTTACTTTTTCAATTTTATTTATATAATTATCAGGAAAAAACTAACTATATTTTTCGAAGAGGTACATTTCTTTTAAGAATTTATAGTTAGCTCCCCCAAAGTAAATTATATTTAATGATCATTATATTTAATGATCCTGCTTCATGAAAAACTCCTTTGAATGAATCACTTAAAAATATGCAGCTACTAATTTTAAAGCTATGTGTAAACACTTAATACTGATTATAGAAAAAAGTAAGTTAATTATCTAATTCACCTGTTATGTCATTTATTCTTCCATTTTTGTCAAAAAACATTCACTTAATGTTATATTATTATGTAAACAGTTTCAGGAATTGTTTCATTTGAACTTGAACTTATGCATAGGAGGATATTAAGAATATATATAAATAAATATGCATCATAAATTTTAAAATTTGAAGCTTTGATACTATAAGCTTATAAGCAGTTTATCTGGCATTCTTTTAATCTATCAAAGTTATGGGGCAAATACTAAGAAGGAGCAACTCTTCCTACCTCAAGTAAGTAGGTTTAAAGTCCAACTACAAAATAGCTTATATTTTGATTTTCTGGCTCAATAGGTTTTTACTTTCTTAGAGTCAATACTAAAGACCGAATCATTTAAATTATCAATTTAATTTATAACTCCTTTTATTCTGAAAAGGATTTAGGACTATCCACCAAAAATTACAGATTTGTAATATACTATTTTATGCCTCTCCCATGGTGATGACTGATCTATGGAAATTACTTTTTTTCAATGGCCAACTAACTTTTCACATCTCCTTTGAGTCATTTTCTTCCAAGTATTTAATAACAATCTCCCTGTAAGAGCCATTATCTTAGTTAACCAGGAGTTAAACTTTCCAATTCTGATTATTGCCACTATAATATCTTTTTTCCTTTTATCTTGACACACACAAATGTTAACATTGTAATTGAGAAAGAAGTTCTTATGTGTCTGTTTTGAATTTATAAATAGCATCTGAATTGTTCAGAGGCTCTGCCACAACCAGTCCTGGGCTCTGGGCTGCATTTTGTCACTTCTTCTTTGAGACTGAGCCAGTGATTACGATTACGCCTTTCTAAACTTCAGATTTCCCTCTCTAATATTTTATTAATAATTCACTTACTTCATTCAGGTTGTTTCACTGGGTTTGCAAAACTGCTTGCTTCATAGTATTTGGGTGAGGATTCAGTAGAGAATGCTTATAAAGTGCTTGGCACAAGTTCTGGCAGATTGTAAGCAGCTATTATTAATATGGTGTATAATAGAGCAATCATTCCCAATTGAAGTTTCCAGAGGCTATTGCATACAGGTTTTTTGTTTTGTTTGGTTTGGTTTGGTTTGGGTTTTTTCTGCTTACAGATCTCAATTTTCTTTAATTCTTGCACTGCTGCTACACTGGGTACCTAATCTGAAACAAAAAATTTCCAGTCTTCTCTTGCCAGAAGCAATGGGAGAGGTAATGATAGTCAACATTTATTAAGTGCTTTCTGTTTGGCCAACATTGGACTACGTGTTTTTCCTGTGTTTCTCAGTTGATCTTCACAGCAGTCCTCTAAAGAACACATGTTATAGTGATTTTTCTCAATTTTCAAAGTGAAGAAAATAAAGATTAGAAAGGTTAAGTAATTTGCCAAAAGTAATAGTACCACTTGTTGGTGACAGGGAGGATTTGAAACCAAGGTGGCTGACTGCAGACCCTGAGGCCTTCGCCACTCGAGTTTCTAGTCCATTGGTTAGCACTCCCGTCTGTGTCTGCTTAAATAATCCCCCTCCCATTGTTTAAAGCACTCTAAGACCCTACTGTTCAACTCCTAATTTATTCTATAATTTTGTTTAATGTACTTTTTACGTTCACTCAAGGTTGCCCAAATTACTTCATTCTCCTTATACTATTAGCAAGTTTTGCAATACATTATAAATCAAGTCTGCATAGTTTCAGGTGGTCTTTAGTTCTAGGAAATTCTTTATGATCTCTTTTAGGTGGGTAGGCGTATGTGTGTGTTTGCAGGTACACGGAAATGCTTTGTTCTGCCTATACAGAAAACACCATTCAAAACAAAGGAAGACAGATCTCTTACCCTAAGGCTTTCTTTTTAAAATAAAATAGTAATTATCTGGAATGCATCAAAAAATTGTGCTTAAATTTGAGACATACATATTTCATATTAGAATATATTAGGAATTTGAACAGAAAGTTTGCTTCTGCACATCCGAAGGGAGAGAGTAGAGGGACAGGATGAGAGAGAGAGTGGAGAGGGAACAATAATACTAAATTATTAATACTAAAAATGTTATTGGATCTCTGTTACTGCTGAGTAAGAAGGTGAAGCTTGCCCGGAATTATAGAGTAGAGGTTGGAAAAGAAAAGGAAGTTCAGGCCATAATCCAGGCAAAGGCAAGGATCAAATTAGAGCTTAAGGAAGTAGAACAGAAGACCAGCAGCACAGTGAGTTGATGTGAGCCCTAAAATGGTGGTTCTAAACTGGGAGCAACTTTTCTCCCCAGGGACTTAGGCCATTTGTGGAGACAAGTTTGACTGCTCCCCACTATGGGGAAGTGGGGGGAGGGCTATGTATTATGGACATCTGTTTAGCACAAGTGCTGCTAAACATCCTGTGAAGCTGAGGACAGTTCCCCAAAACAGAGGATTACCTGGTCCTCATTGTCAATGGTACCAAGGTTGAGAAAGGCTACTCTCAAGGAGGGTGAAAAAATATTGGTTCTAAATCCAAGGCTTTGATGTTTTTGTCCATCAGTCAGAATGATTACAGAAAATGTTCTCCTTTTTGAACTTTAATTTAAAATTGTCCAAATGATCAAAATTGGTCTCCTCAGCTATCAAAGTAGCCAAATTTAAGAATATTCAACTTTTCCTTTGATTCTACAAATACTTGGTGATCTCTTAATAATAATTCTAGGCCACTTTCTTAATTTACCTAAGTTTTCATATTTATGATGATATTACTTCATTTTCAAAATATTTTTGAGTTGTACATTTAAAAATATTTTTCACATTCAGGCAATCTTAATGCTGAAACATTACTTAACACTAACTTGAATATTAGGTAATATTAGGAAATTAGTGTTAATTACATTACTTGTGAAAATGGTTTTGTGATTACGTTAGAGAATGGACTTTTTGGGAGATTCTAATATTTGAGGAATGAAGTATGATAATATCAATAATTTGTTTTTCTAGGATTCAATAATAGATGGACATATTGTATATAGAGACAAGGAAGGATAGAGCTAACTAGCTAGCTAATTAGATACAGCAAACTGGGTAAACTTACAAATTTTTAATCTAATGCCTGTTATTCAGGTGACCATACTATTCTACTATTTTTCCCATTTTCTTATGTTTAAACCTTTAAATAGATCACAAATTTAATAATTAGATATGTAAAATGATAACATTGTATTCTTTCTGCTATGAGAAGCTACCCATCTTTACCTACCAAACTGTGAACTTAAATCCCATTGTCTGTTTCATGAAACAGTATCTTGGAAACAGTTCAACCTGGTTAAACCAGTAATATGTGCTGACTGTGGAGCCTTCCAGTAGCCACTTCACTGAAAATCTCCAGTTCCTTGTCTTTCACGAGACCAGTGCTCTAACCCCTGAGCTAAGGAGCCAGTTCCTTGTCTTTCAAATGGAAACACAGTGATGCCTGGGTGGCCCTGTCAGCTGAGCTTCCCATTCTTGATTTAAGGTCAGGGCATGATCTCAGGGTCATGGGATATGGAGGGCTCCACACCAGGGAGGAGTCTGCTTGAGATTCTCTCCCTCTTGTTCTGCCCCCACCCTCGCATGCACGCATTCTCAAATAAATAAATACATCTATAAATAAATAAATACATCTATAAAAAATGCAATAAAAGGGAAGCATAAGTAGTATCTCCCTGAGCATTATAAAAGTTGAATAAGAAAATGTAGGTGAAGTAGCTAGCACATTGCCAGACATCTAAAAGAAACCTAATAAATTAGATCAGGTATTCCCGCGAGTTTGGGAGTAGAGGCCACAGTGGCAGCAGCAATAATGCAAGTAGCAGAAGCAGTTTTCATAATAGTATTACTAGCAGCAGAAGTAGTCTGTCAACAGCAACAGTATTAGCAGCAGGGGTGGTTGCTGTTAATAGTAGTAATGCATCCTCCTCCCTAAAATAGGATTCAGAGCTAGCTCGCAGAGCTGCAGTTAAGAACAAGTGAGTCTGCACACGTAGAATATTTATTTATAATAGTCCCTGGTACCTCTGAAACCCTCGCTAAGTATTTGTTGTAAATCGTGTTGGTGATGCTGGTGGTGAAATTTGCAGTTATTCCTTCTTTAATCCAACAAACCAAAAGTAAAAAAAAAAAAAAAAAATTGTTTTTCATAGATATAACATGTATCAATCATATTTAATAGCTTTTGCTTATAAGTTTCTAGAATATTTTCTTTGTAAGATGTTCTTTCCTTCAACCTTCTATATCTGGCCCTTCCTTCTGAGCTTCAATGGAACAAAAGAGATGCTTTTGTTGATAGATAGCTATTATGAGCCATAAGCTTTAGCTTGACCTTGTATGTAGCATCTGACATATTTCTTTGCTCATTATGATTCATTCAGTTTGTTAATACAGCTTGGTAGGTCAGATCCATTGATACTGCAGGGATGAATTTGTAGAGTTAGTTCATGGGGGAGGGGGAATAAAGGAAGGGGCATTTAGATTTTGGAAGTCTTTTGATTTAAATTTGGGAAATTTCTAAGTGGTAAACCACATCTATACTTTGGAACATCCCTGAGCTGTGCTATCACAATTTCCAGTATGTGATTCAACTCTCCTCACATGAAGGGAAGCGTTTTGTAATTCAGCCAAACTGTGGTTTTTTTAGTGAAAATATAGAGAGCATTCGTATCTAATTTGTGGCTAGAATGTGCTGAGGTCCATGATCTTTACTTGCTTTGTAAGCGTTCTGTCGACCACTGAGAACCTCAGCTTCTCCTGAGGTATGGAAAGAGCTATTACCATTTATAAAAATTTCAGGAAAGGCTTTATATGTACACAACTATATTGGAAATAATATAGTATGTTTTTGCTTTTGCTTCCCTTCTTAAGATATTTCCGTGTCACCTTTACTAAATATAGAGCAAATAAAAATCAGGGTTAAAGTTGCTGATGATTACTTTACACAAGTAGTCCATCATTACCTACCTAAGTCCTAATGTTTAAAGCAGAACTGACATTTAAAAGTACTTTAGCAGTGAACTTTTAGACTAGTTTAATTAAATGTTTACAGAGTTCATTTGGAAGATTCAATAAGTATAAATTTAATATAATATATTAAGACATAAAATAATTTGTGTTTTTCATTACATGTGAAAAGTATAAAAATCATGACCACATTATTCCTCTGAGAATAAAATAAGTGAATATGTAAACAGCAAAGTGTTTTAAACTGAGAGTCTGGGGGGGAAAGGTACCAATTTTATTAAGAAAAAAAGAATATTAGGTGTATAGAATACAGATATTTTATAAAAGGCAATTACAGTCTCACAACTTGCTTATTTTTATATTATTTTTCTGCCCTCAATTTTTTTTTATTGTGAGAAGTTGAATTAAAAAAACATTTTAAATTTCTGAAGTGTTTTATTTTTTTAATTTCAGTCTAATCACATGACTTCTTAAAATAGTGTGAATTTAGCAACAGGATTATCTTTCACTTAGACATAGGAAGCAACCAAAAAAGTGAGTTCACATAATGAAAGCATATAATAGAACTAAGTGCTTTTTACTTCTATGCAAACATTATTTTCCTCAAATATAACTTATTATCTTTGTCATAATAACTTCAAAAGATTTTACTTAGTATCTTTCCATTACTGAATATTTAATGTCACAATGCAGTGCTAATTAAGAAGGTGAAGACACATTAAAAGCAGTGTGTTTTAAAAATATACAGTGTTTAAATTATTTTATTTTTTCTCACTAGAAAATTACTCAGAAATATGTGCTAATTAGCCTTTATGACAGCTCAAGAAAAATGTATTATTACCTTCACCATATACACACATTTATTCTCTCCTTGCCTCAAATATTTTTTAAAAATAGTTATAAATAATAAAATAATATTTCTTTACCGACTCCCTTGGGTGAATTCTATTAAGTAAGGCAGTATGAGGAGTTAGGCCAACTACAAAGGGGCACCATCCCCAAGACCATCTTCAATTCTGAAATGAACTACAAGTTCCAGGGGTTGCCAAAACCACCCTCAGTTTTGATTTGCTGGAAGGGACTTCAGAACTCCCTGGAAGCTATTATATTTATGGTTACAGTTTACTACAAAAAAAAACATACAGATTGAAATCAGCCAGCAAAAGAAGTGTATAGGGCAGAATCCAGGAGAAATACCAAATACAGAGCTTTCATTGTTCAGTCTCTGTAGAGTCAAGATGCGTTACTTTATCAGCTTAGGTGTGTGGTAATGTGTGCAGAGTACTGGCAACCAGGAAAGCTCAAACCTGAGCTTTGTTGTTCAAAGAGTTTATTGGAGCTTAATCTTGTAGGCATGATTAATTGATTACCCAAATGGTTAATGTCAGTCTCTAGAGTGACTGATACCACATGACCCAAAGCCCCTACCCTAAGTCACTATATGGTTTCAGACCCTAAGTCTAAAACTATACAAGTGTCTTTAAATCATGTTGTTAGACTATCCAGTATGACCCACGATACCCAGGCAAAGAAACACACTTTAGATTACCTTCCAGAGGCTAAGGAAATAACAGACCTCTCTTGGGGCAAGGTCAAATTCTTTACAAAACATATTACAGGTGGCTGGAAAACTTAGAGGTTTTCCTTCTTTTATATGTTCACTGTATTTTTTTCTAGAAATTTACACATCATTGCTGAAACTTTTATTTCCTCATGAAATTAGTTCATAAATAGTTCAAATTTTATTATTATTGGAAGTTTATCTCATGTATATAGATACCAATAGTTGTTCACAATTCAGTTATTTTATCTTATAACATTGTCATTATCTTGCCAGAAAAAATCATACAAAATTACTAAAAGAAATTAATAAAGACATTTTAGATAATAGGTATTTATTAATTTACTTGCATAATGTTTATTTGCTGAATTCCTCCTGTATGTCCAATATTACAATAAGTAATTTGTATGTAATAATAAATAAAACCAAGTTCCTCCCTCAAAAAAGTAGTCTAGTAGAAGACTTTATATACACATATAAAACAGGGATACAATGATAAACAAAGCAGGCATGTTTCCTCCTCACATAAAACTTAGAGTCCTCTAGGAAGACCAACTTTAATCCTATAAGCGGTCAAATATTTTGTTGCAGCTGAGATATATTATATAACATAAGGTAAAAGGTGCAGTGACAAAATATAACAAGAGAAAATGGAAAGTTTTGCTTGAGGAAATGAGTTGGTATGGGTGAGTGAACAGTGTTTACTTAGGTGAATGTGATAAGAGTGTGAGAATACAAGGGGATAACATTCCAGGAGAGGGAATACCATGGTTAACCAGAGATGGGAGAGAACAGATACGTTTAAGGTCCTATAACGGAAATGTTCTCCTGAAGAACCAAGTAAACAATATGGCACTAGCTGAGTTGGAATATTGAACAGAATCTAGAAAATGGAGCCAGATTGGCCATGTTCCAGGAGGAGGAAAAATTTTAAAGCTTTCAGTAAGTTTTATTTTTATAAAGTGGGGTGATTTGGTCCTATTGGCATTTTTAAAAGGTCACCCTGGATGCTAAGGAGAGAAAAGAATAGAGTAGAACAGCAGTGGAGGGAGTGAGCAAATAGAGAATAGTAGTTCAGTGAGGGATGTTGGTAGCTTAGAAAAGGAAAGAGACAGGAGTGATGGAAGGAATAGATAAATTCAAGAATTTATGATGGAATTATAAGGAGCTTGAAGAAGAAGAAGGTTGAGAATGTCCTCAAAGTTTCTGGGAAGTATGTTATCATAGATGATTAGAAAGTTGGATAAGTGGGAAAAGGTCAAATCCTATCAGAAGTCAAGTAAAATCAGTTGAAGAGGGGTCCGGGACCAGATTAAAATGAATTGAGGAGTAAGAGATAAAGAAATGGAAAAATATATATATCTCAGAACAGAAAGTCAGGTTTTGAAGAATAACTATTACCTGATCCAAACAACCATCATAGAATTAAACAACTTAACATGAGGAAAAAATAATAATAATAATAATAATTCTCTGTTTCTAAGAGGAAGAAGAGAAGAGCAGAGAGAAGTAGGAGATGGGAGCTGGTACCAGGAAGGGCCCTGGGAAAGGTCAAAGTCACTGAGAAATCCCTAGTATAAATCTGTCCAACAGAAATTTAAGAATAAAGATATTCAGTGAATGGTAATTCTCAATGGTGATTTTCCTTGCCTAGTGGGATACAGCCAATTCCACCATCTTCCATTCAGTAACCTTACTAGGGAGGACTTCGTCTCATTAGGTTTATGACAAAACAGGGAAAGGGCTGAACTTCTTGTCTGGTACTCCTTGTGTGACAAAGAAATAACTGACCATTGGAACAGAAGGAAGGTATTCTCCTACCCAAGGAATCTGCAGAAATCTTGGAAACCAGATTTTTTAGTCAATCTAGACCTCAAGGTACAGGAAGACCCCCAATTGATATTAAATTGTATAACCTCTAGCTACATTTTTACTAAGTCTGGTTAATATCAAGGAACAATATGTGTGGCCGTGGGCCAGTTCTTTATATGGAGATGGTAGCATTCTATTACAACCAACTGGATCTGTCTGCTCAGATTATAACTAGCAATTACAGGCATACCTTGTTTTACTGCATTTCACTTTATGGCTCTTTGCAGATAATGTGTTTTTACAAATTGAAGGTTTCTAGCAACCCATTGTTGAGCAAGTATATTAGCACCGTTTTTCCAACAGCATTTACTCGTTTGGTGTCTCTGGATCATATTTTGGTAATTCCCATAATATTTTAAATTTTCATTATTATTATATTTGTTAGATCTGTGATCTTTGGTGTTACTATTGTCATTGCTCTTGGGTGCCAAGAACTGTACCCATATGAAACAGCAAACCTAATAAATGCTGTGTGGGTTCTCACTGCTCCACTGACTGGCTCTGCTGACTTTCTTTCTCTCCTTGGCCCTCCCTATTCCCTGAAATACAATATTGAAATCAGGCCAATAACCTTATGATGGCCTCAGAGTGTTCCAGTATAAGAAAGAGTTTCACATCTCTCATTTTAAATCAAATGCTAGAAATAATTACGCTTAGAAAGGAAGGCATGTGGAAAGCCAAGATAGGCCTGAAGATCGGACTCTTAAACTGAACAGTTAGCCAAGTTATGAATACAAAGGAAAAATTCTTGAAGGAAATTAAAATGCTACTTCAGTGAACATAAGAATAATAAGAAAGCAAAACAGCCTTATTGCTGGTATGGAGAAAGTTTTCATGGTCTGGATAGAAGATCAAGCCAGCCACAACATCCCCTTCAGCCAGAGCCTAATCCAGAGGAAGGCCCTGACTCTATTCAATTCCATGAAGCCTTAGAGGGTGAGGAGGCTGCAGAAGAAAAGTGTGAAGCTTGCAGAGGTTGATCCATGAGGTCTAAGGGAAGAAGTCATAGCCATAGCATAACAACGCAAGGCGAAGTAGCAAATGTTGATGGAGAAGCTGTAGCAAGTTACCCAAAAGATCTAGCTAAGATAATTAATGAAGGTGGCCACACGAAACAACAGATTTTTCAAAGTAGACAAACCAATCTTTTATTAGAAGATATTATCTAGGACTTTTAAAGCTATTTAAGTCTACACACACATACACACACACACATACACACAGGGCTCCACAACTTCAAAGGACTGTCTGGCTTTCTTGTTTGGGGTTAATGCAGCTGGTGAATTTAAGTTGAAACCAATGCTCATTTACCATTCTGAAAATCCCAGGGCTGTTAAGAGTTATGCAAAATCTACTCTGCCAGTGCTCTATAAATGGAACAGCAAAGCCTGGATGACAGTACGTCTGTCGAAGACATTTTAAAGTATTCAATGTTGTTAAATATTTTAAGCCCACTGTTGAGACCTATTGCTCAGAAAAAAAGTGATTTCTTTCAAAATACTGCTGTCCGTTGACAATGCACCTGGTCGCTAAATGGCTCTGATGGAGATGTACAACAAGAGTAAGGTTGTTTTCATGCCTGCTAACAAAACATCCATTCTCTAGCCCATGGATCAAAGAGGAATTTCAACTTTCAAGCCTTATTATTGTTTTAAATTTATTATTGGAATACAACTGACATACAATGTTATATTAGTTTCAGGTGTACAACATAGGAACTCAACACATTCTATACATTACTCAATGTTCACCACAGTGAATGTAGTCACCACCTGTCACCATACAACATTATTACAATATTATTGTCTGTATTCTCTATGCAGTAGTTTTCATCTCCATGACTTATTTATTTTGTAACTGGGAATTTGTATCTCTAAATCCCTTTTCTATTTTGCCCACCCCCCTCCAACCTCCTCTCTGACAACCACCAGATTGGTCTCTGTATTGAAGAGTCTGTTTCTTTGTTGAATTTTTTCATTCATTTTGTTGTTTAGATTTTATATATCAGTAATTTATATGGTATTTGTCTTTCTCCGTGTGACTTATTTCACCTCAAATAATATATCCAAGCTGTAGTAAATAGCAATATTTCCTTCATTTTTATGACTAATTTTTCATTGTGTGTGTGTATAATATGTGTATCACACGTTCCTTATCCATTTGTCTGTTGATGGACACTTGCATTGCTGTCATATTGTGGCTACGGTAAAGAAAGCTGTGATAAACATGGGGATAAATATTTCTTTTCAAATTAGTGTTTTCACCTCAAGTCCTATTATTTAAGAATTATATTTCATAAGGTTATAGCTGCCATAGATACTGATTCCTCTAATGGATCTGGGCAAGGGACATTGAAAAATTTCTGGGAAGTATTCCCAGTTTTAGATGCTATGAAGAACATTCGTGATTCCTGAGAGGAGTCCAAAATATCAACATGAACAGGAATTTAAAAGAATTTGATTCCAACCTTCATGGATGACTGTGAGGGGTTTAGATTGCAGCAGAGGAAGTAACTGCAAATGTAGTGAAAATAATAGGAGAAATAGAATTGAAAGTGGAATCTGAAGATGTGTTTGGATTGCTGCTATCTCATGATGAAATGTGAACACATCAAGAGTTGCTTCCTATGGATGAGCAAAGAAAGTCGTTTCTCAAGATGGAATCTGCTCTTGGCGAAGATGCTGTGAAGACTGTTGAAGTGACAACAAAAGATTTAGAATATTACATCCACTCAGTAGATAAAGCAGCAGCAGGGTTTGTGAGGATTGACTCCAATTTTGAAAGTTCAGTTGTGGGTAAAATGCTGTCAAACAGCCTCACATGCTACAGAGAAGTCTTTCATGAAAAGAAGAGTCAATGAATGGGGCAAGCTTCATTGTTGTTTTATTTTAAGAAACTGCCACAGATACCTCAGCCTTCAACAACCACCATACGCATCTCCAATAGCCATCAACACCAAGGCAAGGTCCTCCACCAGCAAACAATTCTGACTTGCTAAAAGCTCATATGATGGTTAACATATTTTAGCAATAAAGTATTTTTAAATTGAGGTATGTACATTGCTTTTTTTAAAAAAAGCTTTATTTTTTTTTATTTGAAAGAGAGAGAGTGAGCACATGAGTGGGAGAGGCAGAGGGAGAGAGAATCCAAAGCAGACTCCAAGCTGAGGGGAAGGCCCATGTGGGTCTCAATCTCATGACCCTGAGATCATGACCTCAGCCAAAACCAAGAGCCAGATGCTCAACTGACTGCACTACCCAGGAGGCCCTGTGCATTGCTTTTTTAGGCATAATGCCATTGAACACTTTAATATAGTGTAATGTCATTGCAGACTATAATAGTGGTGCAAACATAACTTCTATATGCCCTGGGAAATTAGAACAAATTATTTGACTTGCTCTATGTGGTGATCAGTAACTGAACCCACAGTATCTTCAAGGTATGCCTATATTTTTAACCACATTAATTAAAAAAATATGGCAAACCTGAACACTTTGCAAAACCAGCAGGAAATTTAATATAGGAAGGGGTCACTGGCAAAACCTATGGTAAAGCAGAGCATTCATTCCACATGCAGTTATTAAAAAAATAAAAATTTAAAAAATGTATAAATCTATTATATTACATAAACAATATCTTCATCTATTATGTAAAATATTAACCTAACCATTAATTTTTCATCTTTTAATATAGCTGGATATATGTGCTTAAAATAGTAAATCAGTATATTTAGTTGTCAAGAAAACAAAATGTTTGCTTAAAAATTGAGTTTTCCAGGGATGCCTGAGTGGTTGTGTTAAGCATCTACTCTTGATTTTGGCTCAGGTTGTGATCTTGAGGGTCACTGGACTGAGCTTTGCCTCAGGCTCCATGATCAGTGGGGAGTCTGCTGGAGGGAGATTCTCTCTCCCTCTCCTTTTCCCCTGCCACTCATTCTCAGGTTCTTCAATAAATAAATAAATAAATTTTCCAAGTCTTTCTCTAGATGAATAGTTTGGAGGTAATGAGCATGGACTTTGATGCTCCCACAAATGAGCTCAATGAGCTTAGTTCAATCATTTGGCTATTCTAAGTCTCACTTTTATCTTTAATAAAATGGACAGAATAGGACCTATCTTATAGGACTGTTGTCAGAAGAGAATGAGATTATACACACACACAAACACCTACACACACTCACACACACACTTGCATAGCCCAGAGCCTGGTTCAGAGTAGGCATTCAATAAATATTAGTTATTTTTAGAAATTGCATTGAGATGGTACATTATCTCTCCCAAACAAGAGTCCCTCAAGCCTTCTTCAAAAATACATATATTGAACAAACACTGGGAATAGAGCAGGGAACAAAACAAAAATCCTTGCTTACATGGAGCTTACGTTTTGACCAAAACAGAAAATTGTCCATTTTGACAGTTTCTCACACTTTTAGTATCTTTGTTTAATTAACTGTAGTATGTCTTGAAATTAATCAATTAGATTGGCTTGCAAAACCATATCCTTCCTAGCCATATACCATTTATTTATCCTCATTGACATTTAGCATGAAGAGTTTTATACCTTGCCATTTATCTTTAAGAGCTATCGATGAGATAGTTTTATCCCTTAGTATATCTCTGTATGACCCTCTGACAATAGAAATAATAGAACATTAAAAATATTTGGGCTGAAGCGGTTCTTAATTAAGTCACTCACTTTACTTTTTGCTTGAGATACTAAAGACAGACTTGAAGTAACCTAAGTCAGGACAGAATTAACATGTCTAAAGGAGATGCCTATTAATGGTGCTCATTTTGTTAGGGGAAAAATTTACCTCTTGTATCCTAAATACCCTATAATTGATAAAGATTGTAGTGATGTGAATGACTGCTCTTTTTGCTAACAGCTGGATTCCAATGGGGAACTGCTTATCCGAAACGCCCAGCTGAAGCATGCTGGTAGATACACGTGTACCGCTCAGACAATTGTGGACAATTCTTCAGCTTCAGCTGACCTTGTTGTTCGAGGTAAGAGTTTCAACATTTTAAAATTATGAAACCAGAGGTATTTGACTTGCCTAACTATTGTATAATTTTCTGGTAACTCTGGTATGAATTCTTATATATTTAGTGTCTTGGTCCTTGAGAACAGCTCCTCCTCCCTGCCCAAGAATGATTTTATGCCAGACAAGTAGTAAACAACGCTGATTTTGTTTGTTTTACTAACTACATATCTTCTAGAAACTTATACCACATACCTCCTACTAAATGTTTGTGCTTTTAAACTTAGTATTTACCAGAAGTTCTCAGTGTCTGCTAATACTTTTCATGTGCTGAGGATAGTGTTGTTTCTTTTTGTACTTTTTATTTTATTTTATTTTATTTTTTGGCATGGAAAAAACATACTGATGCTATTTACTGTAACTTGAAGTGTTACATATTTATCGCTATCATTTTAGAATAAAAAAATGTATACATGTATCGTGTTTCTATTTGTTGCTGGATTTTAGGCTCAGGCTTTTTTTCTTACATATAATTGAGGTCAAGCTTTAATACCCCCTTATTGGAAGTACAGCCCCTTTGATACTGACCTGTGTTCTATAGCTATGTGGCCAGCTCCAAACATCATTCATTGGCTCTTCACTCACTGCCTACAGAGTAAAGAGCACTCCTTTTAGTTAAGTAGGGAAAAGCTCCATGTATCAACTTCATCCTGTCTAAATTTAATCTTTTACCATTCCATGTAACCAGCTTCACTGCCCAGCCAGTCCACAAAGACATCCTGAGGTTTCCATCTCTGTTCCTTGAATCACAGCATTACTTCCATGTCCTATCATCATTGTTTGTCGCCCAGATCTTTAGCCATCCTTCAAGGCTAGGCTCAAGTATTGCCAAATTCATGAGTGCTTTCCTGAGGTCCCAAATAGGTTTCCCTTTCTTCGAAACGTTATTAACAGTTAATACTTTCTTTAATGTGTTTTATAGCAATCTGTAATATGAGTTACCTTCCCTACTAGATTTTGAAATTCACATATGCATTTTTTATGAATCCCTAAATGAGCTGAAGAATTCTATTCTGTAGTTTCAGAGCTCTATCACTTCGTGCCCTGTTAAAATTTTTATTTTGTTCTTTTTTTCATGTAAAAATTTTTGTTTTTTCACATTTCATCTACTAGAAATATTTACTGGCTTTTATTTATTGCACAGTTTTTCAGCCAGTTTTTGCACAGTTAAATAATTAGTAAATGAGATGATATCTGTTGGTCATCTTCATACCCCTCTGGATCAATATAATTTCATCCAACCTCATATATCTCCTGCAGTTGCCTCTAGAGCAGTGGTAATATGGAGTCCTCAAGCGTCCATCTGGGGAAATGCTAAAAAGCCCTTTATTCTAGCTGAACATATTCTCCAGCAGGGTAATAAAGGTCCAGCTGAAGTTTCTTTCTCCAAGTGAACTAGACATTCATTCCATATATCCCTTATGCTAAACTGATGAAAGTTAATTTAAGTTCTATATTAAAAGTATTTAATTAAAAGTATTTTATGATCTGGGACATCTGTTATATTCAAGAGTCATCAGAGAAAGGGATTAGTTCACTGTTTTTGGCTAATTAGACTACTAGCTGTTAAGCCATTTTCTGAAATAGCCTATGAATATATTAAATTAAAATTGTTTGCATATTTTAAAATTTCACATTAATGTTACAATAGGAGTTATGTTTAGGAAGCCTGGGTGGTTCAGTCGGTTAAGTGCCCAACCCTTGATTTCAGCTGGGGTCATGATCTTGGGGTTGTGAAATAGAATCGCTCTTGTTGGACTCCGCACTGGGTGTGGAGTCTGCTTAAGATTCTTTTTCTCCCTCCCCCCAAACCCCTGTCCTCTTCCTCTCTAAAAACAAAACAAAACAAAAACAGGCAATAGGGGTTATGTTACAATGCTTGTACAGCAGTGTTTTCATGTAATTACAATGTGGTAAATTCCCAGTATTCAGAGGGAAGAGGAAGTTAGACAAATACAGTCAAAGAACATCATTGGTATTACCCACACATACGTAGGTAATTACCAGTCATCATAATGCATATTTTTTTTTTTTTACAGAAGTAAAACCAATAAAAGAAACTATTGGAGGAATTGTATGGAAATATTAAGTGTCTTCTTTAAGCTTTTTACTTCCAGGAAAAATATTTTAAAAATATAAATATATAAAAATATTTTAAAGCAATGTCACCTGGCAAGTGTACTCAGTAGAAATATAGTATAACATTTTAAGTCCTTACAGTATAGCAGGATATTAAAAAAAAAAAATATATATATATATATATATACAGGTAGATGAAAAGTGTTACTAAGCCCCATTAAAAGCCTACAACTTGTAAAACTATCTCATCGATAGCTCTTAAAGATAAATGGCAAGGTATAAAACTCTTCATGCTAAATGTCAATGTGGATAAATAAATGGTATATGGCTATGAAGGATTTGGTTTTGCAAAGCCAATCTAATTGATTAATTTCAAGACATACTACAGTTAATTTAACAAAGATACTAAAAGTGTGAGAAACTGTCAAAATGGACAATTTTCTGTTTTGGTCAAAACGTAAGCTCTATGTAAGCAAGGATTTTTGTTTTGTTCCCTGAGAGTATTATATTAAGAATCTAATGAGAAAAAACAGTATTTGTCAAATCAGATTACCAGAATAAATATTAGATAAAGTAGGAGAGGAAAAAGTTTTCAAAAAGATAATGACTATAAATTTTGGAAAATTAGTGAAAATATGCCATCCAATTTTTAAAAATCACAATGAAACACAACAATTAATGAAAATAAATCTGTAGAACATTAAAAACCAATAGAAGTTTATCTAAATTTGTTGGAATCCTGAAGGGACTAGTTTGAAGGCTGGCTATTTAGAGAGCAAAGGGAAAACTATTTTTTTTGCAAAGGCACAGCAATACACTGACCACAGTGTAATAGCAATAAAGAATCACAACGTTTAAAAAAAAAAAAGTCTAAAAGTAACTGGGAGAGCCAGATTTCACAATGGCCCCCTCTCATCTTACTTTCCGGTATACCAACCCTTGAATAATCCCTTTTTTACACTGGGAGTTGCTGTATGTGCCAACAGAAGTAACACTGCTGAATACTGTTATAAGTCACATCACTTTTGCTCCCTTGGTTCTTGGAACTTTCAGTCTGGAGGAAGCTAGCTGTCATGTCATGAGGACATTTCAGCAGTTTTGTAGAGAAGCCTACATGAGGAGATAAGACAACCTTCTGATAACCAGCGTCAGTTTCCCAGTCATTCAAGTAAGCCACCTAGAGAGCATATTTCATGTGACTGTAGCTTTGGCCAAAATCAAGAACTCTCCAACTAAGCCATTCAAGAATTCTTACTCCACAAAAACTGTGAGATAATTTTTATTGTTTTAAGCCACTGGGTTTTGGTCTACTTTGTTATATAGCTGTAGATACTACTACAGCCATGGAACAATGTCTTCAGTATGCTAAAGGAAAGGCACCTGTCCATCCGAAAGTTTTATCCAGGCAAATTATGATCCATAATCGGGAAAAATAAAGTTATATTTGGACAAATGGTAACAGGGTTTGTCCCTCAAGAAACTGTTATGTATAAAGGAATGTCTAGTGGGTAAAATTCAGGAAGAGAGAAAATAATCCTAGAATTAAGTTCTGAGATGTCAGAAAGCATGGTGAACAAAGAAACTAGTAAACATGTGGGTAAACCTAAGCTAAACTGAGCCAAACCAGACTTCGGGATATGCTGTGGTCTGAATTTGAAGGCTGATGAGAATTATAATTTGCCTTCTGATCAAGTTGGCAGTTACTTTTACTTCAGACTTCTAGTAAAATAACAAGTTAGACCTATGTCTCTGTATATGTTTGTATATGCACGTGTGTGTATTTTATATGGTTAAAGGTAATGTGTGAAAATGATAATCATAAAATATAGAAGAGTGGTTACCTCTAGAGTTGGAGACAGAAGGATAAGAGTTTATAAACTTGGTACCATAAGCATAATGTACAAGATGAAAAAATGATAAACTGGACCTCCTCAAAATTAAAGACTTTGCTTTGTGAATCTCTGCAAAGATGATGAAGAGACAGACTGCAGAATGGAAGGAAGTATTTGCAAACCTCACATTCAACAAGAGATTTATGTATAGAATACATAAAGAATTCCCAAAACAATAAAACAATCCAATATGACAAATGATAGAAGACATGAGCAGAAATTTCAATGACAAAGATATACAAACATGAAATAAACATATAAATGATGTTCAACATCACTAGGCCTTGGGGAAAAGTACCATTTAAAACCACAATGATATAGCATTATATACCTATCAGAATTACTAAAATTTAAAAAAAAGTAGTGATGTGGAGAAAGTGAGTCACTCACACACTACTGATGAAAATGTAAAATGAAACAGCCACTCTGGAAGTAAATGTGGCAGTTTTTAATCCTGTGCTTATCATACAACCCAGTAATATGATAAAAGCCTTGGGCATTTATCTCAGAGATGTAAGAATATCTGTTCACATAAAAATATGTATCCAAATGTTCATAGCAGCTATATTCATAATAACCAAAACCTGGAAAAAAACACATTCCCTTCAATAAGTGAATGGTTCAACTGTGGTACATCAGTACCATGGAATACAACTGAGCAATAAAGGATAAATGATCTGCTGATACAACTTAGACATATTTCTAGGAAATTAGGCTGAGTGAAAAAATAAAAAAGCCAGTCTGAAAGGTTAGATACTGTATGATTCCATTTGCATAGCAGTCTTGAAATGACAAAATTATAGATAAGGGAAATAGATTAATAGTTGTTGTGGGTTAGAGAGGGCAGAGGAAGGGAAGAAAATGTGACCATGAAAGGATACCACAGGGCTCCTTATGATGAAATTATTCTCTGACTGTGATGGATGAAACTAAAACTTGCACAGACTAAACAAACATTCAGACACAAACAAAGGCATGTAAAACTAGTGAAATCTGAAAAAGGTTGATGGATTATAGCAAGTAAATTTTCTGGTTGTGCTGTTGTACTTCAGTGATACAAAATGTTATGGTGAGAGATGAGCCAGGGAGATACATGATCTTCCTGCATTATTTTTCACAATTGCATGTGAATCTACAGTTATCTCAAAACAGAAAGTTTTTTAAAAAATCACTGAACATATAATACACTAAAAATATTTTTTTAAAGTATTTACAGGCTCTTTTTTTCGAGAATAGTATAATTAAAGAAGAAGCGGAGTAAGGCACAGCCAGAGATAATGTTTGAGCAAGTGATGGCCACAAACTAGCTTCTAAGGCAGTGGGTTCAGTTAATATCCAGACCTGGAAAAAACCAAGTGGAGCTTGTAGCTTTGGGACCAGAGCTGAATTACTGAAGGCAGCAGAGGGCAGCGTGTGTGTCCTGCTTTTTTCCCCAGAACCCATCTTCATTCACTCTTTTTTCCTATGCATTTCTATCTTTCCTTTAAATAAATACTAAATATATTTTTTCTAGTATGATTATGGAGGCCATCAAATTAATATGACATTCCAAAATAACAAAATGTTCAAGCCTGGTTTGGTTTGGCCAATCTTTGTTTTTAATAAGGCCCCAAGATGACTGCAATAAAGTGGTCTCTAACAGTTGTTTGGAATTATCGTTCTAGGGAATCCATGGAAAATAGTTTGCAAGTGATATTGTTTTAGTTATTAAATGTATTTTGGAGATAAATTACTTTAGAAATGTGTTTCATAAGATGGTAAGATCCTCTTTTCCTCCAATGTCCTACAAAACCAAATAGAAGTCAATCAGCAGACAATTAAAAAATTGATATTAATGTTTTGCCAGAAGCCACAGAAAGGAGCTCTGATATAAAGCCCATGAGTGTTATGGGAATGGGAAACAGCCCAGTTGGGGAGAAGTGCTAAGTTCATGAGTTTTTCCCTCCTCTTCATCATCATTTTAGCACAGGTGAACTTAAAGCTTGAGTCCCACAAAGTAAGATAATTAAGCTTTAAAACCTCTACAGTTTGTCATAGAACGACTCAATCTGACTATGTAGCAACAGTAAGAAAAAACAAAAACATAATACAATGAAACATTCCCCAACTAGAGCACTAATATAAAAATTAAGATAACCTTACAAGAGATTATAATGCCATTCTTGGTATTAGGATATTTAAAGTTGCTTACAGAAGGGTTTAGGGTAAGATTGTTTTTTTCTACCAAGAGAGCACTTATATAAACTCAACTAAAAATAATATTGTTTATTAGTAAAGGAGGTAACTTCAGAATTAACCTTTTAAAATAGATGTGTGTATAATATGGCCAAAAGGATTTAGAACTCAAACAACGGTAAATTGCCTCGTATCTAAAAAAAACTTTGTAATTTAAAACTATTCTAATTCCAAAAAAAGAACCAGTTATTAAACTTCAAATGTTTTTAGGCTTCTTTTTTTCTTAATAAAAGATGTTATTTATTCATTTGACAGAAAAATCACAAGTAGGCAGAGAGAGAGGAAGGGAAGAAGGCTCCCTGCTGAGCAGAGGGCCCCATGAAGGGCTCCATCCCAGGACCCTGAGATCATGACCTGAGCCGAAAGCAGAGGCTTAACCCACTGAGCCACCCAGGCGCCCTGTTTTTAGGCTTCTTAAAAAAAATCCGAACTAAGAGAATTGATATAAATGTCCTTTTTGTTACTGTTATAATAAATGTTTTATGTCTTAGGTCCCATAAAAACATATTTCATGTTGCTTCATCAAGCAAGCTTTGGCATACATGAAGAGCCTTGTACGAATGTTCTTTAACAAAAGACATTTCTGGAGAACTTAAGCTCTTCAGCTAGAAGAGTGTCCTTTAGAGGGAAAGGTTTTCCAGGATTTATTCGGCAGCACTTGTGGGAATATTTCTGCAGCTTGCCAAACCTAAATTCTCTTTCATGAGTACACTTTTGGACAACATTCAAAAATGGACCATAAAATTAGGTCACAAAAGCAAGAAATTAGGCTTTGACATCCATGTTTTACCACTTTCTGTGGTATTTCTGCTGCATTATAAATATTCTTGGCATTGCTACCAGCTGTTGGGAAGACCCTTCCTAACACACCCAGCTGAACAGAATGTTTGCCATGAAAATTGCCAAAATAGAAAATGCAATCAAGACTAGACATTTCAGATGCTTCCTCCCCCTTTTTTATCTTATATGTCATATTAAACAAAATTTCTTTTTATAAATCTGAAATTTTAAAAAAAAGAAAAAAGATTTTCACTATCTGAAAATTGTTTTTGGTCTGATTTTCAAACCCTAACAAATGCTACATGAAATTTGGAAACATTTTGGAAAGAGAGTAGCTGAAATTAGAACAGGTAACACAAAAGCTGTACAAATCATTGTATCACAAATCAAGTTTGAACTGTTTCTATCAGAAGCTTATATTCATATTGTTTTATGTAGATTTTTATTTAGATGAGTAGTGTGTGTGTTTGTGTGTGTGTGTGTGTGTGTGTGTGTGTGAGAGAGAGAGAGAGAGAAGCTTTGCACTTTATTCCTAAAGCCAAAATACAGTTGCAGAATGGAAATGGATGTCAGTTAGATGCCATCTTTCTTTGATGTAATCCACTGAAGTTTTTCTTACTTGGCCTAATGACATGGCGACCAGACTCTATTTCTTAAAGAGATCATTTTGGTTGATGACTAACCCAGTTTTAAAACCTGTGTTGAGTAACTTAACACAGTCAAAGAAATAATCTGATGCAAACTGTCAATATACTTTTTAGTCTGAAAATATTGCTATATTTTAAATCATCGATGGTTGGCTAGTGGTCTTTTCTACAGGAAATGTATTTATTACTCCCACCTGTTGTATATTAGCAGAGTTCATATCCAGAGCATACATCTCTCTGCTGTCCAGACAAAATTGGTTCTGATGCATCCATTCAGAAATCATTGTTCCAGGTTAATTATACTCTATCTTTTTAAAATGTGGAATTGATTAGCATTTTAAGATAAAAAGGTTTCATTGGTCCTATTATTGTCAAGTCATGCATTAATTGCGTCTTATGTCCTCCTAACTTCTTCACAATAGCTATACGAAATCTCTGCATTTATGTTCAAGTTTGAATATACAATTTTAAATATAGAATTAACCCCAAGAAGTTATCTAGATAATTCCTACTCTTCGTTTTGTAAAGTTGGAGTCAGAGTGACTTGCTCTGTATTACCCATGTACTTAGTGATAATCATCTTGGAAACTCTGTCCAGTTTTCTCACTGTATTAGGCTTCTCCCAGAAAATATGAATAAATAAAGTTGATAGTTAATTTCTAAAACTTCTATAGCTAACACTTTAATACACTTAAACTTTCTGTAGTTAATTTCATATATAGTACCAGAAAGATTATTAAGTCCATTCTAGAATTGCTGGAACTAAATAGTAAAACTTACTGCTTGCAGCTTCTGCTCGTCTCTCTTTCCCTTTCCACTGTCTAGCACATGCTAATAGTAGTTACAGGTTTATTTATTTATTTATTTTTAAATTTTTATTTTATTTTTCTGTGTTCCAAGAGTCATTGTTTATGCACCAGACCCAGTACTCTATGCAATTATGTGTCCTCCTTAATACCCCACACCAGGATCACCCATCCCCCCACCTCTGTCCCCTCCAAAACCCTCAGTTTCTTTCTCAGAGTCCAAAGTCTCTCATGATTCATCTCCCCCTCAAATTTACCCCAATTCTTGGTGTTTTCAAAGTGCTGGAACAAACAATCCTAAAATTTGTATGAAACCAGGAAAGTAGTTACAGTTTTAAAACATTGTGGAAAAAGATAAAGCCATAAACAGTTACTAAAAAGTGATTAAATTACTAATTCCTGGATAATTTAGAGTTTGACTTGTATGGCTAACTCAGAGAACTTGAGTATTAGTGAAAGCAAAAGGAAAGAAAGTCTGTCATCGTGTTAAAATTTGTGGAACTTCTAATGTTAAATTGCAATTTAGAGTTCCATGGTATCTGGCATAGATATTCCCATTGTGTTTAAAAACTCCAAAATTCAAATTGTTATTAAATACACAACTGTGGATTTATATTAAAAATTATTAAGACATGATATGTCAGAATGAATTCAAGAAAACTTTGAAATTAATCAATTTAGTCATAAAATTAGGAAGAACAGACAAAAAAAAACTTCCTCTAGTATACGTACCAAGTTAGACAGGCATACCAATACACACACACCTTACCACCCCCCCAAATTTCATGGACTTATGTGAAGAGATCCAGAAAAGAGATACATTTATATAGGCAGAAAGATGTGTCCAGATCATCATAGTCAAACCAAAAAGAATAGTTGAGGTAGTTTTTCAAGTATTTGGGTCAGAAAAACACACATTTACCTCAGATACTTGGATAATTGCCTCTACTTTCCGCTAACGTGGTCCAAGAAAGTTTGCCACAGAGACAGACTAAAGATTCCATCTCATCAGCCCTCGCAGGACTGAGACAGGAAAATGGCCCTTGCTGCCCACACTGGCTGGAACAATGACTGACTGGGCGCCATCCTGGGGCATCCCAACCCCACTTGGCACTAGCCCACAGGGATACAGCTATTAATAGTGAATCCTACCCAGAAAGTGAGCCTTTTCCTTTCCATTGAGATCAACACATTAAAAAAGCTGCTGGGGGGGCAGTTCTCCGTAACTGTTACAGGCATGCTAATGCTGAAATAATCGGCTGGAATGTGTATCTGTTTTTAACAAATACAGAATTTAAAAAGTAGCTTGATTATTTCAAAGTTAGAACTCATTAGTACTTCTATTTTTTAAAGCTTTAGTAAAAATAACAACTTTTCCAATTACTAGTGAAGTTATAAAGTACACCAATGATTTGAAATTGTATTTCTCAATGTAAGTTCAATGTAAATGGATGTAAACTCAAGGTAATTTTCAAATAGATCAGCAAAGTATGTAATTCATTCAGAATAAGTCGCCTATCTTAAGCTTTGAGATGGGTCCTGAAAATGATCTAGTTTAACAGTTTGTTTTATAAATTCAAAACTTACAACTGTGAGGATAATAAACTGGTAGATGATAAACACGATAAATCATACATTAATGTAAATTTAGATTATTTTTTCTCTTTCCTCACTGGAGTACAGGGAGAGAAGTTTCCTTGGAATATTTCTTCTCCTCTTCTTCAATTAATTGCTCCTGCCTCTCCTTATCTCATAATCAAACTGGTCAGCTTTGGGTAAACTGGAACTTTACCTTTTCTATGCAGTCTGTCTGTATCCATGGCTCCCTTAAAAAATAAGCAGCCAATTTGCTGCTCCTCACTGATTCCTGGAGAGAACGGAGGAGTCTTTTCAGAACTTAATAGTCACGGTAGGCTTTTTAGACACTCCACTGCAGTGCTATACTATAGGTTTTCTACATCTGGTGTATTTACCAGTAATGCCAGATTCATCTAACAGTGATGCCTGTTATATATGATTACAATAGCAGTACAGGTAGTGCTATCTAAAAGTCTCTATGAGCATAAGTAAATGGCAATTAGTTCATATTTTAAAAGTAATTTCAATTTATATTGGCAAAATATTACACGTTTACAAGTCCAATCTTTCTGCTATGAAAAGATGTGTATTATGAATATAAAATTAAAAAATGAAGATACATAATTATATAATTCAATGTATAATAGAGGACATAATAAAATATTACAGATATATATAATAAAAATGCATATTATATAACATATATTGTATATTTTATACCATATAAAGATAGATAATATTTATTAAAGGCTTATTACTTACCAAGTACCATTTTAAGAGATGGATATAATTATTACCCCCAGTTTACACATAAGAAAATTAAGTCCAAGTGAGGCCTAGTTACTAGCTCAAGGTCATACAGCTACTAAGTAGAGGAACAAGACTTGATCCATGCAGTCTGATTCCAGATGTAACATCCAAGCTCATTGTCAGAGCACAAGATAACCAAACACTAATTTCGATATATTTAATGAGATAAAGTAATCAATGTGGAAAAATTAAAAGGTAGACCTCTTTCTTCATTGGAAAAAAATATTCTGTAGAAAGTCACAAATGCACATTTTGCTCTTATATTTTTGCCCAGCTGGCCTAATAACAGGGGAAATTATAGTAATTTAAAATGTGTGTATTTTAGCTACTCAACATTGCATAATTTTAATAGCAAAAAAATATAATACATGGTTTTAAAGCTTAATTTTAAAATGTGCTCTTTAGCTTTAAAATTATTTCATTCAAGATGTTTAAACGTTTTACATTATAATGTATGTGCCTATAAGACTTTCATATAAATTTTATCATGTCATCTTAACAAAATTGCTGTGAGGCAATTACCAGTGTAAGAACTGGTAATCCCACTTCATAAGTAAATTTAACAGGGCAAGAGAAATCGTCTTTAGCTTTCATCTTATAAAGCCGAATGCAGCCAGATACTAGTGCTCCAAATATATTATGTTACTTATTTTTCTTACTACTTAATGTTTGATTCCCAAAATATAAAAACCAATCACACAATTTTTATTTTACATCTGTTTCACTGATGGCATTCAGTTTATTTTATCAAATTAATTGAATTTCCCACCCAAATTACTGTGATACATTGATGATAATTCTAAGTTAGAAAGTAGAGTAAAATTTTTAAGTATTTGAAACTAGACTTTGAAATCTTCCCATTGGGGTTCATTTTATCAAACAAAAGAACACAAAACCACCTTAGCTTCATTGCTGAAAACATGACCAAGGAAAGACTTAATGGTGTAAAATCCCATTTAAGCAGAACAATATTCTTACATATAATTTTCGTGGAATCTGCCATTTCAAGATTCTGGAACATCCAGTTCTTTCTTGACGGTGCTTTTGCAAACTGGCTTCCTGTCACCAACATCTGTCTGCCACCAGCCAACCTTACCAGGCCTGTCCTTGAGAGTTTGATTGGGTCCCGGGTTTTATTTCACACTTAAACAAATGAGAATAAAAGAAACTAAAAAAAAAAAAAAAAAAGGCTTTGCTCTCTAACCCAATGATCAGTTTAAGAAGTTGTAGGGAGGAGACTTTAGTGCTTTTGAATTCATGTCACAGAGCTCCTCTACACTACCATCATCCCTGGGATTCATTAAGACATACTCAAAGAGAAAGGAAGGAAGAAATGTGAAGAGTGTTCTCTGACTCTCTAGATTCTCCCCATATCCTATAAACCCAGCAGTACTATAGCTCGCACCCTCCCCACTTCCTCTTGAGGGTGACTAAGGGATCCCTGTTCTTGAGTGACAGAACCCCCCCTGTGCTATCTAAAGGTGACTTAGGACATATCATTACAGGAGCACAGCAGTGAGTTCTGTCTTACCTCTGCTACAGCATCTTTCCATTATCACATTTGACTGCACAATACACTCACAAGTCAATGCACATTCTGGCATAAATCCCAAGGCTTTTTTTCCCCTAAAAAGAGAAACACTATTTTAATTTCTCATTACCCAGTACTCATAGTTAGTAATGGTTACTCTGTGGACACAAGAGAAGGTGAGGAAGTTGGCTGTGGTTTATGGGTGTTTCCCAGGGTAGAGGGGGAGTGCCAAGTCCTTTGTTGGAAAGTGAAAGTGGGCAAGAATTAGCATATTGCAGGGACAACCTCGAATCCACTTCATTTTAGAACAGGAGTCATGGACAGATTTATCAGTAGCAAGCAACTGGTGATACGCCAAGATGTAGTGATCCCTTGTGTGAGGGTCACTCAGTCATCGAGGGTCTGTCATACTGAAGACCACACGTCTGAGCTTCGGCTCCTGACGGTCTGACTGGCTGTCAACAAATGAGCTTGAGAAGCTCCACACATTTCTGAGAATTTCTCCAGGAGCAAGGGACTATTAATGACAGGAGTATGTCAGATCTGTCTGATGTTGGTTTTAAACAACTTGGAAGACCACGGTCTGATATGTTCTTGTGTGAGCTGATGGATAAGGTGCCTACATCAAGGAAATGAGACTCCATGGTGCAGCAGTTTAGGGAGACTCACTGTGTAACTGTGAGTTGTACCCTCTTGCCAGACTTAAAACATCAGGCTTCAGATAAGCAAACTCTGGTAATATAGCAGAAACTATGAAACTACTTAAAGGTGGAAGGGGTAGGCATGGATGGAATGATTCCAAAATTATTAATTTCACTTCTCATTGAAAACTTAGAAATCTCATGTGTTTAAAGTGACAGGCGAGTTTGGTGACCTAATGACAAAATTCACAATAAGTAGTCAGCAGAAGCAGGTTTCCATAGATATTGTTTTTTATATTTAAATAGCTATCACCAGGGATACAATAGTGTTTATAAAGTGGTTTAACTCTAATAATCAAATTATCCTTAGTTACGGTTAGGGGAAAGAGGCAGATGATCATCTTATGATTTCTCTAATAATGTAGTTATTATATCATCCATGATTTTCTCTAATAATATAGTTAATATACACAGACAGTCATTAAAAGGTCTATATGGTGCAATAGAAAAGGTATGACTTTTGGCATTAAGCAAACATACCTTGGAAAGCCACTTCAGGGACACCTGGGTGGCTCAGTTGGTTAAGTGTCTGCTTTCAGTTCTTAGGATCCCAGGGTCCTGAGATCGAGTTTCAAATCAAGCTTCCTGCTCAGCAGAGAGCTTACTTCTTCCTCTCCTTCTGCCCCTTGCTTGTGTTCCTTCTCTCACTGTCTCTCTCTGTCAAATAAATAAACAAAATCTTAAAAAAAAAAAAAAAGCCGCTTCACCTACTGATTAAGCTGTGGTCTTAACCTAGTCTGTTCATCATCATAAGCTTCAGATTCCACATTTATGAAAGAGAATAATGATAGTTAGAATCCACACAATGACCATGGAGACTTTTTATAAGTATCTTCCTTTACTTCCTCCTCCTGTGCTATTATTGTACATATATGCAAAAAAATAAATAAATAAATACCATATTCCTCATAACACAAGTTCCTGTGACATCCCTTTCCTAAACACTGATTAGTTTTTTTGGAATCATTGCTAAATTTACCCTCTGTATTTTTTTCTTAGTTAGAAGGCTTTAAGCATATGTTTGAGTACATAGACTTACACCATATGGCATGAAATTAGAAGTGGTCTAGTGTTTGTTTGTTTGTTTAAGGTGGGTGGGGTGGAGGGATCCAGGTAGATAGAGCTCCTGCTGTTTAGAAAGGCAGTCACTTACCGGGGACGGGAGGTTGGATTGGGCCAGAGCTTGTCACTTTAGCCTTTTTCTTTTGGACTCCCATCTCCAGTGTCTAGGAGAAGATGTTTTTCTTTGCTCTTATTTCAACTTCCCCATCAAGGACTCATGGCAAATCCCCAAAATACATGGCTTCCTGCTCCTAACTGGGCATCCACACTGCCCCTTCAGCCTGGTCTTTCCTCTTGCAGGTAAAAACAGAAAAGATGGAGAGAAAAACATGGTGGATCATTTTCTCCCCGTCTGTGCAAGCCTGCCTCCAACCTGGTGATCGTTGACACTCACCATTTGTGTGAAAGCCTTTTTTTTTCCTTTTTTAACGTATTATACTAGATTTTTACTAATTAACTCAATCTTGTAGTCTCTGCAGCTTTCCCTTCCAATCTAGTTCTTAGAGGATTTTCCCCTTTGAAACTTCTAAACATACTTCTGAGAAGAAAGATATTTAAAAATATAATTATATAGCTTCTCTAATATGAAAAATGGCTAGTGAACTAACCTAGTGCATCTTATAATGGCCAAGTGAAATTTCTGTGTTTTCATGTCCTGTTTTTCTTTGAAATTACATATCTCGGAAATTAGCTCATTATCTGAAAAAAATTATGAAGAACTGGTGAATTATAATACAGGAGTATTGCCATTAAATGGACTGTGTGATTTAGCCAAGCAGGTAATGAACAGTATTGTCAAATTCACTACAGAGTCATCTTAATTAGGATACATGCTAAGGGGCATTACTCCAGTAGTCTTTTGTATCCTGGTGCCATATATATATTCTTTGATTAGAATGGATGAAAAGCAGCAATAAACAACTCAAGACTGTCCATGGCTCTGTAGGGTTTTTGGAAGAATTCCTAGGATTGGGAAGTGAAAATGGACAGCATGTGGAGAAAATTGTCATCTCTGTAGCAAGGTTTAAATGAAGATACCAAGCCATTAACAACATGCATGCATATTTAATTTTATTAACTCCTACTGTCAGCCTTCTTGGATCTTTAATTTGGGCAGGAAGTTGGAGACTTTTACTGGAAGCACTTGTGCAGAAGTGAAGGATAAAACGGAAGTGTATATAATTTTTTCTAGAACTGCTTAAATGTTATTGTTTGAAAATACTTTCATTTTCCCCCTTTGGGCAAAGAGATATGCTTAAAATTCTTGTTGTTTGACCAGAAATAGTTTTGCTCTTAAACAGGTTTCTATTTAGGTATAGGGTTTTATATGAACTTCTCATTTAGTAACTCAAGCAACTCCATCTGTTGTTGGAAGAACTCAGGAAAGCTTTGAGGGATATGGATATGACTCTTAAATACATATGCAGTGTTCTTTTTAAAATAATTCATTAGTCATCATAAAGGAATAAGTGTCTCTGGCTCAAGATGTTGCTTAATTTCCATCTTTTTAATTTTTTTAAATTTTCTCATCTCAGTCATTGTCACAGATGGAACAGTCTTAGAGTTTAGACTAGAGATCCAGATCAATTGCCATGTTCCTAAGATATTTAAAATTAATTTTAGATTCTCATGGACCTATAAATATTATCTTGGAAATATGTGCATGAATCATTATTGTGGGCATCTTCTTCCATAGTTCATAACTAAAAGTATACCACCAAGACCAGACAAGAATATAGTTTTGAAAATAATTTAAAAATTAGGAAGGAAATCACATGACAAGTATGCCTTTCCTGGAGCCAGGAAAGGGAGAATATTCTTGTTTAAATAACTGCATTGATGACAAGTAGAGAGTCTACAAATTCCTTGCTCTTCTTTTCACCTTATTCTCATTACTAATGGATCTAAGTTCACTTTTATAAATGTTAGACGTTAAAAAATTACCATACTATTAAATGGTAGGGATATTTACTTTTCAGCGTCATCCTGGGACAGCTTTAAACATTGACAAAACCACATAACCTTATGGTAGAGCCATTGTCTTAACTAATTTTGAGAATCGAAATATAACAATAAAGGGACTTCAGCTGACATATTCTAGTAGAGAAGAAGTTGCCTGTCCTAATATAACTGATGTTCTTTCAGTAATGCCATTTTAAATTATTTTGTTTTAAAAGAGGAGATAATTTGTTCTGAAAAATTTTTGTTTCCTCAACATTCCAACTCTTCATTAAAATTTGCTATTTTATTAAAAATAAACAATGAACCACAGAATATTTGTATGTGGTGTTTGCTTTAATTACTTACTGGAAAGAGAATGATACTAGATATCTTTCATGCTTGCGGCTGCTCTGGAACGTGAAGGTTTCTATTAAATGTATGTGCCATGTGGAAGGGAGTCCCAAAAAGACCAGGAGCTTTTGGGTCCAGTTGTTTAGAAATCAGGGTTTAAGAGGAAGAAAGTACATTTGTATTTAGTGCTGCCCAAGTATTAGCATAGGCTCAAGTGATGCCAGGGCTGTTGTCATACCTGTTAAGCCTCCTGTTTAATTCTGGAGGCTTTCAAATCTTCTATCCCATTTGACTTATCAGAATGTCAATTACTGACTGAGAAAATATGGTCAAACTATAGCGTGAGAATAATCATTTTGAAAGTTTTTTTTTTGCTATTTTTCCTCTTTTTCATTGAATGTTACTACATTCCTAAAGAAGAAATGACAGAAATGGTAAATAATTGTGTTCTTGCTCATTTTTTCCTCTGATTACTTTACATATGAATAAGAGCTGAGTGGAAATCACATCTGTATTTTGTTCATATGTAGATATTTTTTCCTAAAGACACTGGCAAAATTCAGGAAAGAGTAACAAATGCCTTTAGGGTGATCAAGAAAAATTGGGTATATACTAAGTATGAATTTATAGCTGGGTGATGTGTTTATCTTCATTTATCCGAGTTAAGAGAACAAGCAAAGATTTAAAAAGTTATGGCCAATGTATTACCATTTTTGTCATTTTTCTACAGTATACAACTGTGCCTAAGAATTCCTATGATTCCCAATAAGAAAGGTCTCCAAAGGAAAGCTTAGTACCATTTTTTAATTTGACTCTGATAATGCCATTTTAAATAATTGTACTGAAGTTATTGAAAAATTGGTCTCATAGCAAATTGGTTGGGTTTACATCCTAGCTTTGTCATTTGCTAGCTGGATGACTATGGTCATTTAATCTATCCGTGTCTCTGTTTCCTCATCTGTGAAATAGGGAAAATAATGGCACCTACATCATTAGGTTATTGGTAAGAATTATAAGATTTGGCAATTACTTCAATATGATAAGGATTAAGAAAAATATTTTTATTAAAATATACAATATGAAATTTTCACTCACTGGGGCACCTGGATGGTTCAGTAAGTTAAGAATCTGACTTTAGCTCATGCCATGATCCCAACGTCCTGGTATCAAGCACTACATTAGGCTCTCTGCTCAGCGGGGAGCCTGCTTCTCCTTTTCCCTCTGCCTGCTTCTCTCTCCCTCTCTTTCTTTCTCTGACAAATAAATAAATAAATAAATAAATTTTAAAAAATTTATTCACTAACATTTTATGTCATGTAAATTTTGTGTTGTTATGAAATTCACACTTGTTTAAAAATTACAGACAAGTCCAGGAAAGCAACAGGGTAAACTTGTCAGTGTTCAGGTAGTTCTTTGGAGGTCTTTTGTAGACAGGCACAATTAGGCAGCCAGATCTAACTTTCAAATGGGCTCTTTCTCATTTCATGTGGGTTATGCTGGGAAACCCAGTCTCTTGTTCTGATTCATTCTGCACTCTGTTATAGACTAGTCGTGTGATTCTGGCCATGGCCCTTCTAGATTTCAGCATCCTTTGGTAAATGTGCAGATAGTGGCTTACATGAGCTCTAAATGTATGTGATCTATATTACATATTGAATTTGCCTGCAATCAATAATTTCATAGTTAAACCATTGAGAACCTAGAGAAATTTAGGGAAAGAATATAGATGTTACAAACTGACACTGCATTGAACCATAGATGATAGGGGACCATTCTGGCTATAACTACAGTCCTTCAGTAGGCTAAAAAAAAAAAAAAAAAAAAAAAAAAAAGATAGAAACAAATTTCAGTAATTGTAGACTCCTGCCTGACTTTGAAGGACCTACAATGTAGAAACAGAACACTAACAAGGACCTTGGTAGACCGCTAATTATGCCCTGTAGGTGAGATTTTATGGAGCTTTCTCAACCAGCCAATCTCTGAGAAGGATATTTTAAGCCAGAGGGAAAAAAACATAGTAAATGAAAAACAAGAACAGTAAGAGAGAAGGTAATGTAACTAGCAAAGGAAGAGTATAGTGGCAGCCTCTATGGGGAGAAGTATAGAAACGTAGCTCTTGGAAAGATAGTGATAGAGCACTATGATTGTGACAGGAAAAAGAGGTGCAGAGTATCAACACTGAAGTTCGCACTATTCTAGAAAAGGAGAATTTGGTCAGACTATCTTTACAAAAAACAAAAACAGAAAGTATGCTTTAAGCAGCTTTGTTTCTTTCTCATTTTTTCCCTCATTTCCTTCTCTTTCCAGCTTCCTACATTTTTAAAATTATTTTTATTAACATAGGATGTATTATTTGCCCCAGGGATACAGGTCTGTGAATCATCAGGCTTACACATTTCACGGCACTCACCATAGCACATACCCTTGCCAATGTCAATGGTAGTGAGAAAAATCAAAAGAAAACTTTTGTCAGCACTAGTCAGAGAAATATCCCTCTGTTTCTCCATACCCCCACCTGCAATTTATAGTGATTAAAAACAAAAGAATGAAAGAAAATGGAAGGCTAAAATAACTTCTAATCAAATGTATCCAGACATTTAAAATTCATGTCAAATTCCAAAGGTCCTTTTTTATCTAACCAATGTCTCTGTTTCATTATAATTAAAATTTGGTATGAATAACATTCTTAGGAACCATTAGCTATCTGTCTGAGGACCACCTAAGAAAAAGGAAACACATATGAATAGAGCAATAATGAAATAAGCTGGATGAAACAGTCTATTTGCTTACATTTTTCCTGGCTTCAATTCTTATAGGTTTCTTGGGAGTGTTTGTACCACAGTAGGAGTTTAAAGAGAGGGAGAGAGGAGGCAGAAAAAAAAGAGAAAAAGAGGGAAAGAGGAGGCAGAGAAAAAGAAAGAGCAAGCAAGAAAGAAGATAAAGAGAAAGGCAGAAAGGGAGAGAGGAAAAGATAAGAAACTCTTAGAGTCAGAATGCATATTGCTTTTCTTTTCCCCATTGATGAAGAATAACCAAGGGTGACCAGTTCCTAATGCCTTTTTGTGTGTGTGCTGAGGAACAAGTAGTTGCATTATTTTATTTTCTACCATAACACTTTTTTCTCCATTTTGAACAGAAAAATTGAACAAGCATTATGAGCTACACTACTTTCAAAATCCTCCTAGAGATAGTACAGGACAGGCCCTGAGTTGAACTACCAGGCTGTGCAAGTTTGTCTGTTTAGTACCACTTCTCTGTTTTTGCTACATCCTGATTTCTTAGTGCAAATGAAGGGACTTCACATTCCCAATTTTTCCTCACCTTCAACAAATTGATCAGAAAACACTTTATTTTTTAGGCAGAACAAGTGGTAAATGAACAATCAGACAAACAGATCTCTCCCAATTATTAACAAATACTAATAATTACTCCTGCCAATAGCTCAGATGCCCAGAAATCTCTTGCAAGAATAACAATAATACTTTCAGTAGCTAAAGCTTACTGAAAGCTTTCTACCACTACATTCTTTAGAGATACTGTTTCAATCCTAAAAAACAATTCTATATGATCAATTTTTTAAAACATTTTATTTTTTTTAAGATTTTAATTTATTTATTTGACAGAGATCAAAAGTAGGCAGAGAGAGGGAGGAGGAAGCAGGCTCCCCGCTGAGCAGAGAGCCTGATGCAGGGCTCGATCCCAGGACTCTGGGATCATGATCTGAGCCGAAGGCAGAGGCTTTAACCTACTGAGCCACCCAGGCACCGCTATATGATCAATTTTTATTACTCACATTTTACAGATAAGAAAATGGAAACTTAATACACTTGAAAAACTTGCCCAAGATGAATCAGGCCTCAGAATTTTAAGTCAAGCCTATTTTCAACTCTAATATCTTCTGCCTTCTATAGTATTTTTCTCTCAGGTATTTTCCAGGAGCCTTTTGGAGTCATTACTAGATTGATAGGCCTCCTCCACATTACTAAGTAACATTGCCACACCAGGGTTTTGAGGATATCAGCAAACACTTTTCCATTTGTTCTCGTATCTCTTTATCCTGTTAGTCAAGGCAAATCGAAGAAAGGAGCTTGTATTGTGGAAGGAGGGAGCATGTATGTTTATAGAACTATCTGAAGTTCAATTGTGATAAATTCATCTATGGACTCACCAAAATACATATTAAGAACCCGTTAGAGGCCAGGCATATATCAGAGGGAAAAAAGAGACAAAGGAAATTACAGTGTTTTGCTCAACAATGTGACTCTTCCCTGAATGGATGACTGAGTGAAATTATTATGCATATAGTATTCCAACCAATACGTTCATAACATTAAACTCTAGTCTGACCTTTTAAAATAGTACTCATTTGCCACTCCAAGAACTTCACAGAATAACAGCAGGCAAATAATTTACACTTACATGGTTAAAACCTAACCTATGGCACTTTTGTCCTAAACTCCCTTTAACATTTTATTCATGCCTTTGTGCTCAGAAAAAGTATCTGAATGCATGACTGTCTCTTCCTTTTAAAAATAATTTCCTTTATTTTTCACCTCTATTTTTAAATTTTAATACTCTGAAATATTCAATTTAGTCATTAACTTGGGATGATGCTTTATGTGAAGTAATGAAGTGATGAAAAATGCAGTTTTTTTCTCCTTGAATATTGCACGTGTTCTATGTTACTTATGTGTCTATTTTCATTTATTCTGGATGATGTATTTTTTACTTTTAATTAACATCAAGAAGTATAAGTACACTATTACAAATTATACATTTTTAAAAATTTATTTATCTATTTATATGTTATATACCTCCAAATAATAAAATTTACTACCATCAATAGGATGTGTCTTGTGTTATTTTAGTATTAGCAGTAACAGAGTTGTGTGACTCTACCTACACCTTTTTCCCCTCGGGACCAACCATAAGGCAACTGTCTATACCTTTGCAAAGACCAAAACACAGTTGGAGGGAAAAAAAAGCCATGATGCCATGTAGGCTGAACATCTGATTTGATCGTTAGATAGTAAGGCATTTATTTTTAGCTAAGAGAAAAAAAACCAACAAATGTCTTATTTAGTACTACATATTCAATATGAAAAACTAAAAATATCATTTTAACAAAGTTGTAATTATATTTAATACGCCTAATTAAGTTGGGGATGGACCGTTTCTGGTGTAAAGAAAACAAGTGATAGTATTTTCTGACATGTCTTTTAAAAGATGTCTCTATTAACTGGGAAACTTCTTTAGCATTGTAAGCAGTGGATGCCACTGTACCACTTAAAGCACGTTTTTTCTTCTTTGAAAACAAGAAACTGTGATGCCAAGTATAGATATCTCGTATGCCTTTATCATGGCATTTATTGCTTCCAATTATAGTTATTTATTTTCTGGTCCATTTCATCCTTTTCAAGACAAAGAGCTCTTCAAAACCCAAAAGTTATGTCTCATTTTTCTTTTTATTTCTACCATCAGGTACAATGCTCTCTCATTGAATAATATTGATGCTGAGTTAGGAAACGTCTATGAAAACATATTTTTAACATTGTTTTATGTTCTGCAAGACATTGTTTTCTGTCCTAAGGCTCTTCAATATATTATTTGATGGTTCAGAACATTTCTGGTATACCTCTGAGTTGACAATTGTTTTCTATATTTTATAGAAGTAGAAATGTTTCTTTTAATATCATTTATCCCTGTTACTATAACTGACATGAAATATATCATTCAAAATGATACATGCAATCATTCCCAGATTATATGTATTTTCAACTCCAAGTAAAATGAATTACCTATAACCATCGAGGGATATAAAAAAGCCTTTGTTCCATTTGTGGGAGGCACAGTGAAGTATTTGACTAACTATTCTCGTATCTGGACTGAATTGTGCTACCATATCTGATTTATGCATTCGGCAAGCATTTATTAAACCACACTGCGCCACAATCTGCTAGGTCCTGTTAATGCCAATTACATTTTATAAGTCAAAGATTTTCATGTGTATCCATTTTATGATCCCAAGTTATCATATGTAACTTGAATAATAATGCCCTTTTTAAATGATAGTATTTATCTCTTTACTTAAAAAGAGATACCATGAAATCACTTAGTGAAGACCATAAATACTCTTATTATCACCTCTTATAGTTTATATTTAAAAGGAACATGGTAACAGTGATCATGTATAAATGTTCTTTAGATTAATTTCAAAGAGGATGCTTTTGTATTCTAATGTGCACTTAATTCACTAATTGAGATTCACTGATTCATTACCAAAATTCTCATTCCAGGCCCTCCAGGCCCTCCAGGCGGTCTACGAATAGAAGATATCCGAGCCACTTCTGTGGCTCTTACATGGAGCCGTGGTTCAGACAATCATAGTCCTATATCTAAATATACCATTCAGACCAAGACTATTCTTTCGGATGACTGGAAAGATGCAAAGACGGGTGAGTTTCATTTGTCTGATTAATCTGCACAGATTTTTAAATGAATTCTTTTATCAAAAATGAGTATCTGGACTTCTTAAGGATTCCATCCTCTACCTTGAAGTGCTTTTCTATTTTCAGACTTTTTTTTTTTAAGTATTCCAGTGTATTAGTAGTGAAGGAAACCACGAGGAATTTAGACGTTTTAAAACTTCAGGGGAAGAAGCAGCAGGTCTGTATCTATAATGGGAAAGCAAAGAGAGGCCTCCTGGCTTTCTAATTTGAGCTCTGTACAATTCTAAGATTTATTAGGGGAAAAAAAGGAAATCTTCTCTTTTTGGCAAATGACATCTATAGCTTATTATTTATTACCATCTCCTTTTTTTTTACAATTATATAGGTATTATAATTCTGCATTTTTAAAAAACCACTTTAATTATAAATATTAATTTAAGCACCCAGTTCTTATTACCGTAACCTTTACTTTCAAAAGCTGATCTTACCTGCTTTAAATCTCCTCAAAATAGATCATCTAGGTAGTTTTGATTTTAATTTTTTTTATATTAAGATATTCTAAAATTTGATCAGGAAAAAAACAAATGAGTAAGTGAGTGCCTTCCTGTGTCTGTAATTATTACCATTTTCCTTTGCCATAACTAGCCTATAACATCATATAGCAGTTTATCTTTTATAACATCAAAGAAGATAGGTGATCCTTTTGATAAAATAACCCGCTTCTGTTTGTCATTTTGAGATTATTTTTAAACAAACTTATAGTGCCTTGAGTTTCTTTTAGATACATAATGAAGACATATAAATATGTGCTCAGTTGTCACCAGAGGGGAGAAAAAAAAGACAAAAGTGAATAAAATGTTTATGGTTTTTCTTTTTTTAAAGATTTTATTTATTTATTTGAGAGAGAGAGAGAGTGCAATTAGGCAGAGTGGTAGACAGAGGGAGAGGGAGAAGCAGGCTTCCCGCTGAGCACGGAGCCAGATGTGGGATTTGATTCCAGGATCCTGGAATCAAGACCGTAGCCAAAGGCAGCAGCTTATAATTGACTGAGCCACCCAAGTGCCCCTGTTTATGCTTTTTAAAAAATGAAAAAGGATTAATCCCAGCATATCCCAAAACTTCTCACATTTGCTGTGTTTTAAGGTAATGGGGTTTATTTGTATTGATCACTGAAAGGTTTTAATTTAGATTTTGTTTTCATGGAAAATGAACCAAATATAAAATTGAAGCCTGTTATGAGGGCTTACATATATTCCAGTATTAATTGACTCTCTACATAAGTGTATAAAATACACATGAGTTAGAAACAGGTTAAATATTTCTATTATATTATGCTGGTGAGTGTAAGAGTTATTATCTATAAATATGCTTGGCAAAAGAGACCATTTGAAAATTTACCTAAAAAAGCCATTTAGATGTTTGACAAACCTAAAGAGTGGGCAGTTTCTATTTCTCTGAAGACAATGAAAATGAATGATAATGATCAATCTATAAATAACATTGGATATCTAAACAAATTGACACTGATTATAGATACTAGAGAACAAAATGTGATAAACACATTTAAAATTTTTCTTTGCTTTGATAAAGGAATAATAATTATAATCATTTCCATTAATTATGTAATATATGCTTACTGGTAGCTCAATTAAAATATACTTCTCATTAAAATATACATATTATGGCACCTGGATGGCTCAGTTGGTTAAGTAACTGCTTTCGGCTCAGGCCGTGATCCTGGGATCCCAGGATCAAGTCCTGCATCAGGCTCCCTGCTCAGCAGAGAGCCTGCTTCTCCTTCTAATAATACTACCACTTCTCATGCTCTTTTTCTCTCTTTTTCTTTCTGAAATGAACAAATTTTAAATATATATATATATATATATATAATTTTTATATATATATATAATATCAGAAGTGTGCTTCTGATATTAGTATAGTCATCCCAACTTTGTCATGGCTCCTGTAAATTCCAGGTAGTTGACATACAGTATAATATTAGTTTCAGGTGTACAATGTAGTGATTCAGCACTTCCATACATCTCCTGTGCTCATCATGATGAAAGCACTCCTTAATCCCTACCATCTATTTCACCCATCCCCCGACCTAGCTCCCCTGTGGTAACCATCCATTGTATTTTTGCTTACTAAATGTTTTACTTGTTTTTGTTCCTTTATTCCTCCTTTATTGTTTTCTTTTGGATTAAGTGAATATTTTCTAGTGTAATATTTTAATTTAAAAAAATATATATATAGTTAATGGTTACTATATATATTATACATAAAATTGTATATAAATAAATGAATTTTAAATATATATTTATTTATCTGATGGTTACTCCTGCATTTGCCAGATATGTATGGACTTCTTAGAATATAATTCATATTTTAGTAACTTAATTTCAGTGAGATATAGAAATGTTAGTCCTAGATAGCTCTTTTGCATCTTATCTCTTCTTTTGTGGTATGTGTCATTTTTATACATATTACATATATATATTATAAACCTGTTACTCTTCTGTTAATGTCTTCTGAAGAAGCTATAAGAAGAAAGGAAATCAAGTACATATTTATAGAGGTTGTTACATTAACCTTTTTCTTTACCATTTTTGGTCCTCCTTATTTGTTCCTGTGAATTTGAGTTATTGTCTTTACTCTAATACAGTTTTGCTTTTATCTGTCTGCTTAGATATTATTAAATATTCCATATTTCTATATGCTGTAAGCCCAATATTTTTTTTATTTTATACATAAAATACATGTAAAAATAATTTTATGTATAAAAATCATGAGGCAGAGTAAAATGATAGTTGATATCAGCCACCGAATTTTGTAGTTCATTATGCCAATAGCAGTAGTGGATGATAAGATGTGCAGGGGCTTGTAGGTCCTATAAGGAGTTTTTAAACAAAGGAACAGTAACCTGACTTCTAATTTGAAGAGGGAAAAATCACTCACTAATGTATGGAGAATGAATTTCTGGAGGGTCAAAATGAGAAACATGGAGAACAGTTGGGGCTTATGGCAGGTGAAAGATGTCCAGGTAGGAGATGTCACTGGCTGGGCCTATTGGCTGGGATAGCAGTGGGAATGGAGAGGAGTGGGTAAGTTTGAGATGTATTTTTGAAGGGAAAACAGAACTTTATAACAAATCAGGTATAGAGATTGAGGGAAAGGGCAGAATTGAGGATGATTCATGGGATTTTGGCTCTCACATCTGGGTAGAATATAGAAGCACTTACTGGAGAAAGAAGAGAGATTAAGGACAAGTGAGGACTTAGTTCCATTTTGGAATGGGTTCTCCATTTTTTTTATTTCAACTGAATTTCCATCTAATATAATTTTCCTAAGAATACTTTTAAATGGTTCTGAGTGTTCGGGTTGCTGGAGTCCAAAACCTTCAGCCCTTGTATATTAGATTTCTTTCATTTCATATTTGTAATAATTTTTTAATATAAGTTCTAAGTTGTTTTTGAGCATTTAAAAAAATATTATTTCTTCATCTTTTTGCTTTCGTTGTTTCTGATAAGAAGTCAACTATTGTTTTTACCTTCTATTCCTACATTTATTTAATGTGTCCATTTCTCTAGCTGCTTTCAAGATTTCTTTTCATTTTTACTTCCCATCTTGATGAAAATATATTTATCCTGATGGGGGTTTCCTGGCAAGTTGGGCCTTTGAATTGATATCTTCCTCAACATTGGAAAAACTCTGCCATTGTATCTTCCAATATTTCTTCTTCTCTTCTTGGTCTCTATTGCCATGCATGTTAGATTGTTTGATGTGTTCCACGGATCATGGCTATATGCATATGTGTATTTCTGTTTGGGTAGTGTCTAATGACCTGTTTGCACTTTCATAGATTCTTTTCTCCACTACATTCAGTTTGCTGAAAATTTCATTAAATGATTTTGATTTTGTGTTTCTTTCTATTTCCAGGATTTTTGTTTGTTTGTTTCTAACAGTAGGTTCCTTTTAATATTGTTTACATGGTATTCCATAAAAATTTCTTATTTATTTATACAAGTTGTGCATCTTTCCCACTTGATACTTTTACATATTTATAGTAGTTATTCTGTAATCCCTGTCTGATCATTTAACACCTGGGCCATCTTTAAGTCTGGCTCTATTGATTTTTTTTTCCTTTGTTAAAAACGATTTGCATTTCTTTGTTTTCTCATGTCCTGATAATGTTTTTATATACATTGTGTAAAAAAGAATAGTAGAGCCTAAATTGGATATTACTTATGCCCAGGAAAACCCATTTTGTCAATATAATCTGTAGTTGAAGTGATCTGAGCTTTGCGGTTAGATTCAGTTCAGTAGAGGCTGAGTAAATTTGAGTGTAAGATCAAAACCCTCTTACATCTGTAAGTTTTCCAGCCTCACCATCAGACTTCAGCTTGCTTTTCTAGCCTGGCTCTCAGGGAGGGTTCGTTCTTTCAGCTTCCCTTCTTTTGCCCCAGACAGCTGCTGTCTGATAGCTAGTCTAAAACCCAGAGTTCTTGGGGGTGGGAGATGTTCTCAGTTCTCCTATGTTCAGTCAGACTTCAGCAGACCCAAAGCACTAGTCTGTCTCAGGGGAAGCCAGTCTGTCTTTGCTGTCCTGCCACTCACCTAGCCACGCATGCTCACATGCTTATTCAGTAGAAGGTCTGGAGTGCATGAAGCAGGATCTCCATTTACCTGCTTTGCTCTGAGACTTGAGCAGATCTGAGATGTCTGTGCCTCAGGGAGAGGTCTCTCTTGGCTCTCTTGTCTTGCCCCCAACTTTTTTGAGTACTCTTGGTGAAGTCCTACCAGAAAGAATTGGCTCATGTGTACAGATGCTCCTTGATTTGGGGGCTCCCGGGGATTCAATGCAGCCATGACAACCTATACTTTGTCTTTAAATATCTGTGAGAAGTTTAAGTGTTTTCTTCTTATGAACATGAATGATTATTTCCTCCTCTCCCCATTACTCTACCTTTGATGAATTTAGTTCATTAGATCTCTTCACAAACTCAGCTCTCTGACAGGCTTTGAAAAATGATTATTTTGTAGATTGTCTTACCTGTTCTTTTTATTAGTTATGTAAGTAAAGTTCTCTTGTGTCAGTATCCTAAGTGGAAGTGAAAAATACTTTTTGCAATAAATGCAATCTTTATTTCTAGTGGTGTCTACTATAAATGGAAAGTGTGGAACTAAACTCCTTTTTATGAAGGTAATTATTTAAGGTGTTCAATAAATATTTTTCAAAAGATAGAAAGTTTCAGCAGTACAAGGATTACTTTTAGAATAATGAGATGAAAGAATAGACTGTATAGCTTTAAAACAATCTACTATAAATATTACTTCTCTTGGAATTTATAGGGGATAGGCAGCCAAAATTTGATGCCATTCTCAGGGTTCTGTAAGATACACAGATAACATTTAGAATGTTGTGTTTGATTATATGCTGCTATTTAGAGAAGGAAAATTATAGAATATTGTTGGTGGCAGGTTATGTGTATGGAAGGGGACTGAACAAAAAGAGAGCTACAAACCATGCTATGAAATCAATTGGGAGACCCAACCTGGGATATGGTCTCTAAACTGAAGAACAAAAATGTTTTTATATTTAAAATTCTGTTGTGTGGAAGCCTATAATTACAAATTAACATCTTAGCACATAAGTATTTCTCTGGACTTCAGATTATTTCCTTAGAATAGACATTTTAGAATAATTACTTAGTGTAAACATGCTTAAACCCATGAGCTATACTAAAAAATTACCTTGTGGAAAGGTAGAAAGAGTTTTTAACCCTGCCACTAGTATATTAATATCTCTTCTATCATATCTTTACTTATTATTTAGTATTTCTAAAATTATTTTCCACATTGATAGGTTTAAAAAAATGGGGGAAAACCCCCACTAGGCTCATTGTAGAGTACTTACTTTTTAGAATTCCCTATTTTCTTTTTTGCCTTTCTATAGCTTCAGTTTTTATTGTTCTTATTTCAAATATGAATTTCTGGGTTTTCATGAGGCTACATTCAAATTTTCCTTAGAGAAAAATCAATGAGTCATATCTTCTGGGATGCCAGAAGAGATCCCAGATTCTTTTGCTGCAGAGAACTTTGCCAAATCTATGGCATCTTGCAAAGTTCTGCCAGAAGACCTGTGGGTTGGGTCTAGAGATGCTAAGGTAACACAGAAGCAGTGAGAAGTCTTTAAATGCCCTTTTTTCTATTCTCAAACACAGAGCTGCTTTATCAGTTAGAACCTCTGAGTGGGTTCTGGATAATGTTAAGTACTTGGGTTTTGGATTGAGAGGGTAGAAGCTAAAGGTTCTCTATTTTAATTCTAAGGAAATACCAGGATTTACTAGGAAACTTCAAACAATCTAGAACAAGTAGGATTACACTGCCTACAGGTTTTCTTGAAACAATTTCTGTTTTTTTTTGTTTTTGTTTTTGTTTTTGTTTTTCTTTGTCCTGAGGTCATTCTGGCTATTTCTGAAGCTTTTCAAACAGCTAGTCCCTGTGGTCTGAAGGCAAAATGCCATCAGCATGGTTGCCAGGCAACTAAAGCAGTATGAATTATTGGCCTTAGGATATACATGAGGCTTGCTTCTCTTTTCCTCCAAAGAATAGTCAGAATTGTTTTTTTCTGAGGCTTATGAACTCAAAGTATTTGCAAATAAATCTATGGATTACTGTTTATGGCTGGTTGTTAAAATAAGACCATCTCAAGAGGGTCTTTTGATCTGAGTATTTAAAGTAAGGAGCACATCTCCTGCTCTATAACCCTTTGATTGAGATTTATACTCATCAGTAAAGCCAAGATTTAAATAACGATCAGGTTGAGCCTCAGTATACTGTTTGTTTGTTTGTTTGTTTGTTTGACAGAGAGGAGCCTCTGACAGGCTTTCTACAGTTAAGACTTGATTTTCCATACTGAAATTATCTTTAGAAAAAATGTCCTGACTCCAAACTGACCCACTTAAAACTCAGGAACTTGAGACCCCAGTCCTGATTCCTAGCACTTGCCTCTGTGGTACAAAGTACACTCCTCTCTTTCTGACTCTAGGAATAATAAATGGGTTGCAGAGAACTTGGCTGAAGAGAGAGGACACAAAGTCCCTCTGCTCCAGACTGTTCTCCACTTGGCTTGGGTATGAATCTGCTTCCAAAGCAAAGCTGAACTCTGCTCCCAAATTCTCTGTGTGGGTGGTTTTAGAAAAATAAGATATATCCAGTACTTCCTACCAGGGTGGAAGGCATGGGGTAAAAATCCATTTATAAAGATATTTAGTGCCCAAATAAAGCAGATTAAAAAATGTATAATTGAGATAAAATAGTAGCAGTGGAGCAGAAAGGATCAACTCACAAAGTGGGAAAGGGATTAAGTGGGTTGAGACAAGGTGTATTTTCTGACAAGATAATTTATGGGCTGAATATAGGCATGAAAGCCATAGAGTATTGGGTATTTTGTGGTGGGGCAAGGTAAAGGAAGGCGCTCCTTATCTTTCACCAGTAGCCCACATGATTCAGAGATGAAGACTATAAAGTGATTGTGATACACAAGACTGTGCTTCTTGCATTGAGATGTTGTCTACTCTAAATAAGCATAACTTTTGTATTTATGTTTCTTACAAATATTTAATAAGTAGTACTGTTTTCAAAATACTATGCTAGGTATACTAGACCCAAAGAAGTCCAAAACATGTGTAAGAAGTAGAAGAAACATGTGTATGTCCACAGATGAACAAGCAAGTGGGAGGCAGAAGAAATATTTTTCATGTGGGCTGATTATATCGAGAATGGAGCTGGGAAAAAAGTTAACGAGAAAGCAAGCTTTTAAATCCTATTCTCTTTATGTGGTGAAACAAGCCAGATAGAAGAGCCACTTTTGATTCTAGATACATTTTTCTAAAATGAAAATGTTAATCTTTTTTTTTTTTTTTTGCTAAGTCTGTCCTACTTCTTACATAGGTGGTTTTCTTTAGAGGGTATTATAAATATATACCTAAACATATTTGTTTTGGAAATTTATTTTCTCACAAGTTCTGATGTTAATATATATTAACAAGAATGATTATAATTGGTTTTGTTCTAAAAAGAGCACTTTCCATGCCTTTAGCAATCCTGATAGAGAATTCTATCCTTAACTTACCAGTTTCAAATTCTTCCCTAACCATTCAGAAGGTACATTCTAGAAGTCCATCTCTCCACATCCACTTCTTGCTTCCCGTTTTGACAGAGTTGTTTGAATCCCCGAGCCAACGGTTTCTCTCTGGCATTTACCTAATGTTAGTGACTCCAAGGGTTTTTGCTTATTCTTCCTTTCTTCATCTCAGTCATTAAAATCAAGGGCCTGACAATGTCACCTGCAATCCAAAGCCCACCCCCAAAGGATCCCTTTTGACTTCTCCTTCTTTACCATTCACAATTCCTCCAAATATTTTCTGTGGTCAGTTACGACTTTCTAGTCTTTGAACATACCCCTGATCTTCCATTTGTTTGGGGGTATTTTCATATTGGATCCTTACTTGGACTCCACATCAGTCTATCAGCTGCAGCTTCCACTTGTACATCCATTTGGCTCTTCTTGCTTTGACCCAGCCTACGCTTGCCCATACCTGTTGACTGCCAAGCTACTTGGAAAAGCCTGAGGTAGCCTTGACCATCATGAGAATACCACACCCTTGTCAAGAGAGACCGTTCGGAGTGCTTCCAGCCTTTCCATTCTTCAGACATTTAAACGGGGCTGGGATTTTGCAGCATAGGAAAGAAGGGAGAGATTGGACTGCCTCCTTGAGCCTTCTACCATATGTTTTTACTTAGGCCCCCAACCTCATATCACAAACTCATAAATAGTTCTGTCCGCTTCTGATTTTAAAATACTATATTAGTTTCCTAGGGCTGCTGTAACAAATTGGTTTCTTAATTTAGTCTTTCATAGTTCTGGAGGCCAGAATCCAGAATCAAGATGTTGGCAAGTCTCCACCCTCTCCAAAGGCTCTAGAGAACATTTCATTCCTTACCTCTCCCAGCTTACAGTGGCTCCAGATGTACCTTGGCTTGCAACCACAACACTTCAACTTCTGCCTCTAGGGTCACATTGCAGCCTCAAATACTACATATATTTATTTTCTGTGTTTCTCTTATAAATACACTTGTCACTGGATTTGGGGCACACCTAGATAATCCAGCATGATTTTAACCCAAGATCCTTAACACAATTCCAGTCTTAAACTTGAAAAGTTATATACAAAAACTGTTTTTCCAATAAGTTACATTTGCAGGTTCTAGTAATGTGGGCATATATAAAACTTTTTGGTAGGCACAATTCAACCCACTACTATAAAAGCTTCTCTTCTCATAAGAGGCTCGAAATTATTCGAAGGTGTCTAGAAGGGAAGAGGGGCCACCCTACCCAGTGTCACAACACCCAGCTGCGTTTTCTCCTTTTCTTTATGAAGAGCGCTTTACAAACCAAAATTTCACTTTCACTCCTACAACTACTTAAAAGAAGTGCCTCAGTATATGAAGTAAGACAAATTCTGATTTGGTGGGAGGGAAGGGTGGGAAGAAATAGGAAATAAAGAGGCAGAATCAAAATATGAGAAGGCAAAACCTAACTTTTAATCAGAAACTCAAAAATATTTGTCAGATGTAGAGAACAAGTTCATAACAAAGCAAGAGAATAGATGGCAAGATTAGTGTCCAGGAGAGTTAAAATTATGGTAGGGTGAGGTAAGGCATGGTCTGAGCCACACAGGAATTTGTCCAAAGACAGGAACTAGACACTGAGACGCTTAGCAATTATTGTGGAGATGGGTACAGCATCTTGAAAAGCTATATATTCATGGTCTGCACTGACAGATAAAAATTCCCTAAATAATAAGGTGATGAGTCATCAGCAAGCCTGAAGGAACAAATTTTCCAAATAAGTGATGTGCAAGTATTTACACGCATATGTATGTGTAGGTTAGTTATTAAAAACACATGTGGAGTTATTTTAAGAGAGCTTAAAATACTGGATAATTCTGCCTTCCTTGTATGTTTTATCATCTCTCAATGCAATAAGCAATCTTGGATCATATTCTACCTATAATTTATAATCTTTTTATTACTTAGCAGCATGAATTCTGAGAAGTACTTAATAAATCTTAATAAACTATCATAACATGTATTATCATTGCCCCAAACAATTTGGGTAAAAATGTACAAAACCAACTAAAAAAGAGTATAAGCATATAGGTACATTAGTAGTAAATCATTCACTACCCATATACAACATCAGTGGCAGTCCACAAAATTTTTAGCTGCCCCAATTGCACCCTTGCCTCAGGAAATCTTTCTAGATTCTACTTTTAGAATATAGCTTCTTGCTATTCAAGGTGGAGCCCAGGGGTTATCAGCAAAAGCATGACATAGGAGCTTGAAAGAAGTGCAGAATTTCACTCTTCTGACCCTAGGCTTATGAAATAGATGATTCATATGCATATCACTTTTTCTAGTTTATTATTTATTTATGAGCTTTCTGCTTACTCCCTTGAGTTTAACATTTCGTCATTTCTAGTTTGTATTTTTGTTTCAACTCAATGGAATAGGTGCCATTTTCTCAGAATAGTAAAATAAAAATGGAGGATTATAAAAACCGATGTTGTCCAACTAATATTCTCTTTTTAATATTTATTTTGTTTAGATCCCCCAATCATTGAAGGAAATATGGAGGCAGCAAGAGCAGTGGATTTAATCCCGTGGATGGAGTATGAATTTCGTGTGGTAGCAACCAATACATTGGGTATAGGAGAGCCCAGTATACCGTCAAACAAAATTAAAACAGATGGTGCCGGTATGTTGAAGAAACTTTTGAAAATTTAAGAGGTTTATAAATGCAGTGACAGCTTAATATACAGTCAAATGTATTTTGAAATAAAAAATGCTCTGAGGTAAGTGATTCATCTAAAAATGTGTATATATATATATTTCACACAGGTGTGCGTACTCTGTGTCAAGACAGTCAAAAACAAAAAAAAAAAAAAGGAAATATGAAGTTTGAGGATATTTTTACATAATTAATGTAAGGAGAGTGGTAAATAGAATTCACTACGTATTCCACTAGGGACCCCTACAATGAAGTTGGTATTTAGAATATAAACTCTCATGTAAATTCTGAATGTTAATCAGGCAGACTCTTAATGAAGCAAGTCCTGTGATCTAGAAGGTTCACAATTTTGCATGTCCCTCAAAGACATTTATAACTGAGTGGCCATGGGATATGGCCAGGGAAGGTACGGTGAGTAGGTAGTTGAGAGAATGGGATGAGAACTTCTCAGATCTCTGCCACTGGGGGAATCATAGCATCTCTAAGAAATAGCTGTAATGTGTTCTTTTAATATGAGGTACGACTCTAAACACGCTCTTTGATCACAGCTCAGCCATGGGTGGTCTTCCAATTTAGATTCACATTTTTATGCTAAATACCAAGTCCATTTAAATAGTCTTTAGTATGTGCTTTGGTGAGTGCTGTGAAGTGTGTAAACCTGGTGATTCACAGACCTGTACCCCTGGGGATAAAAATATATGTTTATAAAAAATAAAAAATTAAATAAAAAAAAATAAAATAAAATAAAAAAATAAATAGTCTTTAGTAGGAGAAGTACTCAGCTCTATTTTCATTTTCCCCTGCATTAACAAGCAAAAATATTGTTCTGATTCTAATAATAGCTCTTTTTTTTTTATTATTCCTTGTGTATAAAAAAGAAAATGTTTTGTAGGCTCTCTGAGTTTGTTTTTATTATGCCTTGCCAAAGTTCGGTGCTTTATTTGGGAGAAAAGATTTTAAAAGAATGACAGACTGCTGTTAAAATTCTACTATGATATCTTAATATCGCTAATCCACATTTCTGGCATCTTCAATTTCTTGCCCTAACATCTGAATAGAATGATGAACTCTAATGTCTTCATTTTTAAAGCCAAGTTATTTACAGGACCGCCATTAATAAGCTCTCTTAAAGTTCCATGTGGTTTATTACATTATTTACCAGGTACAAATGATGATTCTGTAATAAAGGAAGAAAATAAATGCTGAAGTACTGATCCGCACTGAGTATTTTCACACATATTTCAGTTAATTCTTATAATAATATTTTAGTGTAGGTAATACGAGTCAGTACTCATTAATGGGCAGTAGACTCAGAGACAGTAAATAGTGTTGAATGAATGTTAACTACTCATGAGACTTAGTTCAAATCCACATATGCTTGATACTTGTCATATATTGAGCTTTCTCTCGTACAGGTGGTATCTCAAGCAGGACTCTATAATGCCTATTTATATAAAACTTTATATTACTATGTATAGTTACATATAATTATTATATATAGATATATATTTATATATATAACTTTATATAATTATGTATAGTTATTTAAAACTTTATATATATGTTCTAGTAAAAGTTTAGATTTCATCCTTAACTATGAAACCAGATATGACTAAATACGAATTTTTGTTTTCTTTTGCTTTGGTATATCCATCCACCAAATGAACATAACTGTGCTTTTTTCTCTACCTCACAGGAATATCATTAGGAAAAGGAGGTAATATAAGTTGAAGCTTTATAGAACACACATACCAGATAGCAAGGATTCCTGTGTTTGGTTTTTATTATTAGTCCCTAGAGCCACTTATGTTTTTAATAGAAACTTCTGTATGATGGACTGAACACAGTTGCCCTTTCTTGAAAGACAAAAATAGAAGGGAACATGGGCATGATCTGACTGGTGGTTTTAACTACAAAATTTCATGCTGAGAGATTTGCACTTGATTTGATTTAACAAGTATTCATTTTCAAAATAAAATTGTAAAAAGTAAAATTAATGATTAAGTATATGCCTAAGTAAACTTATGTCAGTTAAAAAATCATAACATTCTTACAGGCCTTTTAAATATATTTTTTAAAAGATTTTATTCATTTATTCATGAGAGACAGAGAGAATGAGAGGCAGAGGAAGAAGCAGGCTTCCCACGGAGCAGGAAACTCCATGTGGGACTCGATCCCAGGACCCTGGGATCACGACCTGAGCAGAAGGCAGACGCTTAACAGACTGAGTCACCCAGGTACCCTACAGGCCTTTTTAAAAACCTCATTGAGTTTGATTAGCTTTCCATGATCTCTCAACTAACACGATATAGAACTAAGACTTCATCTGAACACATTTTTTGAAGTACAGAAGTCTTCATAGGGAGGGAAAGTGCTCACTCTGGCATTGGTGGTAGATGTAGACCTTCTCCGCTCCTCCTCAGGAATTCAGATACAAATGATATCTTAATTTTTTAATCTCAGAAAGTGACTGATTTGGGATATATAGTTTGATAAATGCTGAAGTACTGATCCGCACTGAGTATTTTCACACATATTTCAGTTAATTCTTATAATAATATTTTAGTGTAGGTAATACAAGAATTATTTCAAGATAATTTCAAGATCTTTCTTTTTTAAATCTCAAAGTAGAAATGATTAAATACGCTTTTAGGAATAACAAAAAAACTGTCTAAGAGAAAGATTTCAGTCTGATTTTTGAATCTCAGTCTATGAATATAATTTATATTTAATATCATATTTAGAAGATCAGGATCCTTTTGATATAATTATCACCAAAAGTTTGCCTATAACTCTGAAAACTTTTCAACCTCAGGGTCTTCTTACCCTTAGAAATGCTGGGAAAAACTTGCTTTAGGTATCAAACCTAAAATTTTGGAAGGATTGTTCAACCAACAAATTTTTGACATCACCTTTTGTTAGCATTGCCTTTTTTGTTGTATTTACTCAAATGACATTTTGTAAATGAATTAATTCTCTAGCAAGCTTAGAACATAACTTCCTTTGAAAGCCTTCAGAGATCCAAAACAAAGAGACCTACAAAGTAGTAACAGTCTTGGTCCTAATGCCACCAGGTATGGCCCTCTAGTGATATGAGAGAATTCAGTCCTTTCTATTGTGAAAAAATAACTCCTACAACCTCGAACACATTCATTAATCTTTCATAAGAAAAACTGTAGGGTCTTGTATTAGTCAACTTTTATGGTTATCAGTCTTTTAGCACTTGCTGTGTATTTTCAAACAGGGTGCTAAGCTTTCTATTTGCATTGCTCCACTTAATTTCCCCAGTAACTTCATGAAACTGGTATTATTATTCCTGATATTAAAGACAAGGAAGTTAATGTTACAACCTAGCTAATGTGAAGCAGAACTGGTTTCACATCCAGGACTTTCTAATTCTGAAAGCTCTGCTCCTAAGCCACTTCTTAAAAGGACAGTGTACAGTACTAAAGTTGAGAACTCTTTCAGTAAAATGTTGGTACCTTTGATTAGAGACAGATTATTTAACCTCTCTGAGCCTTGGTTTTCTCATTTCTAAATGGAAATCATTTATTCTATGATTATTTTTTATGATTTAAAAACACGTAAGGAAAGCAGTTAGTTCTATCTTGTGCATATTTCCTGAATAAAATTTATTTATCACGCTAGTAATTCTCATTTTAAACTTTAGTATGCTTGTAAGAAAATATTGTCTACTCTGCAATTGATCACTTGGCAATATATTTCCATTTTTTATAAGCCTAGAGAATCATAATTTCATGTAATTTCTCATCACCTTAGAGGGAGAATTTTATATATTTAATATAATAAAATTCAATGGAAATTCTTCAAATGCTGTTTTTATTTTCATCCTGCTTTTTAAAAATTTGATATGCATAAAATTGGACATTTACATTGTTCATTCTTACAAAAGAATAAAAATACTTTTTAAAACAGGGGGGATGTTTGTCTTGTCATGTACCATTATAACAACTCTGTAAGAGATGCCAGCATATGTTATGTGGAATAAAGGCTGGTTCCCGTTTGATGGAAAGGTTACCCCTGCACCTCATTATGCTGACTGAAAGACACAACATTATCTAATGCAGCACATGCCCTTATCTGTCCAATTACTTAATGTTAAGTTTGCATTGCACAGTCGCCCATATTCTTTGGATTCAGACAAGTGCATTATAAAATGGATGGTCCCAAATGAAGAATTAGAAGATGTGTTTGCGATTCATTGGAGCCCATTTAATTTCGACTGTAAGAAAGAGATAACAAAAGCATCCTTCAAAGTAATGTGTCATTCTAAGACATACCCCCATAGCTAATGGATCTGCAGGTGCAGTGGGTGAGTTGATATCCTAAAATGGTGCATTTGGGTTTGTTTTGACAGCTTTGGCATTCACTGATGCCAGATTAACCTAAGAAGGAAAAGAGAAAAAAAAAATAATACAAGAATCATCACTTTCATCCTTTGTATAGAGCTTTAATTTCATGACTAATGAAGCTACTCTGCTCTTTTATTTAGTTTTATTTTTAATTTTTAGCTGTATTTGATAAAGTGAGAAATGATGCTAAGAACATATTTTGTAGCTAGCAAGGTACTGTTAAATTTAGTTGCTATCATCAGTAATAAAAGAATAAATCTTTTTTTTAAAGTAGCAAAATGTATAGATTTTTTAGCCACGAGGAGGCCTGTGTTAAAGCTATAGCTTCTGTACTTGTAAGCAGTGTGACCTGGCTAGCTCAGTAACTTCTTTGGGATTCATTTGCCTTTCCTGTCAAAAGAGGATAACTCAGGGCACCTGGGTGGCTCAGTGGGTTAACCTTTTGCCTTCAGCTCAGGTCATGATCTCAGGGCCCTGGGATCAAGTCCCTGATTGGGCTCTCTGCCAAGCAGGGAGCCTAGTTCCCCCTGCCTCTCTGCCTGCCCGTGATCTCTCTCTGTCAAATTAATAAATAAAATCTTAAAAAAAAAAAAAAAAAAAGAAGATAATGCTACTTCTCTGTATACATATTTCTCAGTGTTGATCCGAGTATCCAGTTAGGTACGGTATGTAAAAATTATTTCTGTGTTCTAGATGAATCTTTTATTAAGCACAGCTCCTTCATTCATTCAGCAAACTGTCACAAAAAAAAATGTGGATACTTAACACATTGGATTAAAACTGGTTGTACATATATACTTGTTACTATAGTAAAGAAAATGCATCTTCAGGCTAAAATCAGATTCTATTTATGTTGTTATCATTTGTGCTACAAAAGTATTTGTAGAAGAAAAAGGAAGCAACAAGAACCATAACACTAGTTCTGGCAGTTGCAAGTTGGATAGAGGAAGACAAGAAAAAAAAGCAGCAATCAAAGCCACAGTGATATCTGCACACTACAATTCGGAAGAACCCATTATCGATTGTAATTTGTTTTGTTTGAAAACAAAGTTCACATGTGCATTAGATGCTTTTGTTCTTAATACACAGAGAGAAACCAGGAAGTTTTAATTCTTTTGCTTAACTTAAATAGTGTATATTTGGTTTGAGTTCTTCATAAAAATCTTGCTGTGCATTCTGATGACTTCAGTTTTTAGCATTCTCTTCTGCCCATCCAGCATTTTCTCCAATGACTTATTTTTAGATTATCATTCTGTTGAGCAGTTAACAAATTTACTCTGTACCACCTGTGTAAAATTCCTGTTTAAGATCAAAGCCTAGATTAATAAACAGCCTGTAATTTCAGCTTGATAAGACCCTAAAACATTAATATTTTTATGAACTATCTCAGACCCCGTATTGTTTTTACTGACTATGGAAAGGACATCAGTTTAACAGGGTAGATGCATTAGGAATGTTGGCAGTCTGCTCCACCAGCAGAACAGGAGATCGATCATAAGAGTTACAAGTAACTACTCTCGTTTGAATATCCAAATATTGTACAATTCATTTGATTTTGTTAACAGCTAATCAGAAAGAATATATATTTAGAAGTAGAATAAAAGCAGAGGTAAAATGTTAATCTGTACTTTAATTCCTTTGGTGTTCTAGATTCTAGAGCATTACATTTATAACCATTTGAATCTCTTCCTAAAAAACTTAGTTTTAAATCACAATGAGATTTTGATGCAAATTAAAGTGGAAAGTTACACTCATGGTAACATTATTTCTGTAAAAATGGCTCTACAAGTTAAGCAGTAATTAAGAAGAACTAAGTAGTCAACAGTCTATTTTGAGTCAGGGGCCTATCTTCCTATACTCCATGATTTTCACAGTTTAGGATTAGTTGTAAACCAGTTTTTATACTGTTAAATAAAACACCAAAGCTCAAATAGGTACTTACATGCAAATTATCTAAGCTTACAAATTCTAAAAGTAAAATTGGCAACATTAGTTTGTTTTTAATAAACTGAAAGATAATTATGACATCAGCTTAATTTTCTTTTTAAATAATTTTTAGTCCTGTGATTGAAACACAGAAGCACTCTTTTTTTTGGGGAGGGGGCAGGGGATCGATTTTATTTGGGCTTCTCACAGTGGTTATAGCCACTCTGTCTTCAGGACAATCACAGCACAGGAAATGCGTCACTGAGACTGCCCAGAAAAGTCTGACCAGCGGAATCTTACTGCTTAAAATACACATATTCACAACAACTGACAAATGGTGATGTGCCTCACACAGGAATGTGTTAGCATTTGCAAATCTTCCAACTGTAGCACCAAACCCTCAGCCAGACCAACCCCTTCCTTCTCAGTCAGGTCACCGGGAAAACCAGATTCAGTCTGATCTCCCTGACCCCTATCCAGTCCTCCCGCTCTCTCTTTCCATCTCTCTCCTGGCAGGGGCCAGACTGTGTCACCACTGGAAATAAATCTGGCTCCAGCGGCTGCGTTCACTTGTTCTCATGCCTGGAGGGCAGGACGCTGCAGTGACCCCAACAGTTAGCGCGCAGACCCGCACCCCATTCCACCCGGGGGGGAGGAAACTTGAGAGGGCCAGGATTCATCCATGTGATCAGTTAACTGAAGCAGAATTCATTTTGGTAAAACAGAAGCACTCTTCTAAACCTCTTCAAGGAATCACTTAGACTGAACTCATGGCAGAAGGAAAAATGTAAAAACTCACTTTTCTTAACCTTTCACAGTAAAAGAATATTTTGTTTATTCATGATTAATTCAATAATTTTCTATTTTTTCCTAGATAGTTTATTAAAATCTTTTAAATGATTTATAGTTAAAAGAAAGCTTTGTTTGTTCACTCTTAAATTACTTTGGATCCAAAAGTTGAATAAGCTGCCTTGTGCTTAGAGTGATTTACTTCCCTGAAAGGAATCATGATTTGCACAAGTATTCCTGTTCACACAAGGTTGAAGGCAGAAGAAGGGTACCTAGGTGTTCATATTCTTGTCAGATAGGTATGTTATATTTCAACACCACCTGTGAAAAAATGTCCCATAGCTGCTAAAGCTACAACTGAACATTGAAAGCTAAATGGAGGACATTAAGTCAATAATCAACCCAATATACAAAACATTCTATTAGAAGGTACAGTACCTTTATTACTGTCTTTTATTTTAGTACCATGAGTTCAGTGAGTAATCTTTGAAAAGCAAGTCAATCTCGACTTACTTATTGAAGCATGTTAAAAGAGCTTAAAATAAACCTTATGAAATGGAAAAAAATTCAATCTAACATAAGCATATTCCATTTTGAGCTCTATTCTAAACAAAGAGGCTAATATTGATTATAATAAAAAGGATCACAGTGAAATGTTTTGGCAAATAGTACTTGACCTGATGAAAGCAATATTTGATTCAACAAATTACAGTATAATAAATTATTCTAAGGTTATTTTTGAAATTATTTGCCTGTGACCACAATACTTGTACTTAGAGTTAAACATACAAAATTTGATTTATTCTTTGATTTTAAAACAGCAAGTTCTTTGTTTCTTGTTTCTTGTAGCATGTAGAGTTTTAACTTTAGAATATGAATTATGGGGCTTAAAGGGTTTCCAAGAGTTATTTTAATATCCCGCCTTCAATATGTATTTTATCTAAAGTGCTACAATTATCTTTTAACACTTCTGTGCACTCAGTTTTTATTTCTAATACTTATGTGGTGACAGTTGAATAGTAGAATAAAATCTCTAATATATTAATTCCTAACCAGAAATGGAAATCATCATATGGTCTATAGACATAAAGAAAGTCATACATGTTGTTTGTTTTTGTGCAATTACTATGCATTATTCAACAAGGAATTTACACGGTTAACATAGGGGAAGTTGTGAAGTATTTATCTTTGAATCACAATTATTTGTTGGGATCTGCAGCTTAGTAAATGGATGCATTGCTTTGAGCCCTCTGAGGAAGGTGTGACTATTTCCCACCAGGAAAGATCTGGGGACTCAAGGAATAACTCATCTTTCATATGTTCTTTAAAATGTTGACAGATCTGGGAATGGTACCTCCGACTGAACCACAGCAGTTCTATGTAAAAACAGACTGTCCATGTAGCCGAGCAGCTGATCTCTAAGTGCCTCCAGTGCATGACAGACTAGGCTTTGTGTACCTGTTCAACTCCAGTTACATGAAAATGCAAGAAGACATACCATACAATAAGATTCAGGATGCAGGAGCCACTGGGTGGCTCAGTGGGTTGAGCCTCTGCCTTTGGCTCAGGTCATGACCCCAGGTCTTGGGATTGAGCCCTGCTTTAGGCTCTCTGCTCAGTGGGGAACCTGCATCCCCCCCCCATCGCCTCTCTGCCTGATTATGATCCCTCTCTCTCTGTCAAATAAATAAATAAAATAAAAATAAATAAATTGTATGATAGAGCGACTCTCCTAAAGGACTTTCAGGGAGAGAGAATAACTGGGAGAAAACCAAAGAAGAGGCCATTGGACTTGGCAGTTAGAAGCAATTTTGTGATTTTTGAGAGAGCAATTTCAGTAATATATTAAAAAAAAAAAAAAAGAGGTTATGGGTTGTTAAAAAGAGGTTATAGAGTGAAGTACAAAAAAAGCCATATATCAGTTCTTTGCTGTTCTGTGACAAGTGTTTGATGGCATGGAGAGTAAGTGGAAGGCAATATTACAGATAATTTTTAAAGATGGAGAGATTGCAGAGTCGAATCCAATAGAGTAATTGAAAACTGAAGGATGATGTAAGAAGATAAGAGTGTGGAAGAGTTGGAGTCCCTGATGGGGCAAGATTCTAGAAGAGATTTAGAAACTGGGTAGTGAGAGAACCAGAAACAGTTTTAGATTTCTAATATTTCCAGATATTTTGGGGGAACATTATCCGATATTAGTGGATAGGCACTCTTTAACAGCTCTTTGTAGATTAAAGCATAAAACTAACACCACAACAGTAAATTATTAGAAGGTCATAGGGTTTAAAATAAGAGCTGTGAAATATTTTCCCAACAAAGTGGATGTAATCTTTCAAATTCATATTAAATAAAAGGACAGAGAAAAAAAAAAAAAAACAGCTGTGTGTGGGGGGAGGGAAAATTTGCTTTGTTACCTCTGGCTGAAGAAAACCCCTACTTTCCTATGCCACTAAATCAATGTTTGTCTTGGCAGTAAAATAGATTAGATATGTATTACTATACTATGAGGCATTGTTATTATAATTGAGTAGATCATGTATACAACTTGTCTTTCCTAGTGAAAGTAAAAATTCATGGTTTTTGTAGTGAATAAGAACTCTAGTGCCAGAAATAAATTACATAACCTCATTTTTTCATTGTTTCATTTGTTTGTTTGTTTCAGCGCCTAACGTGGCTCCTTCAGATGTCGGAGGTGGGGGTGGAAGCAACAGGGAGCTGACCATAACATGGGTAGTAAGTATTAATAAGTTGTATATATCAGAAGCGGCTTTACCTACCCTTAATCTCAAATTGATTTTGTTTCCCAAAATAAATCAAAACAAAAGACATGGCCCAGGATGAACTGTTTTTGTTTTATTTTGTTTTGTTTAAATATAATAAGAAAAATTCTAATGGACCATTAGGGAAATTATCAACAAGCAGAAGAAACTGTGAGTTCACCAAAGATTCCAATTGTACATTTTTTTCTTCCTTAAGTGACTGTAAAGAGAAACTGAAGTTTAAGTGGAAAGTAATCTACTCTTATTCTACATATGGTTGTTATTTCATTCATTTATTGATTTATATCTTAACTGAGTCAAAAGCTTTCTAGTGAATGAGTGTACACTGACCACTTTTATTCATGGTCAAGATAGAAACAGAGGCCAAAGATATTGGTTGTTCGTTTTCTTTGGATTACCATATCTTCCACCTTTTCTTGATTTTATAACTACCTGGAGAAAAGTAGGAATTTTGTGGCTTATGTTGGAATAATATAAACATTTTTGTTATTTTTGGTGAAACAAATTTTTTGCAATGTATTCTAATCTAAGTGAAATGTGAACTTTATTTTTTAAAAGAAAATTACAGAAGAATACCCTTTATAACCATAGATGCAAAACTTAAAAAAAATGTTGGCAAATTAAATCTGGCAAAATACTAAAAGAATGATACACTGTGATGAAGTAGAGTTTATCCCAGAAATGCAGAGTTGGTTTCCCATTAACAAATCAATCAGTATTACTCATTATATTGGCAGAATAAAGGAATGAAATCATAGGATCATCTCAATAGATCAACATTCATAATTAAAACATATTCATGATTTTAAAAGTCTAAGTATATAGAAATAGAAGGGAATTTCTTATACCAGATAAAGGATATTTGTGGAAATCTTACAGTTAATAATAATGCTCAGTGGTGACAGGCTTAATATTTTCCTTCTCAGTTTGGGCATAGGGCAAAGATATCCCTCTTAATGTTGTAATGGAGGCCCTAGCCAGTGAAATAGGTCAAGAAAATGAAATAAAGAGCACAATGTGTGTTTGTACACAAAATTCTAGGGAATCTATAAGCAACTATTAGAGCGAATAAGCACATTTTAAAATGTTGCAGGATACCTGGTCAATATTCTAAAGCCCATTGTTCTTTTATATTTACTGGTTTGCTGCTAATAAAACTTAAAACCAGAACAACAACAACAACAACAAAACAAAGTTGCAAGAATTACACTACATGAATTCAAAACCTTCTAAACCTACATTAATTAAGACAATGTGATACTGGCATAAAGACTGATAAATATCAATGAAATAGTGAGCTCAGAAATAGACTCACACGCAAATAAACAGCTAATTTTGCAAAAAGGCACCAAAGCAATACAATGGGAGAAAAGAAACATTTTTCAGTGGAATGTACTAGATAATTGGATATTCAATTGGGAAAGGTTTATCCAAAAGGAATCTGAATGTTCTTCAGCATTGCTTTTGTCCAATACACTGAAGTGATGAGTTAGTCCTTTTCTATTTAACATTAGTAGCGTATTATCAGTGAGTCAAAATACTATTTCCACTCTTGTAGTAGTATCTCTACCACAGAAGTATTATTTTTTTGTTTTGTAAAAATAATTTTTTAAGTTAGAAAACAACAGATTTTTATTAGTAGCTCCAATGTTAAAATATAAAGTAAACAAAATTACCCATGATCACACAACCCAAAAATCACCCAATTTGACATTTTGGGGCAGTCTTTCTAGTCTTCTATGTATAATGTCATAAAATTTGTATAATTCATTTTAAAATTTAATATTATTTTACATATAAATTTGCAAGACTCCTTGAGATTTTATTTTTATTTAAGTTATATTTTATATATTATATTTTATCATTTTTTGTTTGCATGGAATATGACAACATTAATTTTCATTTCAACATATTTTCATGACATCTGTAATTGATTTTCAAAAGACAAATTTTAACTGCAAACTTTATCCAACTTGCACTTCTAACAGACATCTATTTCTAGAGTATATGCCAAGCTTATAATGACTTCTTCTATGGAAATTGTTCATTTCACAATCCTCTATCCAAAATGTAACTTTACCTAAGGCAAAAAAAAAAAAAATGAAAGAAAGAAAAAAGAAAGAGAATAAAATCAAAGCCCAAAGCACAAGCAATAATAAATTACCAAAATTATTTTTTTTAAATGACTGTCAGATTTTACCTGGCCTACTATGGCTTAGTAAGCAGTTCCTATGCAAAAATAGATCTTGGATGTTAAGGGATCCATTGGTCTAAAAGATTAAACAAATATTCAGCTATCTAATTCCAGAAATATTTTGAACTCACTGTGGTATGGTAACCCAATTTTAATTTATAACATTTTCTCTGGACAGTCAAACCCCAAACACTTAAAAAAACAAAACACACACAAAAAAACACAACTTTTGTATGAGCATCTGATTTTATTTTTTATTTTTTATTTTTTTTAGAGAGTGAGAGTACACACATGCCTGAGTGTGCAAGAGCAGAGTGGAGCTGGGGGTGGGGAGGGGTAGAGAAAGAGAGGGAATCTTAAGCAGGCTCCACACCCAGCACAGAGCCCATTTCCAGTTCCATCTCATGACCCGGAGATCATGACCTGAACTGAAATCACGAGTTGGTGGTTCAGCAGACCATCTGAGCCACCCAAACCCTCAGTACTTGTATTTTTTTTTTTTTAACTGGAGTTTGCTTTTGCTCTTGAAACTTACTTTGATCACTAGTGTAATGGGTTATGATAAATCTGTCTCAGAAATCATTCAAGGGACTTGTTATTGATACATTCAAAATATTTTGTTAATTTTTTATGACCTGTAGAAGAGTTCTGTATCAGAGACTAATGTCTGAAAAACACTGCATTTCAACAGGATATTTGAAGTGAGAGATATTGGTGGTGGAGAAAGCTGTGATAGTACAAAGTTGTCTGAATTAGGCAGGTAACATTTACATAGGTTACATGTTTATATATATCCACATACCCATTAAATATTTTTAGTGTTTAATTACTGCAGACAGTCAAAGAGCAGAACCTAGGCTCCAAAGGACTTTGAGAAGTGCAGAAAAAATAGCAGGTTTTAATCTCTGCAAACAATAAATTGGTTTCTATAGGTGGATATTCAGCAAAAATTGACTCTAGTGCACTGTAGTCATATTTTATTCTTGGCATTTAAGTTACATTCTTAAGTAAGATTTAGGAATAAGATGTTGAATCTCAAGTTATTTGATTTATAAGCTTTAGTGTCAGTATAACATATATAAGTATAGCTATTAGGAAAAATTAGAATATTTTACTCTTTTATATGTAGCTTGATTTTTTTTAACACAGTGGGTATCTTTCAGAATAAGATGGGAAGCTTATCAAAAATTCATGATAGAAAGTTTATTCTAAAAATTTTTAAATCAAGTCTCTGGGGATACAGCCTGAGAATCATTATTTTTCCCCCCAGTTTTACTGAGCTTTTTGTTTTTTAATTTGAAAAATGTTTTCCATTTTTGTTAGGATGTGAAAACTTTGTAGCTGATTCTGGTATATTGTAAATTGCAAAAACTAGGGAAATAACTATCTAATAAGAAAAATGTTTAAACGAGTGTAGAAATATTATATTTTCAAAAAGTGTAAAAACAGTAAGTTTGTACATCCTTGAGATCATGCTTTAGGATTTACAGTTCTAGCCATCATGTTTAACATAAATATATTCAAGCAGCTGTGGTATATTAACTTCAAGGTTTTTCCTCAAGACAACTTAACTTTGATTTTTACAGTATAAAAGTAAATATACAACTTGCATATTTATCTTTTTGACTAAAAAAGATCAAATGATGAGTATTTATTAGAATTAGCTTTGCCATTATTTAAAAATAATGAATTGTTAAAGCTGACATGAACTTCTTTATTGGACAGTTGGCATGTCTAATAATAAGAAAGTCAGAAAATAATGCCAGACAGAGCACTTTCTTCAATATTGTGTCAGACAGGGGCCCATAGTCAGCCCCCTACAGATGAGGGCAGTAGCATCTCTTCCTTCACCTTCTCTCTTTTTCCTTCTGTCCAGTTTCCACTGTTTGATTAAAAGACAGATATCTGGAGTCTTGTACTCTCTTACCATTGCCTTTCAACTCTAAAGAAATTAATTTACTCATTCTTTAAATATTTCTTGAGGCTCTTTTCTTAGGTTCTAGGGATAAAGATAAATGAAATTCATAGAAACTCTGCCCTCATGAAACTTACATTCTAATAATTGAGAGAGAAAATGACGTGGATAAATAAGTCAAGGGTACGGTGTCAATCATGGTAGTGTTAAAGAGGAGAAAATAAATCAGGGAGGTGGGCCAGAGGTATTATGGAAAGAGTCCTGAAATGGCAGATTCTGTGGACAGGGAAGACTACAAGTAAGGTATCTTGACCTCAATAAGTGAGGGAAGCGGCCTTCTGTTGTATGAAAGAGCATCCTAGGCAGAGGAATTGAATGTAAAAAGGCTCAGAGTGGGAGCCCCCCCCCCGCCCACCCTGAGATATTCCAGGAAGAGCATCCTTGGTAAGTGAAGTCATTGCTTGTTTGAACATGTTTTTGCCCTGGCATTTTCAGGCAACACTAACTTATGAAAATGTTTTTTTTTAAGTACATTATTACAAAGAACATTCTTCCCTGTGTATTGTTATTGTTATTTGCATTGAATTTTCCCCCGTTAACTGTATTGTTTAAACCTATTTAATATTTCAATTTCTATGTAGCCTCTATCAAGAGAATACCACTATGGCAACAATTTTGGTTACATAGTGGCATTTAAGCCCTTTGATGGGGAAGAATGGAAAAAAGTTACAGTTACTAATCCAGATACTGGCCGCTATGTCCATAAAGATGAGACCATGCGCCCGTCCACTGCATTTCAAGTTAAAGTTAAGGCCTTTAACAACAAAGGAGATGGACCATACAGCCTCACTGCAGTCATTAATTCAGCACAAGACGGTAAGTAAAAGAAAGACCTTACTAATATGGTGAAGGAGGGGAGATTTTTTTCATAGTACTAGGCATTTAGTAAATGAGTATTACTTTGATCCAGATTAAAATGTCATTTTATCCACTTAAATACAAGAATGCCTCCAAAATATTTTCATCCTTTAGATCATGTCCTTGATAGTTAGGAAATCTCCACTAAAATAATCAGGTTAGACCCCTATTCCTGGCCTCTTACTTCTAATTTTGAAGTCAGAAATTCTCTATACTTGATTGGAACCTTGGTAAGTCGGCATTCATAACATTTACTGCTTATAAATTACTGAACATATTTTGGAGGGAGTAAAATTGCCCCTTTTTAACCCCAAAATTGTGTAATTATAGCATTTGTGTAACTTTTCTGTCATTATGATAGAGTGCTGAAATTTTATTAAAGGAAATTGAAGCATGATTCTATGACAAAGCAGTCAGAAAAGCAGTTGAACTTCTTTCTTGGGAAAGGAAAAATTTGTCTGGAAGACTACTTAGGGGATAAATATATAGATACTGGCTCTCTTTGTTTTTCTAGAAACATTAACTGTTCTGAGTATGCTCGTAAAGGACTCTATAGGTCTATGCTAAATATATAATTTTATATTACACATAAAGACATTGATTTCTGATTTCCTATTTAAGCTACCATACTTTATATTATCATTTTCCTAATTGAAGAAAGATTAGGCCTTCTTATTTTTTTAAAGATCTCCTTGTTATAACTCCCTAATCATAGGCACTATGTAATTATTATTGGCTAGAAAAGCAAATACGGATTTCATTGGCTTCTAACCTAACACATTTGTCCTTTACCAAGTTCTCTTTTCGCATATACGGAAGCACAAATGGAAGAGGGTAAATACTTAAAACTATAAGATATCTCTCTGATCTCTTAGAGGAAAAATACTCTATTTGTTTACCTAATTTGTACTATTTTTACTTCAAAATAAACAATTAGCTGCCCCATAGAACTCATAAATGCTCTTCAGTCATACAGTTACTAGTTTTCATATTTGTTAAAAATTTAGTATGCACAATGCAGCCATCAAAAGAAATGAAATCTTGCCAATAGCGTTCAATGGGACTAGAGGGTATTATGCTTAGCAAAATAAGTCAATCAGAGAAAGACAACTATCACATCATCTCCCTGATATGAGGAAGTGGAGATGCAACGTGGGGGGTTGGGGAGTAGGAAAAGAATAAGTGAAACAAGATGGAATCAGGAGAGAGACAAACCCTAAGAAACTCTTAATGTTACAAAACAAACTGAGGGTGGCCGGGGGGAGGGGGTTAGGGAGAGGGTGGTGGGATTATAGACGTTGGGGAGGGTATGTGTTATGGTGAGTGCTATGAAGTGTGTAAACCTGGCTATTCACAGACCTGTACCCTTGGGGCTAATAATACATTATATGTTTATAAAAAAAATTTAAAAATTAAAATTATATTTAGTAAGAATTCAAGTCATTCCATGATCTTTACTGACAATGCAAACATGAAAGGAACCATAGATATATATATGAATATATATGTGTGTAAGTACATACACACCGTTTTTAAGTTGGTTAACTAAATACATAGAAAGAATAAAAAATAGAAATTATTTAAGTTTATAATCAGTTCAGGACTTTTTAGTACCCAGTAATAAATCTTAGATTCTCTGTGCTTGTTCTGATTCAGCCGAAATATGATAACTTGACTCAGTGTTGCCAGTTTGAACAATATGAGTACATCTCACAGAGGAAATGAAAGTAAAAAAGCATTTTACAAGTTATCTTCTCACCCAATATCAATTTTTTATTGCTTTATTTGATGCTAAAGTAGTCAGGCAAAAGGCCATGATTGTCATCTCTTTAGTCATGGCCATCTGCATTTAATTATATTTCTTTCCTAAATGTTTCATGGGTCTCATAAAACTTGCATGTGCTGAAACTTGTATAAGTGTTCATCTTTTCTTTTACTGCTAAGAAATCAATCATAGTGCTACACGTTTACTGTGATTCAGAAATGCAACAGTGTTCTTGTGCAGGACATTTTTAAAATAAAAGAGGATTATGGCTTGTTAATAAAAGACAATAAAAATTGATCATTCTTGCTTAAAGATTTCCTTAGTTTCTTTGTATAATTTTCAAAAGGGATGTGAATTACTTTTTTTTCACCAAACAGAGGCCTTTTTGATACATACTTGACTTGATGCCCAGTCGGAAGATTAGACTTATAAAAGCTTTCCTGAGCCCAAGAAGCAGTGGATGTCACAACTTGTTTCAAAGGATCTTAAAAAAAAAAAAAAAAAATTTACACATAAAAGAGAAAGAAGAAAGTGTCTCTAACTAGTATCTTTAGTTTGTGTAAATACAGAGTAAAGGAAAATTGAAAATTTCCTTTCAATTTCTTTTCAATTGAAAATTGAAAATTGTGATAAACAATGTTTCATAATAAATACCAAATTTCCTATTTTTGATGATTTAACATTGATAAACTAAATATAATAATTTAATCTGCATCCATGGGCTTTCTTAAGCAGATTAGTTGGGAGAAATGCAGAAAAGAATACAGTTCTTATTCACAGATAATTGGAGAAATCCACGAAGCCTTTCATATTTTTCAAAATTATGTGCATATATATATGTGTATAAGTCTATGTTAACATTCATGTGTAGATGACTGTGTGTGTTCATATATTATTGATAATCATGAAAAAAGGAATATTAGTAAAACCAAAGAAAAAGGTAATAAAATTATTGGACTTATTTTATTTTACCAATATGAAAATTACTTGAAAATATTAAAATACAGTTTTAATCCATTCATTCAGCAAATGGTGCTATGTGAATTTTGTTATATAAGCATCTTTCATAAAAATATAATGTTCTCATCAAATTTCAGCTCCCAGTGAAGCCCCGACAGAAGTAGGTGTAAAAGTCTTATCATCTTCTGAGATATCTGTTCATTGGGAGCATGTTGTAGAAAAAATAGTGGAAAGCTATCAGGTGAGTTTAATTTTTATCAAACTACATACATTTATTCATAAGTATATTGGTATAGGTTTTTAAATAGGTTGTAGCTTTCAGTGTTCTTTGGCCATTGATTTATGTGGCAACTAATACTGTAATCCAATCCTTATGTTTAATATGTGAGGCACTTATGAACTAATTGTTAAGAATAAGGCAGAGATTCCTAACTGGCGTATCTAGGAGAGCTGTAGAGTCCCATGCATTCACAAACAGCTGAAATAAAAACTAGGGTAATAACACTCATGGTTAAACAAGATCTTTTCAGACATTCTCATAAAATGCCAGTGAATTTTAAGTTATTTTGGAAATCAGTTTGGTAATTTATGAAAGCATCCTTACAATGTTTATTCTGTTTATCTCAATAGTTCCATTTCTAAAAGTCCCTATAAAAGAAATAACTATAAAGTAGGCCAAACATGTGTCTCATAAAACAGACACATATTTTTATAAGGGATCTTTCATAAGATCACAAATATGTGATCTATAGGTAGAAAATTGGGAACATTCAAATATCCCAAAGAAAACTTCCCTTGATTTGAGTCTTTAAAGACCAGTGGGAATAGCCAGATCGAAGGGGGAAGATTTGTGTTGAGTAAAGGGAAAAAGGCCTTGAAAACTGAAGCTGTGATCATTGTTGGGGTCTTTAATATGATGCTAGCAAAATTTAGATGTGATTATGTAGAGACAGTGAAATCATCTCGTATTTTTAAGCACAAAGAGTGAATATTAAGAGAAATTGGCAGCAGCCTATCTTTGCAGATGAGCAAATGGATGCCAAAGAACCAGTGACTGCCCCACCACAAACTGAGTGTCAGAGGAGTATCGAAAACTTAGCTCTTCTGGTTCACAGTTCAGGGCTTTATGCCAAACCGCAGACTCCTCTGTTTCAGGCAGTGAATGGACAGTGAGGGCCCTTCTGAAGCCACAGGCAGTGAGCTGCCGGCCCGATCAGCTAGCCCTTTCAATTCTGGTGCTCTCCCTTCTTCATCTGTCCATGAAATATTAGCTCCTCTAGGGCAGGATTTTGTCTGCTTTCCTCTCAGTGCCAAGAACAGGGCTGGGCCCAGAGTAAACACTGAACAGATACTCACTGGGGGCTGATAGTGATACTCAAATATGATCAAATCTAGTGTTACAATCTGGCCTTCTCAAAGCCATGTTTCTGATATATGACCACAAAACCAACCCAAGGTTTTCAGTTTTAAACATGTAAAATATCAGGAAGCTCATTTTTTTTGTACTGTAGGTTATGATTTGGGTACATTTCAAAGTGTCTTCAGATCATCTTTGCAAGGTGAAGTTATTATGAAAAAAGTGGAATGGTAAGAATGAACTGGAAAGACCCAATATTCATAAGTTATTAATTGATAAGTACATTTACAGCTAGTAGTAAAAGAATGGGAAAAATAGAGAAATTCACTAGCTGTTACAAACCCCTATAATAAACAAGTTCCAGGTTTCTTGGGAGAAAACACCAGATTTTGGAGCTTGAAAGTTATCTTTTAGACCATAGCATTTTTTTTCTTATTTCATATTATTTATTTTTAAGTAATAAAAAAGAGGAAAAAAGGATTATTTGATAGATAACTCACTCATGAATCAAAACAATAAATGTATGTTTCACTTTTTTAAAAAACCTTGTCTTTGTCTAATTGTGTATTGGCCATTTTATAACTTCCAACAAGCAGAGGACAAAGGAAATATGAGGTGGGAAGCAATGATAATAACCAGAATACAGCTTTTTTTTATTGGAAGTAAGCATCAAGTAAGGATTTTCAATTAAATAGCAAAAAATCTTTAGCAGATAATATTTTCTTAAATGGTAATTTTCAAGGAAAAAAATGTATGCCACTGAGGAATTTAGTTTCACAGATAGCTGACATTTTGCAACTCCACAGAAAGTAGAAATTTGTAAGCTCTTCCGCCAAGCAGATACAGGTTGATATCTCAGCTCTATCACTGAGGAATTTGGTGCAAAACTTATTTGAAATTTTTGAGCTTTGGTTTTCTTACCTGGAAAGCTGGAGAGTAATCATGCCTCATAGAACTGTTGTGTGGAATGAAATGAAAGCATTTACTACTTTTCCCTATTCTATGTCATTGGATATTTGAAGACAGTGGTGATTATGACAGTAATGAAAATTTGATAATATTAGTGATATGAATAATAACATTTGTTGAGTCCTTACTATGCTAAACAGTTAAGCTTATTGTATTGAATCTACATGGTCCTAGGGAATCAACACTACTATTATCCCTGTCTTAAAGATGAAGAATTTAAAGTTTAGAAACATTTGTGTGGGTAATAATTGGCATAATTAGATTCAAACCTAGGTCTTGGCTCTCCAAATAAATTAAAAATATTGGAAGTAAATCCCAAAATTATTGTTTCAATTTGTTCTTTCTTAAAAACCTTTTGAGTCTTTAAAACAGAACCTTGAATATCAACGAGACAAGCATGAAAGCTTAAAAGAAAATATCCATAACATTCATTCTCCTTTAAGAAAATGCCCCTGTAAAGGAGAGGGGTGTTCCTTGACTGAGTATAATGTGGTTATTGTTTCTATTTTAAAATATGATGGGAGAAGCCAGCCGTTTAACAAGATAGATGATTGAGAAAACTAATACCCCAGTGCACTTCCTATAAAAATGTACTCAGGGTCTAAGTTACAAAGAAACAGAGGGAGGGAAAAGTAACACATTAAGAAAATAAAATAAAAAGCTGGAGAAGCCCAGCTCCTATGTGACTGACCCCATCTCAAGGTTAATTTCCTTATATTTCAAGTGAGAACAAGAGAATCTCTTCCCTTGTGGTTTTAAAATATATCTCAGTAGAGTGCTTAAGTTTTACTCATTTTTTTCCTCTTGCCTAGTTAAAGAGCTCCCTACTTCTAACCTTAATACTACTAAGTTTCCCTGCAGTGTAGAGGAACTAGAAGAGTGTAAGAAGTGCTCACCCAGCAGGTAAAATTCACTTAACTTTATGAACACAAGCGAAATACGCTATGAGGAATAATGGACGTGAAAACTCTTAGCAGCTGAATTAGAGATTCATGCTCATGATTGGTTTCACATTGTCTTAAAAGATTATCAGTCCTGGGGCACCTGGGTGGCTCAGTGGGTTAAGCCTCTGCCTTCGGCTCAGGTCATGATCTCAGGGTCCTGGAATCGGGCCCCACGTGGGGCTCTCTGCTCAGCGGGGAGCCTGCTTCCCTCCTTCTCTGCCTACTTGTGATCTCTCTTGGTGTGTCAAATAAATAAATAAAATCTTTAAAAAAAAAAAAAAGATTATCAGTCCTGAGTAATCTACTCAGATGTTTTTAAAGGTTAATTCATTTTGGTGAGCATAAACTGATACTTAGGAAATGCTTCATTTTCTTTCTTTTTTTTTTTTTTTTTTTTTTAATGCTTCATTTTCTTATTCTGATGAAGGCGCCTGTCTTCATCTGGATCTCCCCAAAGCATTGTCTGACACACGGGTGTGGGAGAAGGTGATGTTTTATTGTTGTTATTTGTTGGTTTGTTTTAATATGATCCCAGGGAGCAAGTATGAAGAAAAAGCAGAGTGAATAGGAAAAGAGGAAGCTCAGATACAAAGATGATTTATCTTTTTAGCAAACCCTTACAACAAGCTAATTGAAACCTACATAGAATTGGTTGGTCCCAACATCGGTGGTGAAAATAAAAGACTTTTGAATAGTTCCCAAAAGGTGTAAGGATACCTATTTGAATGATTTATATTATTGACATTCCTTTCCCATGGACTCTGCTAATAATCAAAATAGTCTGGGATTTGGATAATATAGTTTTTATACAATATATTTTCAGACATTGAGGGTTTTTTTGTTGTTTGTTTGTTTGTTTGTTTGTTTAATGTCAGCATCTCATTAGTCAGCTTAGGTCGTCCTTGCATTTCCAGCACCTAGCCCAATAACTGGTACAAAGTGGATACCTGATAACTATTTGTTAAACGAGTGAACGAGTAGCATTTATCAAATGCAGTCCTATGCTCGCAGTGTTGAAAATAAGTGATGCATGCCTGTCTTCAAAGAGTTTCTAAATTAGTAGGAGGAGAGAAAGCCCAGTCATGAGGTAGTTTCATAATTGTTTAATAAGCACTATGACAGGTTTACAATAGACAAAGGATGCTGTGGGAATTTTAGAAACATGTAGAGAAAGAGTGAAAATTATAAAATGCCACAACATTAAATGGAAATAAATACACTATATGTTACTGTAACAAATGAAGAGGAATTAGTGGTTTACTATCCATAAAGCAGGACTTGCTGTTTGGATGTGTGGATGTATATCTTTTCTAGTCATGATAATCCATTTCTACTCATTCATCCAGGCTCTCTTTTGGTCTCCTTAGTGATTAGTCAAAAGAAACACATGTGTTCTGCTCCATGACTACAGGTTGTACCCTTCACTCTGAGCGATTTTCTCACAGATTATTGTCAGCCTTTCAACACATTGAGAAACTCAGTGAGATGATCAAGATACAACAGCCCACATTTATTATCTATTTGGAAATGAAGTTCATGACCAGTGGCTAGTTCAGGGAAAAAAAGATGATGTCATATATTATGTATACGTATCCACTGTTTATTTTAGTATACTTTGAAAACATTGTAAGCTATATGTAAACATATACTTTAAAGAGGGACAGATTGTTAAATCATTTTGTCTCAGATGCTTTCATTTGTAAAGAGTAACTATACTGTGAAAATTTTCGAACTCTCATATTCTAAAATAAGGAAATCTATTTGGCACACATAATCATTCTTCTTTGCTCCCTAGTCACAAAGGCATAGCTAAGTCACTGCTTTGATTTGTTGTGAATTTTATTTGAGACTGACCATACCATCCTTGCTAAACTTAGATGAATAAAGTCATTTCTCATTTCAGATATAGCTGCAAATAGTAAATTAAGGAAAGCTTTGTTCTTTTCTTTCATATTGCCAAAAAATGCCTCATGGAAATTTGAGTGAGAAGGTAGAAAAGTTTTCTCACTTTAATTCCTCGCTTTAGTACAAAGCATCTTCTAGAAATAGTCTTTATTATATTAATCCTGTTTAAAACTTCTTTAAACTGGATAGAAAAGTTGTTAGAGTGGAATAAAGATTTTATTTTATTTTATTTTTTGGAATAAAGATTTTAAAATGTGGTATATATCTCAGTCAATAAACATACATATAAAAGTGCATGAAGTTCAGGGAGTTCGGTTTTGATTGCTATAATACATTCTAGATTCGTTGTGAAGATAATGTACGTGGGTAATACTACTTGAGTGCATGGCATTTCATTAGAATATAAATGTTCATTTTATTCAAGCAATAGAAGAGACCTATGTATCATCTATTTCAAATGCCCACTAAAATATAGGCCACCTCCTTCTCAAATGACTGTACTCACTGCCCGAATACTTTTAGAACCCAGAAACATTCCTTCTCGAAGTGGTCCCATCCTTTGAAAGTCTTTTGTCTGCAACAGAGATCTGCCTCTGGAGACATTTGGTGCAATTCCACTTCCTTGGTTCTGAGGCCATCCTTCTGGTCAAATGACAGGAATGCCAAGGAAATCCTATCAAGACCATTATGAAGAGAATTCTTGACATGAGAAAAATGAATACCAGTAAACAAAATAAAAACATTGCGAAGAAAACCAATTAACAATTTAGTAATTAGCCTTTGTTCTGAAATGTGCTAATTCTACATATAAACCTTACTTTTTTAACAAGTGAATTCAAGCCATCTAGTTCCATTTTATAATGGTTTAATTTGTTTTATGTAAATGAATCATTCAAGATTATATAAATATTAGATATTATTGTCTAAGCGCTTTGTTTAATTATGAAATTAAATTTCCATTACTTTATAAACGGGGAATCTAAAATATATTAAATACCATTATATTTATAAGAAATCCTCTTCTTTTCATCTACACCTTAGAGATACAGATTTCTGACCAATAAAACAGCCTTATTAGATGGATTAAAATCATAATTTACAACCTTCACTTAAACTTTAAGAGACAAGGAAGGCTATCATTGATATATCGGTAAAAGTGATCAATTCTAATCACAACATGGATAACATTTTTAAAAGTAAATTTATTTTCAGGATAAATAAGTTCCTCAACTAATTATTAAGCATAATTTTTCTTTGATATCTGGCCTCAATATAGATTCAAAGGAAATAATTTTGCATATATACTTCTAAGATGACCTAGTAGAAAGTTATTACACTGATCTGTTCCAGGCCACGTAATGACAAACAAGGTTTATTCCTGTCAAACCATTTAACAATGACTCATAACAAGTTTGGTATCATATCAACAGAAATAAAGCAGGAAATAAATGATAAAAATTATTGTGGAAATACTTCCAAACAGAGACCAGTGTTATATTTTGAAGGTAAATCGTGTGCAGTTTTTCGTTTTGTTTTTTTTTCTTTTCTTTTCTTATTAGTGTGAGACTATTTCAGGCCATGAGGTGAGCCTTTGATTTGTCTTTGACATCTTTAATCAATCTACATTCTGTGCCTTGCTGTATTCTGACTAATAGAAGTATAAGTAGCAATAAGTAAGGCTTGAGTATATGACGCCAGCCAGCATCACTGGTGTCAGAACTAAATGAAAAGGGTTTTCACAATTGAAATAACTGAATCATGAAAGAATCTCACTTGGTTTAAATGTTTGCAGATTCGGTACTGGGCTGCCCATGACAAAGAAGCAGCGGCACACAGAGTTCAAGTCACCAGCCAAGAGTACTCAGCCAGGCTAGAGAACCTTCTGCCCGACACCCAATACTTTGTGGAAGTCAGAGCCTGCAATAGTGCAGGGTGTGGACCACCCAGTGACATGATTGAGACCTTCACCAAGAAAGCACGTGAGTTTCAACATTTGCATTTTAGACTTGTCAAAAAATACCAATTGATTCAATCATGGTGCAGATATATCTGAGAGAAACTTACTACCTGGCAGTCTTAGCACATTCAGTTTTCAATTTTGTCCTTTACAATCACCTGAGATAAAAACAAACAAACAAACATTGTTAGTTATTGTATATGATGAAAAGGTGTGGAGAATGCCTTCATGCATTTAATGTTCTACTATAGAAATACAGTTACAGAACCACTCTTCATAAAGACTACCCCCAAACTTTGTGTCATTAGATAATTAATTTGTCCTCTCTGTTATTATTTTTAACACTGTTTTCATAGGACTGGATTAATAGCATGAGAAAATTGAAATTCTGCTTATTTTCTTTTTTTGTAAGCCTTTGTCATTGCACAGTGCAAATGCAAGTTAAATGTTGTAGCATTCTATTTGCTCTCTTATTACCATATATTCTCATGTATATGTAACATATATACACAATATATAAATATATAACATACATAAACAGTATATAACAAGACTATCATCTACCCTGCTTAGAATTTCCAGGCATTCTTGCCTCTCTAGCTTCACTTTGATATCTCCTTCTTGAAACCACACTGAATGTACAGAAGAAGAGATTTATATTTGAGGCTCTAGGGAGTTTTGGAAGAATTTAAAGATAAGAGTACTATTAGGTTTGAAAATTTATGAAACCACTTGGGGGAAAGGCAACTAAACACGGCAATAAGATTCCAGACTCTGATGTCAGTCATGGATTTCAGATCTGTTTTTGCCACTTACTAAATGTGTGACAATAGACAAATTACCTCTCACCTTTAAACTTGTTTTCTAATTTGTAAAAGGAGCATTCATTCCTGGGGCATTCGTTCCTATGTTCTTTTCTATTTATTCATTCATCAGAAGTATACTATGTCCCCATCACTGTTCTAGTGGTTGAGGATACAGAAGGGATCAAGCAAGACCCAGAGCTTCTTCTCATAGGATTTACAATCTAATGGAAGGACAGAGGGGGGGAAAAAAAAATAAAACTGACAAATAAGTGTGTATGATAATATCAGATGACAGGGCAACAAAATAAATAAATAGATAATAAAATTGAAAGTGACTTGGATGGGAGATCAACCCCAGTTAAGTGGTCAGCAAAAGCCTCTTTGAGAATATACTATCCGAGTCATATGTATGAGTATATGAGTCATGAGTGACGATTGGCAGGAAGAGGACTATTTCAGCTAGGGAAAATAAGTAGTGTAAAACCTTAAGGTGAGAGTAATTTGGTATGCCTTAAGTGTAGAAGGGCAGTGGGGCCAGGGTGTAGACTGGAGGTGAGATGAAGTGTGCTGAGGCAGAGATATTAAGGGTCTCATAGTTGTCAGTCATGTTAGGAGTTAGAGTTTTTTCTAAGTCTCATAAGAGCTATTGGAAGATTTTAAGGCAAAGAGTGATATCTAATTCATGTTTTTTAAAAAATTATTCTGGGTTCTGGATGGAAAATGGGTGGTGATGGAGTAAGAGTAAAAATAAAAGAGCCAATGGGGGATGATTTTAGATGGTGGTTGGAATTAAGGGATAATGGATAGAGAGAGAAAATTTTCTGCAGAAAGAGTTGACATCTAGGTGCTGGTTTAGATGTTGGGATGGGTGGAATGAAGACTAAATATCAGATTTTTTATTCAGAGACTGGGAATTCAACTGTATCATTTGCCAAAGATGGGAAAGAACCATCGAGAGGAAGATTTGGGAGTACATGGCAAATGTTCCGTCTTGATTACATCTGAGGAGCCATTTAGACATTCAAGTAGAGAGAGGCACTTGGACACATTCATCTAGAAATCAAGAGAAAGATTAGACCTGAGATAAAATTGTAAGTTCTTAAAGCCATGGGCCCAGATGCAGGATTTAGAGAAAATTCATAAATAGAGGAGAGAAGGATACTTAGGATCAAGTCCTAGGTCATGTCAACATCTAGAAATTAGACAAAGGACATGGAGCCATCACCACATGGTTAATGAGAAGGAGCGGCCAGAGAGGCAGGAGGAAACCCAGATATTAAAGAACATGAATTTAAGAAACGAACAAGATTCAGAAAGTGATTAGAAGGTCAACTTTATAGAATGCTGCAAAGGTATTAAATCTGAAGAGAATAAAATGTAACATTAGATTTAGCCAACTGGAGGTGATTGATGACCTTGAAAATAGCAGTTATAAAAAAGCTGATGAAAAAATAACCCAAATAAGGAATAATGACAAGAGAATAAAAGATAATTATGTATCACAGAGGGCCATGGGTACATTAATGAGCCCAAGGATATAAAGTGCTTAGTTTAGTGCATGGCAAAATTAGCTCTTGTTGTCACATCATTTTCACTGACTTGAAGCAGTTTGCAGAACTGAAGTCAGATATGGTGGCTGTCACTTGCATATTATTACTTTCCACAGCTCCAAGTCAGCCGCCAAGGATCATCAGTTCCGTAAGGTCTGGTTCCCGCTATATAATCACCTGGGATCATGTGGTCGCACTATCAAATGAATCAACAGTGACAGGATATAAGGTATGTAAAAGATTACTGGATTTTTCCAGACATGGGCTTTATTCTTACAAAGAGTGATTGACATTTGGACTTGATTAACATTTATTGCACCAAAACCCATTAAGCTTTCTTATTCTAGCTGTACATATGACATAGTACCATGTTAAATTTTGAAATACAAAAGGATCTTGAGTAAATCCTGCTAAAATGCTATGTCAAGTGCACAAGATAGGTAGAATAACTGCTTTAAGGAATAGAGTTGTTAAAGTGATCAGTGCATAAATAGGAGGAAGAATCCATTTTTGTTTGGCAATGATTAAGATAGTGTTGCCTAATGCATGGCAAACTGATACATTGAGTTATGTTCCATAAATGAACATAAGAAGGAAAAAAGATTATTTCCATATGTTCTCTCTATCACACACCTTTTATTGAATGCCAACTTTTAGGAATAATGTGAAAAAATTAAGTTGTGAGACAATGTTTTAAGATGACTTCAATCTGTTGAAAGAGCCCTCATTTTACACCTATTCCATAAGAAAAAAACAAACATTTTTCCCTCTCTTTATTTTAGGATATTTAAAAAAAAAAAAGTCAAAGACTTAAGGAACTTTCCCATGGATCACCCTAAAAAATAGGTGAAATCAACTTTTGTGAATTAAAAATAACATGAATTTTCCAGCTAATGTTACACATAGCTTCCTAGAATTTTTTTTATTATTAATAAAAGTCTAAAGAATTTTTATTATAGTTTTAGTGTTTTGGAATTGGCTCATTAGTCAACTCTATTAAACATACATATTTTGGTACTTTTTCAGGTACTCTATAGACCTGATGGCCAACACGATGGCAAGCTGTATTCCACTCATAAACATTCCATAGAAGTCCCCATTCCCAGGGATGGAGAGTATGTTGTAGAGGTTCGTGCACACAGTGATGGAGGAGATGGAGTAGTGTCTCAAGTCAAAATTTCAGGTAAGTCAGTCACTTGAGACACATTTCCATTAAGTACTTGTAAGTTTTTAGGTAATGTAGACTCCCGAGAGTAAGGTAGGATCAATATGCACACCAATGTCAGTGTTTTCCTAGGTAAACTTGAAACATTAAGAATGTCCTGAAACTTGGTATTTCTTCCCTTATGAGACGCAAAAGTAACTTTGCAACACACCTTATGCTTTTTGTTTATTATCTGGATGACAAAGCATTATTAAAATACCACGATGCAGGTATGGTAATAGCAGTGTATGGTAACAGATAGTAGCTATACTTATGATGAACATAGTATAACACATACGCTTGTTGAATCACCATGTAGTACACTTGTAACATTGTATGTCAACTATACTTCAATTTTAAAAATACCATAATGGGGGCACCTGGCTGACTCAGTCGGTTAGGCATCTACCTTTGGCTCGGTCATGATCTCAGGGTCCTGGGATCATGCCCCACAGCAGGTTTCCTGCTCAGTGGGGAGTCTGCTTCTCCCTCTGCTCTGCATCTCTCCCCATGCTCCTGCTCTCCATTTCTCTTTCTCTCAAATAAATAAATTTTTTAAAAAATATCATAATGCATTATAGTTTTACATAATACTAGACCATTAGGTAATAATACCCAAACTTCTTTTATAACAAAAAGAAGTTCATGGACTACTATTAATACTCATCTAACTTCTTTTCTTTGTCCTACACATATTAATATAGTAATAAAATAGAAAGACACTAGATGATAGCTCCCTCCTTTACCATCTCTCTCTGTGTCTCAGCATACGTGTTCTTTTTCTGCAAACTTTATTTTTCATAGCATTGGTTAAATCCAAAATAAATACTTGAGGCAGTGACTTCCTCTCTTTTTGGCATTTATAGAACTCTATTATTTAAATTTGATACTTTTTTCTCATCCTACATGTTATAGTTTAACTATAATGATTTAAAATTGATGTTAATTTGAGAGTTTTATGAGAATCTGAAATACTACAAGATGCTGAATTAAAGACAAAAATAACAGATTTAGAAAACAATGCTAATTTATAGCCAAATAGATGAAAATATTATATATTTAACTAATGATTAATTTTTTAATGCTAAAATTTTTAGTCTGACCACAACTGCACAAAGAAACTATAGAAATAACATTAGGAAGTGTCAAATATTTGATGAATAACACCATTCTAGAATTTTTTAATTTAAGTTTGGGTTTATTTGTAAATTGTTTAAATAGGTTTTCCCATAAAATTATCTTACTTTTTTTTTTGATTTACACATTATTATGTCTTGTTAGAAAACTTGGAAATTACCAAAATTTGAAAGGAAATAAATCAGTCATATTCTAAATATCCTAAATAAGCTACAATTAGTGGTCAGTGGAATTTACTTCTAGTTCTCTTATATACATGTATAATTTGATTTTTTTCCTATTGAATATATCATGTTATGTCCCACTTTCATGAATCATGTTCCATGAGCAGTCCTCATGTCATTCAAAATTTTATAAATTTCATTTAAAATTATACAGACTATTCTCTCAAAAAATGTACAAAATTTACCTACCCATTTCAGTTTTCACTATAATAAAATATTATTTTGAATATACTTTTTTATAAATTAATCTTCCACTTGCACCACTCAGATGTTAGTCTCGTTCTTTTTAGCCATTACTAATTTGATAGAAGAAAATGGTATCTTTATGTTTTTAAAACAATTTCTGCATTCTGAACTTTGATAACACACACTTCCAGTAGTTACACACTTACTTAGGCTCTTCCACTAAAGGAAATCGGAGGGAAATGTGGACATTAATTTAAGGGCAGTGAGGTGCAAAATAACGTAGTAAATTGCTTTTGAAAACAAAACTTTCCTGTCAAGAAGTCTGTCATTGCCTACTGTTGCTCTCTTGATTTCCTTGCTCTTCGTTTATCATCCCTACTATGGAGCAGAACCCAGTTTCTGGGGTTTAGACTCAGAAGTTTGTAGCTGGAGATGCCAAATCTCTGACAGGAGCATCTGCATCGGTATAACTAATGACATGCCAGTTAATGTGAAACAATAGACTCTCCTGGGGTAGAGGGAGCCCTGGTTTCATTTGCCAGTTTCTGTGGTGTAACTATTTCCGTCATATCTGATTTCAAACTTCCCACATGACGTCTCTCAATGTGGAGCTAAGAACAGATGCTGGGTAACACAACATTAATGCAGTAATGGTGTGTTGTAGGCATAACCTTAAGAGCATTGATAACATTAAAACGCAGTAAAATAGGAAGTGATGAGTTTTCAGAATTTTCTGCCTTTGTTTTAAACTTCCTCATTGATTAATAATTTTATATAATTTCAATTTCAGTAACAGTGGTTTTTAACAACTTGTTCATAAATTTCCTTAAAAAAATTAGCAGTTGGCTGTTGGGAGGTAGAAGGGACCACCTGCAGCACCACAATTATTCTCTGACATCCCAGTGGAAATAGCCCATGTACAGAAGGCACAGAGTATGCTTGTTTTAGAAACCTCAAATATACTCAAAATAGTTCCCTTTTTTGCCAACTAATGGACAACATTCTTATTAAGACATATTTTTTAAATTTTTTTATTAACATATAATGTATTATTAGCCCCAGGGGTACAGGTCTGTGAATCATCAGGCTTACACACTTCACAGCACTCACCATAGCACATACCCTCCCCAATGTCCATAACCCCAATGTCCCTCCCCCACTTTCCCCTGGCAACCCTCAGTTTGTTTTGTGACATTAAGTGTCTTTTATGGTTTGTCTCCCTCCTGATTCCATCTTGTTTCATTTATTCTTTTCCTACTGCTCAAACCCCCCATGTTGCCTCTCAATCCCATCTTGCTTCACTTTCGTCCTCCCTGCCCCTCATGACCTGCCACCCTGCCTCTCAAATTCCTCATATCAGGGAGATCATATGATAATTGTCTTTCTCTGATTGACTTATTTCACTAAGGATAATACCCTCTAGTTCTATCCATATCATCACAAATGGCAAGATTACATTTCTTTTGGTGGCTACATAGTATTCCATTGTATATATACCACATCTTCTTTATCCATTCATCTGTTGATGGACCTCTAGGTTCTTTCCATAGTTTGGCTATTGTGGACGTTGCTGCTATAAACATTTGGGTGCACATGCCCCTTTGGATCACTACATTTGTATCTTTAGGATAAATACCCAGTAAATGCGATTGCTGGGTCATAGGGTAATTCAATTTTCAACTTTTTGAGGAACCTGCATGCTGTTTTCCAGAATGGCTGCACCAGCTTGCATTCCCACCAACAGTGTAGGAGGGTTCCCCTTTCTCTGCAACCTCTCCAACATCTGTCGTTTCCTGAGTTGTTAATTCTAGCCATTCTGACTGGTGTGAGGTGGTATCTCATTGTGATTTTGATTTGTATTTCCCTGATGCTGAGTGATGTGGAGCACTTTTTCATGTCTCTGTTGGTCATCTGGATGTCTTCTTTGCAGAAATGTCTGTTCAAAGACAGAATTTCTATTACTTATTTCTTATTCTAACCATGACTGTGCAAAGAAACTATACAATTAACATTAGGAAAGGTCACATGTTAGGGGGATAGTACCATTCTAAAATTTTCTTAACTTAGGTTTATTTGCAAACTGTTTAAATTATTTTTAATGAGAGAGACATGTAAATGCAAACAAATTTTAGGCTCTCTTGTAAATTTAGAAGACTTAATACTTCCCTTTGTTTCCATTTTCATAACTAAATATGTAGTCAGGAAGAGAGTACATTGCTAAATTTTAATGTTAATAAGCATCATGCTGTTCATTTATTTGCTCATTTATTTATTCATTCAATAAATGTACATTAAATGCCTAAATTTCCACATGCCTCCTACTCCACATTGCTATTACCCCTTGCTGGCCCTACTGTGATTCTAATGATTCTCTTGGCTTCTAGTTTTGTCCTCCTACAATCTATTCACTGTGCAGCAGCCAAAGGGATCTTGTTATACATCAATCAAAGTATGCAATTCTCCTCTTAGAAAGACATCCCATAAGATAAAATCTAATTTCCTTAACATGGCCTAGAGTGCTCTATAGTAATTTAGCTTAACTCTCTTATTTCAATTAAGTCATTTCATCTTTGTTCCATTGACTTTCCTTCTCTCCTTGAACATACACCAATGTTATCCTTACCTTTAACTATTTGTTCTTGTTCTTGCTGCTGCCTAGAATTTTCTGAATCTTGGCATAGCAGATTTCTTCTTGTCATTTTTGATTCTGCTCTGAAGTCACCTCCTCAGAGAAGATATTTATGAAAACCAATTTTTAAAAAACCCCTATTCTATGTCACTCTTTTATTTTATTCATAATATTTCTAACTATTCGAAATGATCTTATTTATTAAATTTATACTGCTTATTGTCTATCTCCACCCTTACTTGAACTTGAACAGAAGCTCCATGGGAACAAGCTCTTGTCTGACTTCTTTAACCTTTGAATCTCCAATACCTAGTGAACATATTTGGCACACAATAGTATTTAATCAAATAATTGTTAAATGAAGTTATGATTTCTGCATGGAATAAAATTTAGTTATAAGAAAAGTTTGGGTTACTTAAATTAGTTTATATGTCTAGAATGTTGATATACTTCCCCCATTAGGCACATGGTTTTTGTTATACCACGTGCTAATCCACAATTTGATTCTTACAAAGCTTGAAACTTCATATGAGAGATAGTCTAGAAAATTATTAGACGTGGTAACTTGCCTCTCCATCCTTCTCTGACCTGAACACTATTACTGCTGTCTTAGTATAGCATTCAGTATCAGATGTTTACAGCTCCCATCCAGACAAATGTAACACCACAAATGTTTCATCAGAAATATACTATCTAAGAAATTCTGTATTATCTTCTAAGAATCTTTTGTTTTTATTCATTAATGTGAGCTAAATTAAGAAAGTACAAATAACTACAAAATATTTTGAATATCAGTTTTAATAAGCTAGTTTACCTTATTACATATTCACTACAAATTTTAGAATTTAGACTATCAAGGATCTGTGATCATAATTAAATATCCACAAAGAAGCAGGCAGTTCATTATTTGTACGCATGTGCATATTTTGAGTTTTTATTTTTCTTTCTAGTTTTAAATAGACAGCAGATACCTTGGTCAAATCAAGAAAGACTTTTAAGGGCATTTGAGAGGCCAAACTTCTTTCTTAGGGCAAGTCATAATCATTTGAAAACTTAAAGGTGGTAGGAGTAACATGATCAGATGTTTGCACTTGAAAAATCACTTTGGTGATTGTGGAAAATATATATAGCAGGGAAAAAGATGTAAGTAATGAACTACGAGGTTATTATTATAGGATGACTAAAAGATAGTGAAGGTCTGGACTGGAAAGAGGGCAGTGGTAAAGTCTCGGGTGGGTCCTAAAAGAAGAATACATCTTTTCCATTTGATTTAAAGTTGCTATATATTCATTGTGTCGATTTTGTAGCTTCTAATAAATCTGTAATTTATTCCGATGTTACCATAGATGATGTAATTTCATCATTTAACCTACTATTTTGGTAACTCCAGGTTGTTAAGTTAGACTATATAACCAAAGCCACTGACTTAAACACTGGTGAAAAACACATTTTATGTTTTCACTTTGTCCTCTTCTTCCCAGTAGCAGGAGAGAAAGGGCTAGGAAGCGATTTGCTAGGTACAAGCTTAGATGTTTACTCCATTACTCACAGGCTTCCTTCTCTAGTACCTAAGTAATTAATACATTATAAAAGGACCAAGAGGATAGTTGGAATGGTTGGATTTAATTCATACATTATAACATCAAAATGCTATATTGACATCATCACATTTGCAGATACTTCCTCTGTAAGCATTTCAAAAACTGAAATTATTTTGAGCATCTAATCTTGTATACTAACTCGTTCTTATAAGTCCATCATCATAATTAAAAAAAAACATGTATTTGTGATTATGGAACAATCAAATATTATTATTTAGGAAATGTTACCTCTCCAACTATTTTGAAGTAATCAAATAGTTTGTTTTCTTTTGCTATGCTCTGTGTGGGATCAATTTGAGAGTTCAAGCGGATGAATTTAGCCTGATATTTTTAGGCTGACAAACAGCTTACATTTAAAATGATCTCTAGGGGCACTTGGGTGGCTCAGTCAGTTAAGTATCCAGCTCTTGATTTCTGCTCAGGTCATAATCTCAGGGTTGTAAGATCAAGCTCCACAGTGGGCTCTCCTTTGGGCATGGAGCCTGCTGAAGATTCTCTCTTCTCTGCCCCTCCCACCCTCCCTGTCTCCCTTTCTAAAATAATAAAGATAATAAAATAAAATTACCTCTAAAATATATATAATCCTTTCATTAACTTTGAAATATGACTATCCACTTAAAATCTTTTCCAAATTAATGCTGTACGTACACTTCCAGTTTTGTAACAAGCTTGGAAATAGAGGAGAAATTATCTGAACAAAATAATATTTTGTACATCTCTGAGTTTGACTTAAAGATAGCACCTCTGCATCTAAACTAACTTGGGTTTTCCTAGATCTTTTCCAAGGATTCTTTTAGTTACTAGTAAATTAACACAACAGTCCCAACAGTCCCATCTATGTAGACTCAGAAACAATTAGATTGGGAAATTTCTCAGTGGAATACATTATAAGAATAGAAGGAAAAATTAAAAATAATCCTCCAAGGTTTCCTTACTACCAAAATAATTTTAGTTTATGAAATACAATCTTTGTCTATGAAGATGTACCTTAGTATTAGAATGTACAAATAATTAATTACAAATAATAATTGGGAAAATCAGCAAACCCTCCTGAAGTTTGCATTCTAGGGAATATCAGAAAAATAAAGAACTAACATCAAATAATAAGATCTCTTTATGAGTAGGTTTAAGGATTAAAGAAAAAAACAAGTGGCTAATATAGAGAATAAAAGAAGTAGACTGATTTGACTAGAATGATCAGGTCAAACCTCTAAGTATGCAATGTCTGGGCTGAAATTTAAAGGAAAGGAACCAGCCTTACCACAAAAGTAGCAGCGATACTTTTGATAGTCATAAGAACAGGGAGTGCAGGAAAGAGCCCATCGTGTTCAAGAATCTGAAAGGAGGCAGGGCAACTAGTATATAGTGGTACAGGATGCATTGGAGATAGCAGAGAGGGGGGAAAACCATGAAAGGCCTGGCCCTGATTGTATCTCAGACTCATTTCATTCTATCCGCTCTCACTCGACTTTCTCCCTAACCCCATCCTTGAAGAATTCCATTGGAACTCTGTACTTCATTCTGTGGGAAAGCATTAGCATTCTTTCAGGGATGAGTGATGCAACCTAATTGAAAACCATTTTTGGTGTAGTGTAGACAATTCACTGGTGTGGGGAAAAGGGGAGTTGGTAAGAAGAGAGCAAGTCGGAGAACCTGTCAGAATGAGCGGGTTCCTTTCCAGAAAGGATCTATTTATGGAATAATTTAAGTTTTTTACTGCTCTGAGGTGCAAAGTAAATTACTAGACCTTTTCAAGGACAAAAGACTAAGAGTGGATAGGGAGACGTTTTATACACTTCTGAGAGAAAAATATACATTGTGGAACGTTTCTTATACAAATTATGAAAATATGTAAGATTTAGTAATAAAATTGATTGGGAAAGCAAACTAATTAAGTTGCTGGAGAAAAATGTCTAGATCATTTTGTTTGACTCCTTTCCAAGGTTGGACTTCCCTACAGGACATTCATGGCATATGTTCTCTCAACCTCAGTTTAAACACTGTCTGTGATGGGGAGTGAATTCACCATTGTACTCATAGCCCTTAGGTTTATCAATAGTCAATATATTATGGATCACTGACCAATTCTGGAGTGATTGAACTAGTTTCTGATAAAATCTAGCTCATCGGATCAACCGATAGCTTTCTCTAAATTTCTTCCTTTTCTCTCCTCTTTCATTGAAAGATGATTAATTCAGCAAAGATGAAACATATCTAGATAGTTTAATCAAGTATTGAATTAGATTCTTAAAAGAGAAAACAAAACCTTTTTTAAGCATTGCTAGAGTGAATGTCTGCTGGTTTTGACAAAAACTAGAAATTGCAGTGGAAAAGAACCCCCTCCATGGTCCATCTACTTGCAGCTCCCACGTGGAGGGACCATAGGAGAAGCCCTGAAGGCACTGGTACCCCCAGTACCTGGGATGCCCATAGACTCAGAGCCCTGTCCCCCACTTCAAGAGCAGCAGTGGCTTCCACGTTTCCAAGCCTTTCTAGCTCCCCACCCTGACTCTCAATAGCAAGAGCATCTAGGACATAGTTTTCACCCTTTTACCTCAGAGACAGAAAAAAGAACAGTGAAAGCTCAAGAAATGCTGCTGAAATTCCCAGAAGAAATGTAGCATACTTTCTCCAAAAATAAGTATGTTTACATGAAGTTTTCAAAACTAACAAGAAAACCCAGCCAAACCTGGATTTTTAGAAATGTTAGAAGAAGTTAAAGAAAATTAGTAAAATGGCTCTTCACTTTCAAAATGATTTCATGACACAGAAATTCAGATTATTAGAAACACCATTAAAGTTACAGGACAAGAAAACCTGTAACTCTTAAAGCTATATCACAGAAATATCTGAAAAGGAGATTTACCCAAGATACGGAAAATAATGATTAATACTCTTGATCACCAATAATCACAGATAACAATGTGGCTACTATATTTAGTTACTCTCCACATTTTCTTTTTCAGGGTTATGACAACATCATGAAGGACAACAGTGTATAAAATCTTTTACTCAGAATTTCCAATTTTTTTAGAAAAGTTTCCTAGAAGTAAAATTACTGGATTACAAGGCAAAACCTTTCAAAGACTTGGCACATATTTGGTAATTGCCAAATTAGTATCCAAACAGCAATGCCCATATTTTATCATTAAAGAATTTTTAACATTGTGGTATTCAAAATTTTTTTGTTAATTAGGCAAATATACTCTCTCATAATTTTTATTATTTTAATTACTATTGAGATGAGTATATTAATATATTTAATACTACTAATATGTTCATGTCTTGAAGTTCTGCTTATGGTCTTTTCTCTGTTTAATATTGGTAATTTTCCTTAACATTTTATGATCATTTTATAAAGCAAGGCTATTAACATTGCCATGCCATATTTGCAGCAAATTTTTTTCAAGTTTTCATTTCAATGTTATTGATGCTAGATCAACATAGTTCATTTTTATGCAAAATAATGAATTCTCATTACAAAACACTTCTGATATTTATTGCACGTAAACAAGTCATAGGATAATAGATATAATTTAAGTCCACTTATATGAAGTCCCAAAGCAGAAAATAATAAGGCAATGTTTCAAGGGGTATATATATGACATGTTTTCTGTTCTCTGACATGAAAGACAAATTCTTTTCAAAAAGGAGAGTAATTAACACAAAATTCCATACAGTATTACCTTGAGAGGAGGGCAAAGGGCAATCAGAAAAAGGCCCATAAGGTGGTGACAATGTTATTCCTTTATTTGGCTGCTAAGTAGGCTGGTGTTCTGTAGTAGTGGTTGTTGATTTATATAATAGTTTTTATATAACTAATTTATATAACGTATTTCAAGGTTGTAAAAGTTAAAAGCGGGTTGAAAAAGCTGAGGAGTAAGAAAGTTTATTGAATTTGGTACTTTATAGCTGTGTATTAGCTTGCTAGGGCTACCATAATGAAGTACCACAGATTGGGTGGTCAAAAAATAGAATTTACTCTCTCACATTTCTGGAGGTTAGAAGTCTGAGATCAGGATGTCAGTAAGGTTGGCTTCTTCTGAGGCCATTTTCCTTGGATTATAGATAGCCATCTTCTCCCTGTCCTCACTCTGTGTTTGTGTCCAGATTTTTTCTTCCTATAAGTACAACAGTCACATTGGATTAGAGCTGACCCTAATGACCTTATTTTAATTTAATTACCTCTTTAATGACTATCTCTAAATACAGTAACATTCTAAGGTACTGGGGTTTGGGCTTCCACATGAGAATTTTGAAGGGACTAAATTCAGCCCATTACAAAGTTATTGGTAATTTCAAGAGAAAAACTTCATCAAAGAGAAGTCCCATTTTTCTAAGCCAACCTCAAGAGTTTACATTCTAAAGAGAGAGGGCAAGATCAATTACTCAATATATAACAACAGGTAGTGATAATAGCTGAAGAAGAGAGTAAAGCAAAGGGAGGTAAGTAAGTAGTAATGGAAGAGAACAAGGGCTGTTCTCAGTATAAGTGGGAGGAATGGCTTGGTCTATGTGATGACACTGGAAAAGAGAATCAAATGAAGTGAGTGATTGGTCCATGCAAGTGCTCTTATTAGGACAAGTGCTCCTATTAGAATAATACAAAGCCCTATTCTAGGAGTATGTTTGGATGTTCAAGGAACAGCAAGGAGACCAGTGTTACTGGGGTTGAGCAAGGCAGGGGGAGAGTAGAGACAATTAGGGTAGAGAAATAGATGGAACCTGAATCATCACATAGTTTATAGATCATGGCTGAAGACTTTGGATTTTAGTCTAAATGTGATGAGAAGCCATTGAAGCATTTTAAGATGGGAAATGGCATGATCAGATTTATATTTTATAAGTCTTACTTTATCTGTTCATCGGTAAGAAGTAGAAATCTCATGAATGGTGGGGGAAGAACAACCTCTATGAATTTCTAGAAACAGGGAGAGTGGTTAGAAGCCAAAGATGACAGTCCAAGCAGGAGATGAAGTCAGCTTTGACTAGTATGGTCACAGTAGAAGTGAGAATTATAGTCAGGATTTGTTTGGAACAAGACCCAACAATATTTTCTGATAATTTGATAGTGAAAGAGGACTTGGCATAATTCAAAGAATTTAGATTAACCAACAGAATCATCTGCTGAAATGGCCAACAGAATCATCTTTTTTTAACAGAATCACCTACTAAAAATAGATGAATGGAGAAAATAAGGAGTTCAAATTTTGACGTGCTAGTTCATGCTACGTCCATTAATCATCCAGGTGGAGATAGATTTAAAAAAAGAAGAATCATCATCTAGCAAAACTGAAACCAGCTGAGGTCAGATAACAAATTTGTCAGAAAACCAAGTAGCATAATTATGTAACTATCTGCATTTCATACCAGCCTGGATATAGAGATAGCAGATGGTTGTTGATGTTGCCCCAAGTTGGCAGCTTATGCAGTTAATATAGGAGATCAAGGAAAACAAGGATTCTTTACTTCCAGTTAAAGAATAATTAAAATAGCTGAGTGGAGAGTTTGTATCGAATAAAATGTTTTCAGCTGTCAGTAACAAACCCTCAACTCAAAATTGCTTAAGAAATAGGTGGCCTTGGGGCGCCTGGGTGGCTCAGTGGGTTAAAGCCTCTGCCTTCGGCTCAGGTCATGGTCCCAGGGTCCTGGGATCAAGCCCTGCATCGGGCTCTCTGCTCCGCAGGGAGCCTGCTTCCCCCTCTCTCTCTGCCTGCCTCTCTGCCTACTTGTGATCTCTGTATTTCAAATAAATAAATAAAATCTTTCAAAAAAGAAAGAAACAAATAGGCGGCCTTTAGGCCTTAGTGAAGTCAACATCTCAAAAACTTTATCCCAAGCCCCTGCATCTCTACCTGAGAGTCTCAGAATCAAGTTCATTTAAGGCTCATCCTCTTTGTGGTTCTAATATGGCTACAGCAGAGCTAGGAGTTATTGCATGCAGACCTTATAATGTCCGAGGAAGAAAGGGTCTGTCTCTGTTCAAGCTTCATCTTAAAATGAAGGACCTTTACTAGAGACTCTCAGAAAATCTTTTCTGTGTTGTTTAGAATTGGGTTTACTAAACTAGTAAAATGTCAATTCTATAGTTGCTCAAAGTGATTAAGATTTATTTTAGGTCTGGCATTGGTAAAACTTTCTTTGGGGAGTGAACACCTGAGCAAAAACTAGAGAGTGTATGGCAAGGAAAGAGAAAACGATTTCTACTTAATATCAATATTTCTACTTAATATCAAAAGTTATGTAACAAGGTGAATAATAAGGTAAATAAATAAATAAATAAATGGGAAAATGAAGAAGGGGAAACTAAGTCAAGAACAGCTTCATAGAAGTACAGAAGAGGGATGAAAGGTTACGGGAAAGATACAGAGTTAGCTTCAAGAGCAGACAATTTTAGCAGTTTTTTTTTTTTTTTTTAATTGAATAAGGAATGGTAATCAATGTCGAATTTGAGATTAAAACAGGATTAATAATGTTAAACCAATTACCAAGGATTATATCAAGTTGAGAGAACGCTGATCCAAAGTCAGTAAACAGGTTTATCATTAAATATATATAGTTAAAAAGGAAAAATATATATATAGTTAACACTACCACTGTTAAAGAATATTTTAATGGATAAATATAAATGTTTAAGGAACAGTTTAAGTAATTATTATCAATTTTACTAAATTTTACAAAATTTCTATCAATTTTCATGGGAAAATTGTAAATGTTTTTGCTTTGTTTTGTATTTCGGTTAGATGCTCCATAAAACCCAAATCTTTCCCTCAAAGACTGCATTTGGTGGTGTTTTCTAAATTTAGAAAGTTATACTAAGAGGATAGAATCTGGAAAGAGTATTGTTAATGGAACCTAGCATGAAAAGTGACTCCTATATAATGTAAGTGCTCTAGAAAAGAAGAGTTGAAAATTAAAGGAATTCATCTATCATTTTTTTCTTCAAATTTTTATTTAAATTCTAATTAGTTAATGTACAGTTCAATATTGGCTTCAGGAGTAGAATTCAGTGATTCATCACTTACAACACCCAATGCTCATCATAACAAGTGGCTTCCTAATACCCATCACGCATCTAGCCCATCCCCCACCCAGACTCAGTGATAGAGAACAAACTGAGGGTTCATGGAGAAAAGAATTTATCATTTTTGAAGGATGTAATTGCACAGAAGAAGTTTCAGAAAATGAACTGATGGTTCTAAGAGAGATACCTTCATTCAAAGAAAAGCTTTATTTTTCTGAATTTTGGATATGAACAAAATTCTGGTTTTACTAAATAGTAATCTATTTCTTCATCTTGTTGACATAATTCCAAGCTTTGTGAAATATAGTTATAAAGTTTCAACAAATTTTATGATGGGTCATAATATTGTGCATCAATAACTTGATAATGAGAAAATGAATAATCTTATGTAATGTCATATCTTATATGTATACCTCTAACTATTAGTAAGCTCAATTTTGCACATTTGAATGTTGATACGTTAGTGGCATAAAAATTACATTAAGATATCTATTCTCTACTCACAAGTGGAAAGAAATATTCTATAATCCTAAGGAAGGAATATTAGGACAGATGTACGGCCCCTCAAATCATGGGATATTGTTTTACATTTTCTCCTTAAATAAAAGAACAAATAAATGAATTAAAATAATTATATTATCTTTAATGATATACACATCAACCATCAAAACATAATTTCAAATTTAATTTTCCTTTGGAACATTATAGGCTATATTGAAATTTGAAAACCTCTCAGGTAAATAGAAAGATAATTATGCTGAGAAAGAGAGTTGAGTTTTAAAATTTGCTCTGGAGGTTTGATATTTGCCCACAGTAACACAAATTTTAAAACTATTTAGAAAAAGTGAGTATGTCATTGTTAAAACTAAATCCCTTGAAATCTCTCACAAATAGAACTGGAAACCTTTAATGCTATAATAAGAAGGAATATAAAACACTTAACCTGGAAAGTGATATATCAACATATTAAAATGGTCCATTTGATACTACCTTAGGGACCAGCTTTAGTGATTTTTGAAAGGAGTGTTTAGGTCTCAAAGTACTTCCCAAAGTTAGGTAAAGCTAGAAGCCAGGCCCCTTGGTAAATTATTCACAGTATGAGAGCAATGCAATGAAGCAAAAGACATTCCAGAGGCACTTTTTACAGTCACGTTCTGCAAAAAGACCCAGACCAAGAAGAATTAAATCATTTAGAACATGTTCCAAAAGTAGGACCTTTTCCACCAAGTTCTTTCTTCAATAACCTACCAGTTCAGGCCTGTATAGTTGACTCTCAGTTCTAAAGCAAATCACCAGCCTTAGTCACCTGGCCATAAGAAGCAGTAAGAGTGTTACAGAGGACTAGCTCTTGGAGACCCTTAGGCCATATGTGATGCTTCAAAGTCCAGATGTGCCCAAAAGTTGTGAATTCTTTGGATATCAACATCTGTGTAGATAGATAATCCTTCCAATGCCCTGGCCTCTTAACTCCTCTGTCTTGATGATTTGTCACCTATTGATGATCACAGCCCAGAGAGGGGTTCACAGACTTGAATGTGAATTAGAACCTGAGTGGTCCCTGAAATTTGAATGAGAAAAAAAAATAACATGGTAATTTTCACTAATTTCTAAATCCAATTCATTATTCCTTCAAATTTGAATTTAAGCAATAAATCACTATCACCAATAACATCCACAGACATTCTCATAATATCTCAGCTGTTACTGTAGCACTTCTTCAAAAATATGGCATTAGACCTGATTTTAGTTCTTGTTTTTAATGGGCTAATAAGCACACTACTTTAATGTGTTAATAAACATATATTTACCTCCTTGATATTTTTATAAGTGTATTTCAATATATTTGGTTTTCCTTTAATTCTATATATTATACTTCTATATATTACATTTTATGTATGTGAAAGCATTATTTGCAACTTTCTCAGAGATTTATAGTCTGCCAAAGTGTTTATGAACAGGTAGATGAACAAATCTTTAATAAACAAAGAGGCTTAGCATCCTTACATTCTTGATATGACGAATAACTGCAAAAAAATAAAATTTCAATTTTAAACATGTATTTTCTGACCACTAACTCTTATTTTTCTAGTTTATTGCTTCAGATCTCCCCCAAGCTCTACCATTTCTTCTACCCTCTCCCACCCAGACCTTCCATTCCCCCTATTGCTTGTTTATCCTTCATTCCACTCCTGCCCTCAGTTCCCTCCTTAAATAGCTTAGGTCCACAGCCAATAGTTAAAACCACTTCCTTATCTATACTTAGCCTCATTCTCCCTTTATGCTCCTCACATGGCCAGGTCCCAACTCTGATTAAGTACAGATTTCTGTTTTACTATGTGCATGAATACAAGCGAACTCTATGTGCTCCTGACAAGATTTCTCTATGTATCCCCATCTCCATCCCTAATATTTACCCATTCCCCAACACTATTTGCCTAGAGACCCTCAGGTGCAATCATGCCCAGAAGTCTCATTTATGGCACTAACCAAAAGAAGTCCAGGAATCCCTGATTAATAAAGTTCTGGGTGCTCCATTTTCTAACTCCATTTCTATCAATACTTAACTCAAAAAACCTTCCCACTCTGCCCTCTAGAATTCATTGCCAGACATCCGCAAAATCTCCAATAATGTTCATCTCTGCACTGAATATTTCCTTCCCTCTCTTTTTTTAAATATTTCATTACTTATTTGAGAGAGATAGAGAGAGACAGCACAAGTGGGGAGGAAGGGCAGAGGGAGAAGCAGATTCCATGCTGAGCAGGGAGCATGACGTGGGGCTCGATCCCAAACCCTGGGATCATGACCTAAGCCAAAGGTAAACACTTAACTGACTGAGCCACCCAGACACCCCTCCTTCCCCTTCTTAATTCATCTAAAACCTTGCTCTATTGCTTCTCCTGCAGTTTGTTCAGACCCCTGGACACTGGACATGGTGGTAGGGTAGTTGTCCTTCTAGCTTCTTATTGCCTCCATAGTATTCTCCTCCTTTCTTGCCCCCAAAAGCCCCGCTTAGAATCTCCTATCACCAGTCTCTCTCATTCATTTCCCTTTTTAAAGTTCTCTACCAATCTTCTAGATCATTTCTACTCATTCCTTGCAGAGTTAAGAGCCCAGGTGACTGTCAGTGTCTCCACAACTACTTCTGTCTATATTTTGTTGACTTCAATACTCTTATAGATGATCCTTACATTACCCTGTCCTCTCAGTTATGTTGTCCTTCCTATGGTTCTATTTTAACCTTATTATTGCTAGGGTTTTTTAATATTTTATTTATTTATTTGACAGACAGAGATCACAAGTAGGCAGAGAAGCAAGCAGAGAGAAAGAGAAGGAAGCAGGTTCCCCACTGAGCAGAGAGCCCGATGCGGGGCTCAATCCCAGGACCCTGGGATCATGACCTGAGCTGAAGGCAGAGAATTTAACCCTCTGAGCCACCCAGGTTCCCCATTATTGCTCTTTTATAATATCAAAGACTGTAGTATCTGACAACCACCTATCTTTTCCCTAATTTTTTTTTTAGTATTCCAATTCCTAAAATGTTTTTGACCCAGGAGAAACCATTGATGTTACCGCTATTTCTGTTTCTTTCTTGATTTCTTCATATCTAGCTTAAATCTCACAGCTACATATTATTACTCCTGTATATAGAACCTCCCATTTTCTTTGCTTCTCTTACTTCATTGCACTCATTTGGATATACCATAAGTTAAGTCCAACTGTCCACGTACATCTATGCCTACACTCTCAAAGCTAAAGGTGGGTAGAGAAAAATACCCAGCATTAAGATTGGTTACACCAATCTTAATGACCAATCTTCATGACCACTCACTTAAAGAAGGACTGCAGTGCTGCTGGACCATTCCACTAATACCTTTTCACTTTTCTCTTCTTGACAGCTATTTTGCTTTTCTCCTTCCTTAAATTTCCAACATATCTTTCCTATCTTCCTTCTTTTGTCACTAACTTTCTTCTGTTTTCTGAGAAAATTAAAGAAATCAGAAGTAGCCAACACCTAAATATGTACCATTTAATAACCTGAATGAACTCCATGTTCTTTTTTTTTTTTAAGATTTTATTTATTTATTCGACAGACAGAGATCACAAGTAGGCAGAGAGGCAAGCAGAGAAAGAGGAATAAATAGGCTCCCTGCTCAGCAGAGAGCCCAATGTAGGGCTCGATCCCAGGAGCCTGAGACCATGACCTGAGCTGAAGGCAGAGGCTTAACCCACTGAGATACCCAGGCGCCCCTGAACTCCATGTTGTTATCTAAGAGCCACTCTCCACATGTGAGCCAGATTCCAACACTTCTTGTTAATTCAAGAGTTTTGCCTGAACCATTCTTTCTTTTTTCTGTTTCATCATCATTTTCCTTTTTTTCTACTTGACTTTTTTTTTTTAATTTGCCTCACTTGTAAGTATTCAGCAATAGTGCCCATCTTTAAGGGAAAACAAAACAAAAAAAGGGAAATCACTCCTTGTAGCTCTTGTGTGTTTCTAGGATTTTCTTAGTGCAGAATGTAAGAATTTGTTCATCTTCACCATTTCAAATTCTGTCTTGAATTTGCTTCAGTCAGGTTGTCATCCCAATACTCAATCAAAAAGGTCTTGTCAAGAGTATTTCATCCCAATACTCTATCAAAAAGGTCTTGTCAAGGTCATGTCTTTCATGTTTTCATTCCAGGAGTGAGTCCTTATGTAATCTCTTAGCAGCATCAATACGGTTGATCACTTTCTCATCCTTGGCTTGCTGGGCACCAGTTTCTCTTGATTTTCCTCCTTCCTCACAAGCTGCTGTCCTCAGTTTCCTTACTGGTTCCTGATCATCTTTCCAACTTTTGAACTTAAAATGTCCCAGAATTCAGAACTTCAGTAGCTATATCTCTCTTAGTCCCTTAGTAATCTTTACAGTTTCAAGGCTTTGAATGCTGAAAGCTCTCAAATAGAAGTCTCTAATTTACTCAACTGCCTAATCACTAGCCACTACCTCAAGGTAGATATCTAAAGTAAACCTCTCTCTGCCCCACTGTATTGCCTTTTCCTATATTTTAACCCATCTCAACAAAATATCTCCAATCATCCTTGAAGTCATCTTTGACTTTTTTTCCCTTACATACAACATTCATTTCATCAAGAAATCCTATTGGTTTTACCACTAAAATAGATCTTGAAACCTCCAGGTCTACTGCCACCATCATGGTTCAGTGATCATGCTTTCTCTCCAGGATTATTGTACCAGACATCTCTGTTCTCTGCTTTGTGCTTAGCTAGCAACCTATAATTTATTCTCAATAGAATGACCATAGTGATCATTTTCACATATGCCAGCTCTTACCTATGTAAAAACAGTGACTTTACATCTTAGAATGGGACTAGGTCATGTTCATATTTGTAATTTATCTGACTTGTGTGAAACTTGGCCATTACCATTAACTCCCTAGCTCATGAGGCATAAATCTATTTCTGTGAGATTCTTAATTGGTTTTCCAATACCTTGCAAAAATTGACTCCTCTAATCAAGATGCCAGTAATATCCCAATATATTTGTATATATTTGTATTACTTATAAGCATTGATTATTTAACAAAGGCATAGTCTATTCTTTATCTGTAGAATCGGATTTAATGTCTACCTTTTATGTGAGTAATTAGTAATGAATAAAGTGTTACCACCATTACTGTGGATAGTAAATGATAAATAGGTTCTTACTATTGCTGTGAGTGCTAAATGAATACAGCAAAACCCGTTTTCTTATGCCTTAAACTTTTGCCACCCAATTTCAAAATAAAAGCATGATTGGTAGAGACAATCTTCCATATCAGTGTTTTTCAAACGTTTTTTCTTTGTTTTTTTTTTAAGATTTTATTTATTTATTTGAGACATAGAGAGAACACAAGCAGGGAGAGTGGGAGAGAGAGAAGCAGGCTTCCTGCTTAGCAGGGAGCCCAATAAGGGGCTCAATCCCAGGACCCTGGTTTCATGACCTGAGCTAAGGGCAGACACTTAACGACTGAACCACCTGGGCGCCCCTCAACCTTTTTCTATTACTGCCTAATAAGCCCCTTTTTTCCTGGAAACTGTTGCCACTCATGATATTTTAATACTACAGCTATCCTGCATACCTGTTTATGTAGAGTAGTCCCTTGAAGATGCAAAAACCATTGTAATATCTCAGTTCTTTTCACCCCACAAAATTATTTTCACCTCCATAGGGACAATATTGTTCCTGTGGATAATGCACACTCTATGGAGATGCCTCCTTCCTTCCATTCCCAAGAGATGCAGTCATTTTTTTAATTCATCAATCCAAAATTTTAGTAAATTGTGTTTTTTGAAGACATTGTTTTTTACCTTCATAGGATTGATTTTTATTGAATTGTATTTTAGTATTTTGCTATTGGCTTACACTGAGGAACATTATAGAAAAAAACAAAAACAAAAACAAAAAGCAATTACACAAAATCTATTATGGTATTGTAGAGGATATGTTTTGCTGTGCTAAACAGTGTGTCCTCCTTTTAGGGAAATGTGATTAAAAATGTTCGCAGGTAGGGCTGAAGCTAGAGAAGTGAGTACCTGGGCCAGGCTAATAAATAAATATTTAAGTAAGATAATTTTATACAGTATTTAATGGAGAGGATGAAATCTAATTAGAGGAAGGATGTGAAAGAGGACTACTGTTGTCTAAATTCTAGAAAAATTCATCTCTTCAACATCACTCCTCCTCCCTGACATACACAACACACACTCAAAAAAGAAAAATACATACTGTTAAATAATCCATTCTCTTCTGTAGGCAACTTAGATATTACTTATTAGAGCATATTTATTAGAAATTTTATGTTCTATCCATACACACTCTAAATATCAATATCTTCCTTCAGTACAATCCATGAAAAGGTCTTGGAGTGGGGGAGGGGAAGAGAAAACCAACCACTCTGGTAAATATAATTTCCTAATTTGTTGCATTTCCAGTGCTGTGTTAGCATCCATGATGGAGTGCTATCCCAGGTACCTGCCTAGCTGGACTGTCCTTTAACCTGTGTTCATCCTCTGGTTTCAGGACCAGAAGTAGAAGAGCTTTTCTTGAGCACATCGCCTGATTTTTAATCTTTTGGATAACAAACTTAATGACAGATCTAGTTCTCTGTTGCCTGGCCAAAGCTTAGAACCATATATCTGACATAACTTCTAGCAAAGTATATAGACCATTGTATATTTTAGTTAGAGATATATAACTATATCTTACCTTAATATAGCTTATAATTAAGTGCATTTTAGATAGCTCCTTCTAAATATTCATAATATTAGTAGTGTATGTTGTTGCTATTTTGGTATCATTACCTAGTCTAATTTTTCCTTAACTTATTTTCCTTCTTCTCAATTTCCTTATTTTTCCTTCATCATAATTTATGAATCTTCATAAACTATCTTAAACCTTTTTAGAATGAGGTAGCTTATAACTTTTAAGTAAATATTTTTATTTTATTTTCCAAAAAACCTGACAAAGGAATTTGACTCAATATTTATGTTCTCAGCTAAACTAGCAAAAAAAAGTTATCTAAATAAATAATGATGTGTTAAAATGTCTCAAAAACTCAGATCATAAATGACTTAAGAGCGTGTATTGACCTTCAAGAACTATAAAACACATGTATCAAATTTCTAACATATACATTAAGATTAAAATAAAAGTAAAAAGAATTCTTTAAATGTAGAAAGTAATAAAATAATAAAAATCATTATTTTTATTACTATTTAGAAAGTAATAAAAATAAAGTAATAAAGAAATATATAAATAAAATAATAAATAAAAATTAAAAATAATAAAATAAAAATATTCTAAAATGTGATAATAAAATCTAGAGAAAATGTTAAAAATGAAAAATTGATACAATTAAAAAGTGCTTATATATTTAGTATGATAATTTTTATGGTAATTGGAGAACTGGCAATATGATTCTAAGATTACCAAGAAATTATGATCCAAGGAGGAACCTAAAACATAAGGCAAACCAATTTAATAGAAAAAGACTAGAAATAGAAAAAATGGTACCACCATATATGAAATATATAGCTATCATAATTCTTATGTATATTCTTTCAAATACCTCAAGTAATGTAGTAACTTTATATATTCTGAGGTTTTGGAGAGAGCTTTGGTTTTTATAAATGAAAGGACATTCTGTCTTTTTATATAGTCATTATAAGTGGCTGCTTAAACCCCCAAACATATGTCATGGGTACCTGATACCCAACATGGATTTGATATAGAAAATAAAGTCCTACACAGATAAAATTTATTTAGCTTCTGTCTCTTGTTTTCACTCAATAAATTTTCTGCCAATACGCAGAGTTGGTCTTTTAGAAGATTGCTTATTTCTAGGAACACTGGTTATTTTGTGATTTTGTTAATTATTTTGCTCTTTGTGAGGATGATTTTAATGGTTGAAATCCTTTTTTTCAAAAAATGCAGAATCTTTTTTGCCATATACTATTTTTTATGTCTTTCTTAAAAATCATTACAAAAAAGGTGGTATCTCATATCTGTTGAGTTACCACTTTCATAAAACTTTAAGTTCAGGTAAAGAAATAAGGTAATAATTTATTTTTTTTTAATTTTTTATTTTTTATAAACATATATTTTTATCCCCAGGGTGATAAAAGGGTGATAAGGGGTGAATAAGGTAATAATTTAACTTAGAATTTTCTTATTCAGATTTTTATCATTTTTTGCTCAATTTTCAAATGAACATAATTTATCACTAAGGTAAGAGCCCCATAACTCTATTGTCTTACTACTCTCTAATTCTTTAAGGTATGTTTTCTATACCAACCATTAAACATATTCAGAGATTTTAAAAAATCAATATATAATGACCAAATAAAGGAAATAAAAAAAAAATAATTCTGTATTTGAGCTTTCTATATTAATTCCCTTTCCTGAGAGTGGGGAAAAGTTATATTGTATTTTCAAAGAAAATAAAATGCAAATTAGGATGCTTTTTTATTATAGTGTGGTTATTTGAAATTATTTATTATTTTAAAACCTCTTTACTGTTCTTCTTGCAAGATTTATTTTACTAAAATTGAAGATTAAGAAAGTGAGTTATAGAGGGGGCGCCTTGTTGGCTCAGTGGGTTAAAGCCTCTGCCTTTGGCTCAGGTCATGGTCTCAGGGTCCTGAGATCGAGCCCCGCATCAGGCTCTCTGCTCAGCAGGGAGCCTGCTTCCTTCTCTCTCTGCTTGCCTCTCTGCCTACTTGTGATCTCTGTCTGTCAAATAAATAAATAAAATCTTTAAAAAGAAAAGAAAGTGAGTTATAAATTATAATTTATAAGTAATAAATGCCAGGAGTTACAGCATTGATATTAAAAGAAAAATTATATATATATATCAGACAATATTAAACTCAGAATTATAAGTATTTCTTTTTTTTTTTTAAGATTTTATTTATTTATTTGTAAGAGAGAGAGAGATCACAAGTAGGCCAACAGGCAGGCAGAGGCAGAGGGAAAAGCAGGTTCCCTGCTGAGCAAGGAGCCCGATGTGGGACTCAATCCCAGGACGCTGGGATCATGACCTGAGCCGAAGGCAGCCACTTAACCAACTGAGCCACCCAGGTACCCCAGAATTATAAGTATTTCTTAAAGCATATTTGATTGTAAGAATTTTTCTATAAATTAAGAATTGTTATTAATGTCTAGTATTTTAGATTATATATACTTTCAGAACATGAGACAAAGCTAGACAAAAGATGGAAAAATCACAGTGAGGCTATGATCAGAGACAGTCTCTGTTTTGGCAAGGAAAGAAATAGTTATTCTCTCCTTACTTTATTTGAACAAACTTTCTGTCTTTATAATCAACCTATTGATATATATGCAATAGTACTTAATAATAGCACATAGCAGTTACTCAATTATTTTATTTAATCAGCAGCAGCTACTAATGAATGCTACAAGCTAGTACATGAATAATTTGCTTCACACAGTATAATGTCTTCACATTATGTTATTATCAATTACCATGTTATATTTAAAAAACTCATTTTTAGTTTCTAGATGTGCTTAAGTATATGTATACAATTTAGAGAGTGTCAAACCATGGGATACTTTTTTGCAAATTTGATAAATTCCCATTTATGTGTGTTAATTTAAAAATACTTGGTCTCCATTGTTTATTACATTTTCTGTACTGATATGTTGTATAGTCAGTGAACAGTATGTCTTTTATGGCTTGTCCTTAGCCATTTTTATTAAATACATGCAACATTGCAAGTTTTAAAACCAAATATTAGGCATTATTTCATGTAGCAAATGTTCCTGTTGTGGGTATTTTCCCGAGTTAACAACTTCTCTGATATTTGAGCAACTATCTTTGAAATATAGCCCAGCAGAATGTGCCTTTGATGAATCTTATTATATCAGTGGGAATTTTCTAGGCTTAAAAGGGGGTTCCAGTCCAAGGAAACAAATGTTGGCCCTGAGAACACATAAAAATGGCATCCTCTTCAGTGCATTCTGGGATGTGACATTCAAAAAGGATGGTAAAGTAGAAATAGTTGGAGTATAGGTTATATTCAGACTAAGGAAAAGGGGCAGATTGAATATGTGGGGTTTATTTTTTTTCACATTTTACTTTTTCTTGTGTTTAAATAAGAGGTGATGAGGTCCTGAATTCCTAAGGCAGAGGCAGTAGAAAGAGCGGAGCAGAGAGTTTCTAGAGTTGTACTGGAGATAGAATTAATTGTACTTGTACAATATATCAACACCATGTTGATATATTGCAAATTGAGGGCAAAAGGGTTTTACAAATGACTCTATGTTTTCTATTATAAGTAATAAATGCATAGCAACATCATTGACTGAGCTATGTAATTCAGAAATTCAGAAGGATAAGTACATTTTATAAGAATAATGACAATGATGGAACAGTGAGAATATATAGAGAAAGAAGTGGTTCTGTGACAAACTCTGAAGAACTCTGACATGAAAAAACCAGGTCAGGTAAAAAAGTAAGACATACTACTTCAAAGCAAATCATAAGTCTCAGACTTATTTCTAGATTTTATAATATTCGTCTCAATACCTAGAAAATTAATTATGTGTTACTCCATACATATTAGTATATTATCAACCGATGTCTAAAAGTCCCTCTGTATAAAATATGCTGTCAAGAGGTTTAAAGACACAAGGCACAAGTCTTAAGGGAAGAAAGACAGTGATAATTCCAAAAATTTTATAATGAAATGACTAAATTGGCACTATTGGTAGGAATACAAACAGATGTTGAAAGAATTTCAATTTCCACTCACTGTGTGGGAATTTGGCTTGTTCAACAGAAACAAAATGGTTTCTTAAAGAATTTCCCAGAATTCCTGGTGGTTAGCAAGGAGTAACTACTCTGCTGATTTTTAAAATAAACTCCCTGTGGAAGTGATGAAAGCCTATCTTTCTTCCTCCCACTTTTTTGAACATAAAGAATTTGAAAAGAACTTAAAATTTCAGGGACGCCTGGGTGGCTCAGTTGGTTAAGCAGCTGCCTTCGGCTCAGGTCATGATCCCAGCATCCTGGGATCGAGTCCCACATCGGGCTCCTTGCTCCGCAGGGAGCCTGCTTCTCCCTCTGACTCTGCCTTCCACTCTGTCTGCCTGTGCTCACTTTCGCTCGCGCTCTCTCTCTGACAAATAAATAAAATCTTAAAAAAAAAAAAAAACTTTAAGAACTTAAAATTTCAGAGTTTAGCACTTGAAAGTAAGACTAAGAATGAGCTTTCCAGAAAGAGAAAGGATTCTGAAAAATGTATTAACAAAATGAAAATTCCATGCAGATACCATCCAAAGTGATTGGATTATTTTATATATTCTGGATGAGAAGCTAAATAGGCACAAACAGAAATCTTTTCATCAGTGGTAAGTTTCAGCCAGTAACTCCTAGTATGTTTCAGACTGTTAAAACAGCTGAGAATTGTTTCTCCTGTGGAAGTGCTAAGAGAAGACTTGGCTGGTTGTAATCCTTGTAATAGTTGAAGAGAGTCAATGAATTTGGACAGTTTCTTAGAAGAGCTTGATGTGCATGTGGAAATCAGAGAGGCACCAATTAGTCCTTGCTGATAGATGGATGACATTGAATCCTGCAGTGAGGCCCCAAAGTTGGACCAACAAATGAGTTCAGGTTCATATTAGGGCAGAGAATCTTAAATACCAAAGTATTAACTCAAATAGGTCAGTTGCTTATTTGTCATAGCCCCAAAGCAAAGATGAATCTATAAAGATCAAACAGACGTTGGTCACAGTTTTACCCTGGGAAAGCTTCCAAGGTAGTTTTATCTCTGAATCAGCACGTGAAACCAGTGGAGAAGTAGGATCCTTGACCATTTTTGCAGTGGAGCTGTTTAGGTATTGGTGGTGATCTCCAACTCTCAGCTCATTATATTACATTAGGGAGGCTGGATCACTGTACTCTCTAGCCATAGTAAGAGATAGTCATGAAGCATCCAGGGGATGGGGAAAACAGCAATGGAGTTAGAATCAGGTGTCAGTTCACTACCCAATTTTACTTTTACTAAGTGGGCAATTCTGAGTCTTAGGTCCATTATCTGTAGATGTGGATGGTGATTGCATACTTCAACTGTGTATTCTATGAATTAAGCAAAATAACCTGTTACAAACTTCCCCAAACCAAGTTGGCTCATAATAAACTATAAAAAATAAAAACAATCCTTTGAATGCTATTTGTTGACAATATGTTATGGGCTAGACTATCCACAAAATATAGGTATCAATGAGATAATATTAAATAAATCTCCTTTTTATTCTCATATCACCACTATCTGTAGATTTAAATTTTGGAGTTTTCCTCATTGTTAGATAATTTCATTGAAAAGAAAAGCAGAGCTAAAATTTAAATAGAAATTAATCTGTACCTATACGTTAATAAAACTAGCCAGGTAAAATGGAAATTATATCCAGGCAGGCCAACCACTTGACTGACTGCTACTAATTAGGGACCCACAAAGGAGTTACATGAGACTGAACACAACTCCCATTTGGGGGTTCATAGCCCCCACTGACAGAGTGTGTTCTGTGTTATCCTCATAGTGCTCATCTTTTTGAAGGACCTGCTATCATAAGCAAATTTAAAAGACTGTATACCTAGCCTTTCCTACAACTAGTGAATGATTTGTTGCACAAATACCAGTACTGAAATAGGCATGCAAATGTGTTTCTCCTAGAAATATGTCATATTTGCCATAATTTTAGGGATGCCTATACAAAGTGACACTGTGCATGAATAGTCATGACATCCTGCCACATGATAAGAGCAAGACCTTTGGGTTCCATTGTCTCACATAAAAAAAAATACTGTGTCTCACCCTGACCTTGAACATGAGTATTAAAATCAGCAGATCATTTACTCAAATTTATGTAAAAGAGAAACTGAGAAGAACTCTGGGGGCTTTTGGGGAAGACATATCTGCCTGCTTCCCTTAGTTTGGATTTTGACGGGCTACAATTATAAGTTTAAGGAAAATTGACTGTCATGGACTGGTAGGTTTTATTCTTACTCTTTATCATCAAAAAGCCAAAATGCTAGCTGGTCTTCCAAAAGCATAAAGAGGCAGAGCTATAGAATAAGCAACTGTTTCTGTGGGGCCTTCCTTTCCTTTCCCTGTAAGTAAACCAAGAGGCATGTTTCTGTAATTCCTGAAAATGTCTGGAAAGTTTTAGCCACAGATGTGCTCAAGGGGTTCTCCAAGCCCACCATTAAAGAGGAACCATCAGCCTTGGCAAGGAGCACACACAAATTCTTACACTTTCTGACTCTACTTTCTGTCCTTTTATCTTAAAATCTGATTGAGGAGAGGTCAGGGCAGAGGAGGAGATAACTTAGTATTTGTTTTGATGAGTATGGCAAAATAAAATAGCCATTTAAAGTCCCCAGTCTCGGGACACCTGGATGACTTAGTCGGTTAAGCAGCTGACTCTACTTTAATCAAGTTTGAGAAAAACTGATTCTTATAATAGTTTAACACATTCCACAATGCCAGGGCTACCCATGCAAGAATGTTCTATTAGCTATTTCCAAAGACAAACATAAAGATCATCTAACAAGCTGACTCTGGTTGTGAGTTAATCACATATAAAGACTTTAAATGCTATTTGTTAAGGTTTTATACAAATTGAAAAAAAATAAGCCCATGAAATCCATTATACACATGTTGCACATTTGGTAGAATGGGACCAAAATACTGAGGTCTTGGTCTCCTGTGTCTCACCCCAGGCTCAGTATATTCTCATGAAAAATTCATGAGGGGAACCTGGGTGGCTCAGTAGGTTAAGTGTCAGACTCTTGATTTCAGCTCAGGTCATTATCTCAAGGTCATGAGATCTAACCCACATCTGGCTCCACACTCAGCAAGAGTCAGCTTGACATTCTCTCTTCCTCTGCTCCTCCTCCACTCTCTAAACTAATTAATTAATTTAAAAATAATTGTTTTAATGAACAAATTTTATTTCATATTTCAAATTTACAATTATCAGATGACTTTTACTATGCATTTTTAGCATTTTTTTTCATTTAATTAGCACAAATACCGTGCTATGTATTACACTTCCTATTTTACAAATAAGGAACTAGAGACTCTGAGCACTTAAGTACTTTGTGCAGGCAAATAAATTCAAATATATTCAAATATATTCAAATGGGGCACTGAGGGCAAATATACTCCAATAGAATTCTTTCTAATGCAGAGTCTCATGCTCTGGTGAAAACAACACCTTGCATTTCTAAAGAAATAGGTAAGCTAATTTAAAAGATCTTCATAGTCTCATCTTGCCCCCAAATTATTTGGTTATTTGAACCAAATATCTTTGCTGCTCAATAGGCGGTTAGAAGTTACTCTTACATTTCCCAGAAAAGAATTGGTCATTGCTGTATTGGATATGTGTGTTTCTCTCTCAAAGAGGAAATGCATCCCGGCAATCTAACATTCTGACTTGGAAAGGGCCAGAGTCAACAGTAAGGAAGGAATACACTGGCAGGATAAGCTGCCAGCAAACCATGTACCCGTGCCAAAAAAAAAAAAATCTTATTTTGCTTGGCATCTGGGTTTAAAATTGCCAAACAAGTAGGAGCAGCAAGATTAGTAGGTTGCATGAGTTTGATAAAACCATCAAAACCACTATCACTTACATGATCAAACTTTTAATGTGTCTTTATAAACTAATATCAACTTTGATTACTATAAATGAGGGGAAATATGTCAAATATGTTTGCAAATTTTATGGCTCATTGCTTGATATTCTTAAATATATTATGGTTTGCTTAGAATCATAGGCTCATGACCATAGTAGGAACCTTAGCACTTATAACATTGAACCCTATCATTTTCCAGAAGGAAAATCCACATCCTTGACAAGTAAAATAGCCAAAGATCACACCAACCTCAGAGCCACATCTTGGGTCCAAATATTATTTTGCCTAAAGTTATGCAACTAGCTATTGACAGAAGTAAGCCTTGGGCTGTCTTTCTTTTTCTCCATGTAACTTAGTATTTACCAGTCCAAAGGGACATAAAGAAATAAAATTATCTAAAGCAAAATAAGTAAGCCAAATACACAGATACCATAAAAAAATAGATATCTAACGGAAAGAAAGTAATGAAAAAATGTGGAAAAATTCTGTTTTGTTTTATTTTCTGATTTCTCTTTCGTTTTCTTTCCCAGAAACTCTTAAAACCAACTGGGGTAAATATCCATTACTTCATTTTGTCAAAGGCAGATAGTTAATGCTTAAATAATTGATTTAAAATTGAGAAATGTCTTCACATTTTCCTCCAGAGACCTATTTGAAGCAAACCCAACTAAGTACCTTTCTAAAAAGCCACCTCCTCTAATTTTAATAAGCAAAAGACAATTTATAAAAATGATTTTTGTAGATGGCCTTAAGGAAATTTTAACATTAACCTCACTAATTTGCAGGCATTTTATTGCAAATTTTATGCCAGTTTCCAGGCAAGTAAAAGTTTCCTGCTCTTTAAGTATTTCAGTGGTAGAGCTCAGCTCTATTCTAGATTCTCATTATTGATAGTGTTTAGACAAGATGAAGAATAGGGGGGCACCTGGGTGGCTCAGTGAGTTAAAGCCTCTGCCTTCGGCTCAGGTCATGATCCCAGGGTCCTGGGATTGAGCCCCGCATTGGACTCTCTGCTCAGTGGGGAGCCTGCTTCCTCTTCTCTCTCTCTCTCTGCCTGCCTCTCTGCCTACTTGTAATCTGTCACATAAATAAATAAAAATCTTAAAAAAAAAAAAAGATGAAGAATAGGGTAGGAGCCTGGGGTCGTGGGATAAGGGAATCAGGAAAAGGAAAAAGAAGGAAAAATAGGGTGCAGTTTCAAGAAATGAATCAACCAAAACCAAAATTTTCATAAAATCCCAATCAATGTTCAAGACAAATTTTGAAATGATTTGCTTTTGCCTCAGTGGCTTCATATTGCTCAGGTGTTCAGTCCTACAAGAAAATTAGATTGCTTAAATTTTGTGTTAATTATCTTTGTAAGAAAACTCATCTAGACTCTAAGTTATATTTCCATATGTCAAAGTCAGAAACAGCTCTTCCCCCTTTAACCTTTGTTTTCACCCATTTCTGCCACAAATTTAAAAAAAAAATAAGCATCACTTTCCAACCTTATATGATAATCCAGTGGAGAAATAGATACTATTAAATAGTTATCTAAAGGGTGTAGAGTTAGTAAAAGATAGATGAAGAATTCCCAGCTGGTTAGGCTAACCAAAAACAAAATGCTTCACCACTACTTAACCAGGCTAAATCCTTATGACTGATTGAATTTGTAACATGACAAACTCCTTCTAGGTCTTCCTTTACAAATAAATTAAGGTCAGAAGTGGTGATCTTACATAGACCCAGCCATAGTGGTTTATTAAATTTCTTAGCTCATTCTTCATGTAATTATCACTGCTGCTGAAATTCCAGATCTTAAAGTAAAAGTAAATATAACCATATGTAATTGTGTACTCCAACCCTAAAAAAAAAAAAAAAAAAAAAAAAAGCTTCCAGACTTATAGTGTTTTATAGTGTCTAATGCTGCACCTATCCTGAGTGGCTTTCAATGTTTACTCATAAAAATGCCTCTTGTACTGTCACTAGTTTACAGAAATAAATGATCCTTAAGTCTTCAGTAGCTAAATAGATCACTTGCTTTTCTTATCTTGATTGGCCTCAAGCAATTAGAAAAATATGTGAAAGTTGAGGAAGGCAGTTTAGAGAGGGGAGCAATTGGCTGAAGCATATTTTTCCCATTACCACAAAACATGTTTTCCAAAATTATGGACAGAATATTACTCTTGTGGCATGTTTCTTGACAAAAAGATTATGTAGTCAACAAATGGAGAAGATAAGAATTATTCTATTTTGCTTTTGGTGACTCCGTGTGCATTTGAAGTTTTTAGTTGAGGTGTATTGTTTTTGTCAGAACTCCTGCTTTACTTCTTGATCCCCATAGCACTTTTCTACTGTTCTGCTTTACTTCTTGATCCCCACAGTACTGGGGTAAGTAGTAATCCTCCTGAGATCAGAAGGAACATTGACATTTAAGTCTCCTTGCTTCCCTGGCTAGTTCTATCACAGAAATGCACTAATTCAGCCACAGTAATTGGTATAGGGGAGGGTATGTGACCCAGGCTATGCAAATCTGAATCTTTCCTTGATTCTCAAATTCCTCATACCAGTGAGATCATGTGATAATTGTCTTTCTCTGATCGACTTATTTTGCTTAGGACAATACCTTCTAATTCCATCCACATCATTGCAAATGGCAAGGTTTGGGGTTTTTTGATGGATATATATATATATATATATATATATCACATATATATCACATCTTCTTTATATATATATCACATCTTCTTTATCGATTCATCTGTTGAAGGACATCCAGGCTCTTTCCATAATTTGACTTTGTGGACATTGCTGCTATAAACATCGGGGTGCACGTGGCCCTTCGGATCACTACATTTGTATCTTTAGGGTAAATATCCAGTAGTGCAATTGCCGGGTTAGCATTGGAGAGGGTAAGTGCTATGGTGAGAAAAAAAAAATTAATTAATTTAAAACAAAAAAAAAATGAAATGTAAATATTTTAACTAGGACAAACAGCACATTAAATCATGAAAAAAATAAGAATTGTTCTTTGAAAGTTTTCTCACTACAGTTTGGGTAAAAAGGTGTCATCTTTTTGCTCTTGAGAATATAAGGCTGTGAGCTTGGAGCTCTTGTCTAGCTTGAGGAGAAATCTGTCTCAGAATTTGAGACAACATGCAAAGGAAGAAGAGATGAAAGTCAGAAACATGGAGGACACAGGGGTTCACATCTGTGGTTGTAGTTGTTCCAAAGCGGTATGACACTGGCTTTTTAGTTGGGTTCCTGTTACTTGAAGCCAAAGATCCAAACTACAGTGCCACAGAGGAGATAACACTTGAGCTGGTCCGCTGCAAGAAAATTCAGTATGCCCAGTCTTGACAGGTGGAAGGACATTCTAGGATATTTGTGCTCTAAAAGGACATGTGTGTGATTAGGGAATAACAAGTGGACATGTGTCTCAAATATAAGTTATATGCAGGGGACACCTGCTTTTTGTATTGTTTTGCTTTGCCTTCCACTGATGTGCTTTTCCAAAAATACAATGCAAGATATCAATACCAAGAAATAAACATCAAATAGTATGAATTACTAAAGTAGGAATAAATAATATAATAATTATATATAATAATCATATATAATATAATAATTATATATAATAATATAGAATAATGTAATATTTATAATATATGTCATATATATAATATAATAATAAACAGGAGTTTTCTATTAGCTGTGCATTTTCTGCTTTACATAAGGCAGCTGTTTTCAAACTGTGATAAGTAGACCCCCACATGTTGTATGGAGTGACAGGCTTGAGGAAGTAAAGGTACCAGCATGAACGTGGAGGAGGGAAAGCTGGTAGTCTGCTGCAGAGGGTACAAATAAATAAGGTCAGAAATGCTAATCTTCCATAGACCCAACCATAGTGGCTTATTAAATTTCTTAGCTCATCCTTTATGTAATTATCACTGCTGCTGAAATTCCACATCTTTGAAAAAGGCATCCCTTTCCTTCCTACTTCAGTAATGAACTTCTACATACTATTGTTTCTTTTTTCTTTTTTTAAGATTTTGTAAATTTATTTGACAGAGAGAGAGAGAGAGACAGCACAGAGGGAACGCAAGCAGGGGGAGTGGGAGAGGGAGAAGCAGGATTCCCACTGAGCAGAGAGCCCAATGCGGGGTTCGAGTTCAGGACCCTGGGATCATGACCTGAGATGAAGACAGACGCTTAACAACTGAGCCACCCAGGCGCCCCTTCGTATGATTGTTTCTAAAGAAAGGTTATGCTGCTAAAAATACTTAAGAACTATCGGTAGGCATCTTCTCAGTTCTCAGAATACAGCCATGAGACATATTATTATCCCCATTTTATAATGAAGGAACTAAGACTTTAAAAGATTAAATAACGTGCTCAAGATTGCCTAGCCAATGAAAGGCAGAGGCAGGATTTGGACTTTGCTTGGCCCCAGAGGCCTTACTGTTATCTGCCACACACTACTGTTCCCAGTACACTCATGGCTCCTACCAGGATAGTGACCTGCTCACTGATCCTCAGGTTTGCCTGTTCATGCTGTGGAAACCAGAACAGCTGAAGACCAAGTACAAACCTGCAGTCCGATAGGTAGTCAGACTCCCTGTAACTGACTGGATGCAGCCAGAAACAGACCAGAGCAGTTGTGGAACACCACTCAAGTGGGAAAGAGAACCTTCTTGACGTAAGGTTTAAGTGCCTGCTCAGACTTCAGAAGGGCTTTTAAGGGAAATAGTGATCAGTTGTGTATCTGCTCTTTCTGAGGCTGACAGAGGGAGGAGAAGCAGGGATTAACTAAGGTTGGGGGCCGTCATGAAGGGAGGGTGATTGAGCAACTGAGTATTCCCAGTAATAGATGGAATGTGAAGTCCTGGGCATCTCTGGTGACGCAGCACTACCCACTCAATGAGGGGGTCATTATGGTGTTTTATAGCTGTGGCGTAACCTTATCTCCAGTTAAGCTTACAGCTGGCACTATCTGTATTTGTCATACCAACCTGAATAAAGACGTGTGGTTTTGTTCTTCCATCCAAGCTGACTTTTCACTCTCAGTCCCAGATAGACTTACACTCTTTCACTTCTCTAAGCTTGCTGCTATCCCAGCAGTTCTGTTGGACTCAACACTTTTCAACAGCAAACATCTACTGACATGTACCTAATACACTGAGTATATATTAAGCATGCCTCTAGGCAGTGGGGAATCAACCATCTTGCCTTCCCAAAGCCCAGGGCAAATTATAAGAGTGAAAGACAAATTGGAGGATCTCTGGACAGAACAGTAAAATAAGTGCCTTTTAAGAATATATATATATTTTTACTTTTACGTCATCTCTACACCTAATGTGAGGCTTGAACTCACAACCCTGAGATTAAGAGTCACATGCTCTACTGACTGAGCCAGCCAGGCACCCCAATAAATGCCTTTTTGATATGTGGGTTGTTTTTTTTTTTTTTTAAGATTTTCTTTATTTTTGAGAGAGAGAGTGAGACAGAAAAGCAGACCCCCTGCTGAGCAGGAAGCCTGATACGGGGCTCCATCCCAGGACCTGAAGATCATGACTTGAGCTGAAGGCAGACACTTAACTGACTGAGCCATCCAGGTGCCCCCATATGTGTTTTTAATATCATCTCTCCAATAGGGGAAAAAGTGATTTCCTGAGGAAAAGGATTAATGGGAATGGGCAACCCCTTTCCTTTCCCCAGGTGCCTAAAAGTTAGAGAGATTATGCAACAGAGAGGACATAAAATATGAAGAAATATAAAAGAAATACCATACATAAAATATAAAGAAATACCAAGGGTTCCACAGGTCCTGTGTTCTCCTTTGCTTTCTTCCTTAAAACTTAACCCTTATTCTGCCCTTTTACTATCTCTCCCATCTTCTGCTCTTCATCAGAAAAGGTTCAGGGCTTAAAGCTGAAAGAATTATTTATAACATTATGGGTCAAGTACTCACTATATACTGCACTTGGTATTTGTCAACACAGCTGAAAATATAATTTGTATATATTCCTTGTCCTGAAGTTGTTCAGAACCTAGAGATATTAACAACTGTGAAAACAAAAAGTGACACGACAGGAAGGAACTCTCTGTCTTATAGCATCATCAGCAGTAGCAATTTGGATTGGACCATGGTGTCCAAATTTAAGCATCAGAAAAGAGATTTGTGAGGCACCTGGTGGCTCAGTGGGTTAAGCCTCTGCCTTCGGCTCAGGTCATGGTCCCAGGGTCCTGGGATCGAGTCCCGCATCGGGCTCTCTGCTCAGCGGGGAACCTGCTTCCCTTCCTCTCTCTCTGCCTGCCTCTCTGCCTACTTGTGATCTCTCTCTCTCTCTGTCAAATAAATAAATAAAATCTTTTTTTAAAAAGAGAGAGAAATTTGTATTAAAAAGTGATTATAATGGTTCTCTACTTATCATAAAACTTAAAAAGATTGTTAAGTACTATTTAACTTTTAATTAGGATTTCCCTTCTCAATATATAACTCTCTCCAGCAGGAATCCTTCCTGATGGAAATAATAAATCAGGGTAGTTGAGGTTAAAAAAAATCAATAAAATTCAATGCAAAAGCTATAGTACTCTAAATAGGCATTACCTTTGTTCTGATTGGGAAAAATGATTCAAGATTGATGACTTGTTCATGTTTGACGTACAGTAAATATGTGAGAGCAAAATATGTTTACTGCATACCATATAATTACTGACATTATACTTGATAGCAGTATTATGATATACATTTTGTTAGATATAAAACCAATATATATTGAAAATGCTTCAAGAATATAGGGATCCCACATTTAAAATGACTTTAAATAGTAATTCAGTCAGGTCTCTAATTTGGGCTTGGAATGTGAAAGAGAATTGAAGATGAAGACCACAATTATATAAGCTTGAGCCATTAGAGAAATTAAATATAACACACATAAACATGAAGAGTTTATTTAAAATAAATCAAATATCCTGATGTTGAAGCCACAAATTATGAAATTGGGTTTGGTTTTCATACTAACACCAAAACTTCAAAATGGCATCCACAATTGACTAAACTTCTTTCTGCAGCCACAGTTTGTATGCGCCAACCCACACATTCAGGCAAGTACATGAACGTGTATCCGCCCCTGATGTAATTTGTGGTCAGAGAACAGAGCAACGCACAGACCCTGCAGTCATTCTCAGACAAAAGTCATCAGGACAGATCATTTAACTTAGGTCAAACATTGAAAACTAATCTTTTTCTGTGCTATTGAGGTTTATTATTGGTCACCTTATCGGAATAAAATAACATGTGGGCTGTGGCATATTTTAAAAATATCTATGTAGAAAAAGAGAATGAAAAAATACTACGTGAATACAAAGGATTCTTTTTGAAACAACTTAGGTGCTGTGCTTTCTCATAGGTCATTAATTTTCTTTCTTGCCTTTGTTAGTGTGGAGTGGAGTGTCCTTATGCATTTCTAGAATTGGTCCTTTTCCAAAGCGGTCTATACAAAGTGCCAAAAAGATAAGTCTGGCGTTTGGAGCCTGGTGGATAGGCAATAGAATCCTGGCTCTGCCCTCTACTGGCCATTGGCTCTAAGCGAGTCATCTTACCCGAATCGGAGTTATGTAATCTATAAAATCAGGATAGTAAGACCCACCATCATTGGTTGTTGGGTTAGTGTCATAAGGTTTATGAAAGTCCAACAGCGTGTCTGTCTCATACCTATAGAGCGGTAAGTAGTAGCTTCCATAGTCTCTATTGGTGTTACCATTGCTCTTCCTCACGTTCTTAGGCAGCAGTGGTATTCGTGCTCTATCAGCAGCTACTTGAGGGCCATTTCTATTGCCCTTGTTGCTCTGCCTTCACTTTTCCACCCTCACTGTGCTGCTTATTTCTTTTTCTGGTTCTGATCATACTTCTCTTATGTTTCCATGCAACACTCAGAGCTGCTGACAGGGCACTAGTGAGATACTGGTGTGAGAATAGATATGATCGTCTTTCCTCCATGGGGAACATGAATGTGCTTTTAATGACTTGAGATGCAAGAGAAATACCCTGACTCTTCCCAGTATAAGAGGAATCCAAAGGGCTCTGTTAACACGGTAGATAATAAGGTTTTAAGGTTTCAAATTAACTTCTACAACTTGACACAGATCTACTATATTTACAAGCCGTTGCTTGTATTTTTTAGCTCAGCATTCGTTCCAGCAGTGTGTTCTTTAAAGGAAGCCTAAGAGATGTGGGGAGTGGAAAGGAAGAGTGTGCCTTCTTGATCCCATTTTTTAGCCTTTTCTCAAGAATTCCAGTGTAGGCAAGATCTGCACCCATAAACTTGACCACAGGAGGAGCCTTTCTAGCTGTAATTAGCCCAAGATGTAATATAAATCCATAATGCATTACATCATATTTAATTTTAATTCATAACACTATATCTCAGGACAATTTTTTCTTAGATAAAAATTTGAATAGATGCTTTACTATTATCAAGAATATATTCCTCAAATCATTGTGGGTAAGCACCTAAATGTCTTAAAATCATTGGATATTAAATTTTGCAAAATCTATTCGGTGTACCCATGATATTTTTATCCCAGGTAACATTATTAATATCTTTAGCATATCTTTTTATCTTATTTTTTAACACCTTACATATGTGGGTTTTTTTTTCCATTTGTTTGTTTGCTTATTTACATATGTTTCTTGACAACACCTTCTGGCAGGAAAACGTAAACACTTGTGATTTTATCAGAAATGATTTATAGGAGTGTGTTATAGAAACAGCCACTTGCTCTCATGCATGAAATTCTTGATCAAGTGTTTTTGTTTTCTTTAAATCACTGATGTACAGAGTTTTTTGTTTTGTTTTGTTTTGTTTTGTTTTTGTTTTTTTAAAGGAACCATTTGTTTTTCAGGCCTGTCTACTCTGGCTTTCCCCAAGCAGGGTAAATGAGAAATAGTGCCATTCTCAATGAAATAATGTGCCCGTTTTTGGTTTACTCTGCAGGCGTGTCTGCCCTATCACCAAGTCTTCTCGGCTTCCTGCTGCCTGCCCTTGGCATCGTTGTCTACTTGGCAATCTGAACGTGGTATGACAGCTGCTGTTCCCGGCCCAGCTCAGAGGACATCTCCATCCCTATGATGACTACAGTTCCTTCCAATTCCTGTGGCTCCGCCCAAAGCCAAATAAATTACACTTTAACAAACTATCCAACTGATTTACAACACATGTCATGACTGAGGCATTCAGGAACCCTTTCATCCAAAAGAATAAACTTTTAAATGGATATAAAATAATTTTTAACTCGTTCCAATATGCCTTATAAACCACTTAACCTGATTCTGTGACAGTTGCATGACTTAATCCAATGGGACAAGTTACAGTGTTCAATTCAATACTATAGGCTGTAGAGTGAACGTAAAAATCACCGTACACAGGTGCTTTAAACTTAATAACAAGTTGTGAAATATAATAGAGGTTGAAATGTTGATCGTATGTGGTAAATGTTAAGAGTAATACAGTCTCTTGTACTATTCTCTGTTTTGGGTCCTGCATATTTTTGAATGGCCCCTATCATTCATGACATTTTGAGTTGTCTTAACAAAAGATAGAGTATAACTGAAACATTTTGACATAAATTCCATGACCAGTTCATTTTACTGGATGAGTTAAAAGATTCTGAATATTGAAAGCCAATTCTACAACTTGTTATCAGTATTCTTATTTTGGAAGAAAGTAATTTTCTAAATATTTGTCTTTCAGAATCAGTAATACTTTTAAGTTAGTTGCTTAGTAGTAAAGTTAACATACCATATGAAGATTTTTCTTTACTTTGATATTATGTTCTAAAGTTATTTTATGCTTTTCTTGTCAATTTCAAACCTCAAAAATCACAGCTCTTATCTAGAGAATCATCCTATTGCTGTATTTATTCATACATGGGATGATGAATTTTGAAAAGTAGAGTGCTTCCATTTTTTAATTGAGATGTGACAGTCTTTACACAGCTAGGAATAAATGACAGTTAAATGAATATCAGTGTGATCTAATAATATTCTAGTATCTTTGTTTTTGTGCTTCATTTCTAAGTAAAACCTTGCATTATTGAAGATCTCAAGAAATCATCTGGAGGTCGGAAAAAAAAACACAATATACCTTTTTTTTTTTTTAATTTAGTTTTAAGCTCATTTCCCACTTCAATGCAATACTGAAAACTGGCTAAAAATACCAAATCAATATATTACTAATGGTACCTTGAAAGTATGCGTACTGGAAGGCCAGGAGGAGACAGGTAATGGGTCTGTCCAATGGTGTCTCCCAAGCGTTGGTGCTTCAGGTTTTTATAAGTTGTAAAAAGGAAGACGCACATTTCTTCATTCTCCATGGTGTGCAAGCAAATGTATTTGAGTGTGGATGTGAAAGAAATGGAGTAATAAAGGATTAGCTGGCTCATGAAATAGTGCAATGTCTGATGATTCAGGAGGTGTAATCCTATTTTATTAGCACAACCTTGCTAGCTAATTAGAGATAGAGTTTATCTTTTTAGAAAGGATACCTTATAGGTTCATAAAAAAATATTTACAGGAAGCAAAATAGATCTATTACTACTTTACCCCCCCTTTCTTTAATTTGTATAATTTTTGTACTATATATCTATGTGTAAATGTTTAGAGTTTTCATTATGAAAATATCAATAAATATTTCATTAGTTTACATTCAACTCTTTGTTATAAAATGAAACTTTTTAAAAATAAGTGAAATGGATGATTTCCCAGTGGAAGTATGTCAACAGTCTTAAAATCATTACCAGATTTCATAAAATACCTAATTATTTGAAAAGGAAACAAAATCTCTTCATACTTTAGGGAAACAAATATGCTGTAAGCCTTCTGTACAAATGTTTGTGTTTTCATTGTTACACTTTGGGGTTTTCCTTTTGCAATGTGACCCATGTTGGGCATTTTTATATAATCAACAACAACTAAATCTTTTGCCAAATGCATGCTCGCCTTTTATTTTCTAATGTAGTGCAATAAAGAGCAAACCTGGCTAGATTTTGCATGAAATGGTTCTGAAAGGTAAGAAGAAAACAGACTTTGGAGGTTGGTTGTTTAATTTTAAATTCGTGACGGAGATAAGGTAGATTAAAGTCTCTCATACACTGATAACTCAAGCTTTTCATTTCCTCATACAATTGTACAAATTTGACTGGGACCATCAGTTTTCAACTGTTGTCAAACTAACTAATGTATCATCTGCTTAAGACGCAAGATTCTTGATTAAACTTTATATAGATATAGACATATCTGTTGTTTCTTTGTAATTCAGGAAAGGTGGTAGTAATTTTATTTGATACTGATAAATATTGAATTGATTTTTTTAGTTATTTTTTATCATTTTTTCAATGGAGTAGTATAGGACTGTGCTTTGTCCTTTTTATGAATGAAAACAAATTATAAAGAAATAAATGTCTTACTGTTACCCAAGAAATAATAACTGTCCTTTCAATTTACCTAAAGTTGAAAATTCATTTTTGGAAGGTTTCTTTATAAGTTCAATAGCACAGAATAAATATTACTTCTTAAGCAACAGTTAATTGTTTGAAAGATTCTGCAAAAAATATACGGATGTAAAGAGACACACACTTGAGCCTGCCTGTGTGCACATGTGAACACATACCGGCGTTATTTCACTGAAATAAGATTACCTGGTGGAAAACTTCAATTTTGAAGATCTCAGTAAATATCATTCAATCTAATGCTAGACACTAGAACAAACTGCTAAATGCTCAAGAAGCAGGAAAAGGAGAAAGAGAAGGAGAAGCAGCAGCAGGAGCAGCTAGTTCAATCTTGAAGGAGCTGGTTTTCTAATAGAAGAATTCACATAAAAGCGTGACTCTACAGACAGGTCTGGTGCAGGTAAAGCCTTCTCCGAATCCTGATTTGGACTAAGCCCAAACTTCTGAATCCCAGGGCTCCCTGTGTTCTGCCTTAACAATCTTCCATGATCTGATTATGATTTATCTTTGGCATTCCAACCTCCCTTCCTGTTTCATGAAACTTGCTTCCACCCCGGAACCTGATTTCCCTTTTGGACCCTGACTCTGTTTCTTAACCCGAAGTATTAGATTACTTCCATTCTAATATTTTGCTTTTGGTATTTGACCTTGGATTGACTCTAGCACTAATTCCACAGGCTTTGGGAGATCAAAGCTTCTTTCTGTGAGAGTGTTTTCCATGTTAGTGGTTCTCAAACCTGGTTGCCCATCAGGATCACCTGGAGAATTTGAAAAAATAAAATAGATTCTCTGGGTCCCAGTCCAGACTTACCAAATCAGAATTTGGAAAGTGAGGAACAGGGATCTGTATCATTTTAGGTTGTTCAGGAGTATCTGGTAAGGAGCCAGATTTGAGAATCAAAGACTTTGATGATTACTATAAGCTATATTAACTGATATTTTTAACCCAGTCAACAAGAGCAATATCATGTGTACATACTTTAAGGATCTCTTAAGGAAAAAAAAAAATATTTTCTTGGCCTCTCTGAAATGCTAATTTACCGATGACCGAATTTCTTATCTTTTAATTACATATCTTAAGTATCAAAATGCTATATACACTTTTAGTCTAATAAAAATATCCCAATTTATTTATATCTGAAATCCAAGCAGCAGACTGAAATGTACTTTAGATTTTTTCTCCAAAGGAATGTGGATTTCCTTTGCTCTTTTTTCTTTTTCATGTCACTTGGTGACTTAATTAAATTTTAATACTTAATTTCCTGAGTCTATAATCTTCTGAAGGTTGTTAATAAAAAGATTGATGAAAGGTGTCCCCTCCACAACTTGAACTTTTTTTTTTTTTTTTAGAATAGAAACAAAGTGGTTTTGGATGAGATGACTTTAAAATTAGTTGATGGGAGGCCAAGATTACTTTTCTACATTTTTATAATATCTTAAAAACAGGTTTCACTTTTTAGTTACTAATAACAAATTTGATACATGAGGTAACATAAAACAGTGCCTATGATGCTATTACGAATTTGGTTGTAGATTTGAGTCAAGCTCATCCTAAGGCAAAATTGTGAGATGAAGAACTGGGCCTTCACTTATCCTATCTCCTCAGTAAGGCCCCTTTGTTTTGATAGAAGCTGCCTTGAAAATAGTGCTGAATACTTCATTAGTTTAGTTATAATAGTTTCCTAGGGCTGTCATAACAAATGACCACGATTTCGTGGCTTCAAATAACAGAAATCTATGCTGTCACACTTCTGGAAGCTACAAGTCTGAAATCAAGGTGCCAGCACGGTTGGCTCTGAGGGAGAATCTGCTCTGTGCCTCTGTCCTAGTTTCTCACGGTTGCAGGCAGTCCTTGGCATTCCTTGGCTTACAGCTGCATCTCGCCATCTCTGCTTCCATTGTCAACTGGAGTTCTCCTTGAGTGACTTTGTGTCCAGATTTCTTTCTTCTTCTAAGGATGTTAGCCATGGGAGTAGGTCCACACCCTAATCCAGCGTGGACCTCATCTGAACTCCATGACATCTGCAAAGTCCCTATATCCAAGTAAGACCACAGCCACAGATTCCAGGTGGATATAAATCTTAGGAGTGTGTTATGCAACCCTGTATTCTTCTCCTTTTCCCTTTTTAAAACCTGTATATGTTCCACTCACTCTAATGAGGATATGACTGAAATGCTGCTGTAAGGATACTTTCAGAAAACATTTGTGTTGACAACATACAACAAAGTAAGTTAATCTCAAATGTACTGTGTTAAGTGAAAGAAGTCAGCTTCAAAAGGTTTGTGTGATTCCATCTATATGACATTCTGGGAAAAGTGAAACTCCAGAGACAGAGAACAGGTTCGTAGTTGCCAGGCAGCAAGAGTAGGGAGAGAATCTGACTACTTAGGAATAGCGTCGGGGAACTCTTAGAGGTCATGGCAAGAGTGGGAGGGACCCAAATCTATGCATTTGTTAAAACTCTACAGCATACAAGTTTTACCGTATGGACATTTTTTTAAAACTTTCAAAAATGCAGTTATGAAAGGATCGTGGCTATTGGACAGACTTGTGATCAAATTCTAACTCTATCTGTTATTACTTGTGAGACTTTGGACAAGTAATGTGGTATTTGGAGACAAAGTTTCCTCTTCCATAAAATGAGGATAACACTCCTCAGACATTCGTAATTCTTTCAATTCAACTGATAGACACTCAACTCAAATAAACAGAAGGGGGAAAAAGGAATTTATTGGCTCAAATAGTGGGACCTACAAGATGGACTTGCTATAAGGACTTAAATAATGTTCCCAGGGAACACTCTCCATCTGTTGATTCTGCATCTCTGCATATGCTTCTAATCTCGGGGCAGGAATCCTGGATGCTGACCATTTATGCCTTCCACGTCAGTGGTCCAAAAGGAATAGTGACTCTTTCTGACATTTCCAAATCTCATTAAAGAGTCAGACTCTCCCTGGGAGTTTGGTGTATTTTATTTAGCCATCTTGGGCCTCCTGTCTACCCTTCTAGATCACTGGAAGTTGGCAAATACACGGCGACACAAGGAGGGGGACCAGAACCAGGTGTGGTGAAGAAGGGTCAGCAGGTGCCACCACCAAAGAGTGTTAGATAGTAAAAATGTTTTTCATTCCACTTCCTCTTAAAGTTCTAGTCAATTTATACAAATTAAACAAGATAAGAGGGGGCGTCTGGGTGGCTCAATGGGTTAAAGCCTCTGCCTTCGGCTCAGGTCGTGACCCCAGGGTCCTGGGATTGAACTTTGCATCTGGCTCTCTGCTCAGCAGGGAGCCTGCTTCCTCCTCTCTCTCTGCCTACCTGTGATCTCTGTCCATCAAATAAATAAATAAAATCTTAAAAAAAAAGATGATAGACTTAAGATACCCAACATATAATAAATGCCCAATAAATCTTAAGTCTCCCTTCCCACCATTACTTTTCTTTTTTTTTTTTTTAATTTTTTTAATTAACATATAATGTATTATTAGCCCCAGGGGTATAGGTCTGTGAATTGTCAGGCTTATACACTTCACAACACTTACCATAGCATATACCCTCCCCAATGTCCATAACCCCAACACCCTCTCCCTATCTCCTTCACCCTGGCAACCCTCAGTTTGTTTTGTGAGATTCAGAGTCTCTTATGGTTTGTCTCCCTCTCAATCCCATCTTGTTTCATTTATTCTTTCCTACCCCCCAAACCCCCCATGTTGCATCTCCACTTCCTTATATCAGGGAGATCATATGACAGTTGTCTTTCTCTTATTGACTTATTTCGCTAAGCATAATACTCTCTAGTTTCATCCACGCAGTTGCAAAAGGCAAGATTTCATTTCTTTTGATGGCTGCATAGTATTCCGTTGTGTATCTATACCACCTCTTCTTTATCCATTCATCTGTTGATAGACATCTAGGTTCTTTCCATAGTTTGGCTATTGTGGACATTGCTGCTATAAACATTTGGGTGCATGTGCCCCTTCAGATCACTACATTTGTGTCTTTAGGGTAAATACCCAGTAGTGCAATTGCTGGGTCATAGGGCAGCTCTATTTTCAACTTTTTGAGGAACCTCCATGCTGTTTTCCAGAGTGGTTGCACTAGCTTGAATTCCCACCAACAGTGTAGGAGGGTTCCCCTTTCTCCGCACCCTCACCAGCATCTGTCATTTCCTGCCTTATTAATCTTAGCCATTCTGACTGGTGTGAGGTGGTATCTCATTGTGGTTTTGATTTGTATCTCCCTGATGCCGAGGGATGTGGAGCACTTTTTCATGTGTCTGTTGGCCATCTGGATGTCTTCTTTGCAGAAATGTCTGTTCATGTCTTCTGCCCATTTCTTGTTTGGATTATTTGTTCCTTGGATGTTGAGTTTGATAAGTTCTTTATAGATTTTGGATACTAGCCCTCTATCTGCTATGTTGTTTGCAAATATCTTCTCCTATTCTGTCTGTTGTCTTTTCGTGTTGTTGGCTGTTTCCTTTGCTGTGCAAAAGCTTTTGATCTTGATGAAATCCCAATAATTCATTTTTGCCCTTGCTTCCCTTGCCTTTGGTGATGTTCCTAGGAAGAAGCTGCTGTGGCTGAGGTTGAAGAGGTTGCTGCCTGTGTTCTCCCCAAGGATTTGGATGGATTCCTTTCTCACATTGCGGTCCTTCATCCATTTTGAGTCTATTTTTGTGTGTATAAGGAAATGGTCCAGTTTCCTTTTTCTGCATGTGGCTGTCCAATTTTCCCAACACCATTTGTTGAAGAGGCTGTCTTTTTTCCATTGGACATTCTTTCCTGCTTTGTTGAAGATTAGTTGACCATAGAGTTGAGGGTCTATTTCTGGGCTCTCTATTCTATTCCATTGATCTATGTGTCTGTTTTTGTGCCAGTACCATACTATTCTGATGATGACAGCTTTGTAATAGAGCTTGAAGTCTGAAATTGTGATGCCACCAGTTTTGGCTTTCTTTTCCAATATTCCTCTGGTTTTTTGAAGTCTTTTCTGGTTCTATGTAAATTTTTGGATTATTTGTTCCATTTCTTTAGAAAAAAATGGTTGGGGTTTTGATAGGGATTGCATTAGATGTGTAGCTTGCTTTAGGTAGCATAGACATTTTCATGATATTTGTTCTTCCAATCCAGGAGCATGGAACATTTTTCCATTTCTTTGTGTCTTCCTCAATTTCCTTCATAAGTACTTCATAGTTTTCTGAGTATAGATTTTTTGCCTCTTTGGTTAGGTTTATTCCTAGATATCTTATGGTTTGGGGTGCAATTGTAAATGGGATTGACTCCTTAATTTCTCTTTCTTCTGTCTGTTATTGGTGTAAAGAAATGCAACTGATTTCTATGCATTGATTTTATATCCCTGACACTTTACTGAATTCCTGTACAAGTTATAGCAGATTTGGAGTGGAGTCTTTTGGGTTTTCCACATATAGTATCATATCATCTGCAAAGAGTGATAGTTTGACTTCTTCTTTGCTGATTTGGATGCCTTTAATTTCTTTTTGTTGTCTGATTACTGAGACTAGGACCACCATTACTTTTCAATGGATACATGCAGTTTAGAAAGAGGGCTTCTAAAACTCCTAGATCGGGGAACTGCATAGCTCTCCTTATATGAAGCACAGAGTTTCACATGCACGGTCTGCTCAAAGTTACTTCCTCCCTGATAAGGTGGAGCTGATTTAGCTGAACTGAGTGCCGTAGCTGAGTGTAAAAGAATAGGAGAAAAGGCCCATTGGCATGGAAATCTTCCTTTTTTTACATTTTAAATGTATACCATTCCCAATGATGAAAGTGAAGGGTCACCATTGCCAAGTGGTCTCGCACTTTTTTTCATTATTGCTAAGAGAGAACAATGTGTATAATTACACACTCCCAAGGGATTTCAGAATTCATTGGGAAAGTTTATTCGCACAGGCTATGAATCCAATTCATCAATGGGAAGGAGCATGCACTAATTAAGTACTAAAAACACCCAGAGAATTTTAAGTGAACTATGGTATTTATTGCCACTGTATTGCTACAGAAATACACCCACAATCCTTCAGTGGCATATAGCAATAAATATTAATTGCTCACACATCTGGGTCAGCAGTGGGTCAGGTATGTGGCTTTGCTACTGTGAACTGGGCTTTCTCGTGTGCTTGAGGCTGGCTCTCACCTGTTAGAGATTGCCTATCAGTGGGGACTTGTGGGCAAGTTGGTGCTGCCCCACGTCTCCCTCATCCTTCAGTCATCTAGTTCTTGCATAAGGAATTTTGCAAAAGGACATAGAAAAATCCAGGTGAGAAAGGATGGTGGCCCCAAATCCTCTTGTGGTGGAGAAAAATAAAGAAAAGTGGACAGATTTTAAAGGTACATAATTGACCAAATCAAGAGAACTCATAAGTCGATTGGATATGGTGAGTAAAAGAAGTGTAAACAGTTAAGTGACATTTACTGGTTTCAGGTTTAGCTGCTTTTCTTACACATTAACTGATGCTTTCAAATAGTTTCAGAAATGGTTGTGAGTGCGTTTAGATATTTACATTGGATTTTCATAACAGCATTTATATTATGCTTATATTGCTTAAACCCATGACTAACAAAAATAATAAAATGTCTGGAGGAGGACAGATTAATGCATGATATAAGCTGTTGAAGTAAAGTAAAAGTATGAAATATCTTCATAAAGCTAAAATGACTTCCTTAAGGAAGCAGAACTAAATCAGAGTGCTCAAAAGTTTCTCTACCTTTTTGTGGTTTATAGATGAAGAGATTTCAGACTGCTTTTGAGAACATGGTCAAACGGATATTTTTTAATGAGATAAATTAACACTTCCTTCCTCAATCTGCTGTGCTCAAAAAACAGTGATCAATTGATTAACTGCTTAGGTATTTGCTATTTACAGAGTCAAATATTGAGAAGACAATTGCTGGTACCATGTGATTTGAGAATTGCCCAAAGGACCCTCTGTCTGAAAGATTTTAGATTTTTACATTATTATCTTTATTGGTCTTGTGTCCTAAAACTCAAGGAAAGCACAGCTGAAACCAAACAAGTCATCCAAACAAGCACAAGTTATCCAGGGGGACTGTAATTATTATTAAAATGTACCTAAATATATACAACGTAAAATTAGTTATAAACTTCTTGTCCTTACAGCTCATAACAAAGTCAGCTTAAAATTAGACAAAGCTGCAAGACTAGCAATACTGAAATTAACCAGATTTAATATGATCATGGATGTTGCTTTGCCAGAATTAATTTGCCTCTCGCAGCCCTGTACCAGATGACTGAATTCTCCTATCGTGTCTCAATCCTAATTACTGTGAAGCCTTTTGGTCAGTGATGCTGACATTTGGGTATCACTTAGTGCACATTTATCACTTACCATGGAGTGCACGTCTGTTTATTTCTTATCAGCCAGTGACAATAAAATAGTGCTACTTGACACCAATACAACATGAACTCCAGGACCAAAATGATGGGAATAATTAAGCTCTTCAGGGGTCATTGAGAAGATCAGAACACATTTATGTTATTTTTAAGATACCATCCAAAGGTAATCATCAAGTGATCAAAAGTTTTAAATTGTCCTTGAGAATTCTCAGAATGTGTAAGAAGCAGCTTCTTTGAACAGCCTCAGGTCGAGAAATAGTGGCTTAAGACTCAAGAGTTAAATGCAAATATATGTGTCAAGAATAGCACACCATGTTTTTTTACACCCTAACTTGAAATAATTTGAGAAGCTTACAGCTTTAAAGAAATGGAAAGACAATCCTCTTTGGCTAGAGTTACAGGGTTAGGAAATGATCATACATAAAGTTTCTGTGGCCATGATAAGAAGTATTAGAAGGCACTAGGTAACAGTCCAAAGTGGCCATCATACAGAAGAAAGAATGAAATGATTAAAACAGGTCTGATGAAGAGCATAAAGCAAAACTTGAATATTTAATATATTTTGTTTGCAACATGCATAAATATTATAGATGCAGTTCTATTCTATTCACTTCAGCTCTCCTCCTGTGGAATTAAAGTACTCAGTACAGTAAAGAGGCAAATTGCTAAAATAAACAGTTTCTGTCTCCAGAGAGATTATTTACCCTACTAACTGAGCAAACCAGCTCTCAAAAAAGATTTACTGATTGGCATTTTTGGCATTAGAGACACTATTGATTCTACATATTCATGACTTTCTCTGATTTGAGCAGAAATGCCTATATTTTTCTTTAAATAATTCTATTTTGGAATATATATTTTAGAAATCGCTAATCGGTTATGAAATGGAATATTCCAAGCGGTTCAGTTTGTGAAGGATTTTACTATTTGAGAAATCTTGGGAAACACAGGAGCTCTGTGAAAAAAATAATTTACTAGGAGTCTTAAACCATAAATTTGAGTGTCAGATCTACTGATGATGCTTTGGCTACATGAGTCTTATGGGTTTAACCTTTATTCACTGTAATAAGAAGGAGCTGGCACAAATAATCACTAGCTCAACCACTCTACCATTAAATGATGCAGATGAAGAAATTTTTTCCAATCTGCATCGTAAAATCCTAAAATCTATAATATTAATATTAAACAAAAGAGAAATACATGATTTCTCCCTTTAATTATTCAGTTGGATTTCACATATATCATATATAGAGTATTTCCATCTCACCCTAAACAACATGGTTGATCCTAACGTCTGTGTGCTAAGCCCTAATTGACAAACAAGTTAGTTCTGGGCTTCAATTGCAGAACAGAAGAAAAATAGACACACTATTTTTATAATACTGTTTTTATTATCTAAGTTTAAAAAAAAAAATCATTCTGGTCTCTCTTATTGCCACCCCCCAAGGAAAGAATCTATCCCCAGGATTAACAATGAATGTATTTTTCTGTTTATTTAGCATAATCAAACACTCCTCAGCCAGAGGAATTGTACCTCAAGGCTACTGCAGGACTGTACAAAAATCTCAGCTCATTAATGATCAAAAAAAGAATGTGACCTTTCCAAGGCCCTAAAATAGTTTCTCACTAAGAATCTGATTGAGTTTCTTGTTTTTTCTTCCTTTCTTTTCCCTTACTTCTTCTTCTTCTTCTTCTTTTTTTAAACTTCCAATTAATCTAACAATGTTTGTATCAGGGATGACTCTTCAAGACAAGTAGAACCAACTTGGTTACATCTCCTTTTCTTCCCATGACACGGTCTGTCTCCAGGCACTCAGGAAAATTTGGTTTGGGTGACCACACTAGACAGGCATAAAATGCCAGGTGGGTGGACAAACCCCAAATCAGAGTTGCTTCACATGTTTGTACCCAAAGTAGCAAAAGGAAGCTCTCTAATCTCCAGCCTGGTCCATCTGCTTCTACATCAAGTTGTCCTTCAGGTTTGGTTCCTGAGTAGCTAATCCTTTTTGCTCATTCTTTAGAATCTGCTATGGAAAATGTCATCTTGTCAATTATTCCTTGGATTGCTTTCATTCACCCAAATCTTCTGATAATACTTTTAAAGAATTTAGGGTTTTGAAGAGTTCCTATGGGATTTCTCTAATTGTAAATAAGTGATTTAAATACACAGTCACTTAAAAAAACTAAAACAGAAAATCCTGCAATTGCTATTCATAAAGGAAATTTTAAAGATGGGAGATTAGACTCTCCTGGTTTACGAAGCAGACCCATAAAATCAGAAGAGAGTGGAGAGTTAAGTAACGGAAACCATACACTTCTCATGAGCTGAAGGACACTTAGTGCCACACTTGAATATTGGAATGCAGACCATTTTAAAGCCTTTAAACTATATTTTCTCCACTTCCTCATATCAGGAAGATCATAAAAAATTTAAAAAAAAAAGTGGGTAGAAGAAGAATCAATGAAACAAGATGGGATTGGGAGGGAGACAAACCATAAGTGACTCTTAATCTTACAAATCAAACTGAGGGTTGCTGGGGGGGAGGGGGGTTGGGAGAAGGGGGGGTGGGGTTATGGACATTGGGGAGGGTATGTGCTTTGGTGAGTGCTGTGAAGTGTGTAAACCTGGCGATTCACAGACCCTGTACCCCTAGGGATAAAAATATATGTATATAAAAAATAAAAAATTTTTAAAAAAATTTAATCCAATAAAAATGGGGTAGATTCCCAAAGGAATATCAGAACTTTATTTTTATCATATGTATACTTATGATTTATATTTAATAATATGCATTATTAGTATTTATAACTATAATACTGACAAGATGTTTTAAAGAAGAAGCCACTTAAATTAACCAATAATTCTGCAAATATTCATTTCTCAAACTCTTCATCAACATTGGATATGACCAAACTTTTCTCAATCTGGTAAAATCAAAAAGATATCTGGCAGTTGTTTTCATTTGCATTTTACTGCTTCAGAGTTAAGATAAGCATCCTTTCCATGTTTTTGGTTACTTGCATTTTCTCTTTGCAGATGTTAAAAATTTTCCCCATTTTGCTATTGTGTTTTGTCATTTCCTTATAGTCAAGATAGAATATTCTGTTTCTTTCTCTTCTATGTTGTCATATATCTATTTTTAGTCCATTATTTCCTTTTAAACATTGCTTACATGGTGCTTTTTCATACAGATAATTGCAATTGTGTTTTTGCCAAGCATATAGATCTCCTAACCTATAAAGAAATGGCTGTTAAGCTCAGTAGAATAGGTTCTTTTGAAAGTGGCCAGTATAATTAGGCTTAGGGCAGCTAGAGAATAGAGGCAGATACTCCAATATGCTGAGGAACTAATTCACTGGGCTGGGTGGGAGATTTCACCTAAGACTTCCACAGAGGAGCTGGTCCCCTCCAAGACTTTCAGTCTTCAGCTCCGTCCTCACTTAGGCCTTGTTGGAGATAATAGTTCACAAAAGACCTCCTCCACTGGGTTATTATTGATCTTTGGGGGCCCCAAAATTTCAAGAACACATGAATCCCACCAAGGTTAAACAACCCATGTGCACTTGCAAATACCCTTACCTCATACTGACTTTACTCCACAATTTCCAAGACGTCTTTGGAAAAAGAGGAATCATAAATATGCAGAACATTGGTCTTTAAGAAATCTTGATTTTTTTTTCTTTTTGTGCTAAATTTCTATTAAGGTGAGAATTATATAAATGCAATATTTTTGCCAACTATTATTTATTAAATATTCAAAAATACCAAGAGAGACAGAAAATGTGTACATAAAACTTCATAATGATGAAAATAAAAGCAGTATTCATTCAACCGAATATTTTGACCCAGTAATTGAGAATATTAATTTTTAATACACACTGAATTTATTTTTTTGTATTTTATAAATGGTTTGTTTAATCTATAAACAACATTAAGAAAATATTTAACTTCAGAAATATATAGAAAGGTTTATTTCCATTCATACAACATAAAAATTTCTCTTTATCCTTTATGGTTCAAGAAGAGGGTTCAAGAAGCACGTATGATAAAACTTGGTAAAGCTATGGAACCAAACACTTGAAATGATGCAGAAGAAAGGGAATCAGTCCGAATATATAAAGCATAGTTAGTTGCAGCGTCCATCTCATCACAAGGTCATGGAATGTTTGCAGAAAACAGTCCCAAGTTCATGCAATAATCCATTTTAAGTGCTGTTGAATAAGATTTGTGTGTGGTACTAGAAGCCACAAATACTATTATTTTTGAAAAGCAATTAATATAAATCAGTGGTATTACATGGGTATCAACTGAGTAACTCATTAATATAAATGCTTTTCCCCAGTTATGGGAAGAGGTGTTGATTATTCTTAGGCAGAGGAAATTAAATTAAGTAAACTCTGATATCTAGGGCCTTGACATTTTGCTTAGTAAGCAAGAGATATTTTAAACTAATCCATGAGATTGGTTGGCTCAATGCCATTATTAGCTCAGATCCTGGGTTGCTAAAGGGAAAAGTTTGTCCAAAGAAAAAGTCATCCTTCCTGGAACAGTAAAGGTAGTTGATGCAGGTACCATTTAAATTCCCAGAAACAGAAAAAGTGACCCAACATTTCTGAGAATGAAATCCCAACATATCCAATAAAGATTTTTGGAAGCTCTGTAAAATGCCTCATAAACAGATCTAAGTAATAAAAAAAGGTTTTGCATTTATGTTGAACTGGAACTTAACATGATTCTTTGTTGTTAACTCTATAAATTAAATCTATGGCTAATACTTGTTCATTCAAAGACTAAGATTTGAAGATTAGCCCAGATCCTTGTTAGCCCTGAGACCAGAGCTCTGTCTACAATGACATCATCATTTGGAAGTTGACTTTCACTTCTACTCAAAAGAAATTATTTTTTTATTTTGTTCTCTGTTCTTACATTAGTTAAGTCACTGGATAATGCAGAATTTATCTTGCTTTCTTTTTTGAAAAGGTGACTTTAAAAACTGAAACAAGAGACCCAAAGATAGATAATACAAATGTTTTAGAGAAATATCTAAAAAACTTTCCTCGTGGAACAAATTAGACTAGTCCTGTCCTTTAGAACACTCTGAGACAATGGAAGTAGTCTGTGTCTGCACTGTACAAAAGCATACCCACCAGTCATTCACTTGAAGTGGGACCAGTCCAAAGAGAAACTGAATTGTTTTATTTAATTAAAAAAATTTCAAATTAAAATAGTCTCATGTGACTAGCAGCTATGTTGGACATCACAGCTCGAAGCTATAGACTACCTATTCAAATAGCCAAAGGGCCACTAATTATTTGGTAAATATTAATGAAGGAGAAAGAGTGAAACTGACTGAAGCAATTCAGCTCCCCAGGGTCAGAAAGAATAAAGACACTGATTTAGGTGTTTCCCAAATGGACGACTAGTTGGTCATTTTATGTCTTACCTGTGGATGTTTTTTTATGTCAAACATTCTGCTAATGAATAATCCAGTCTCATTATTAAATGTGATGAGCTACCGTCCATAAAAGTGATTATAGCACTTCTTACTTTCTCAAACAAAATAGTCTGTTAATCATTGTAGACAGAGGCGTTTATTTATAAGGTTACCACCATCAACGTAGTACATATAGGCATGCCCCGTCATGAGTCTGGTTGGGAACTGAGTTTCCCAAAAGTACTTTCAGGCATTTGCTTACTATTATGCAATTCTTTTGTTAACATAGAAGAAGTAGAAAACACTTTCATAATTTGTTCTTTGTTACCCTTAAATATAATAACACGTATATTTATTTGATTATAAAACCTGCATGTTTAAAAGACACCCAAGCCATTTGGCATAAAAAATAAAGTTTAAAAAAACACCTAACTATTCCATCACCTAGAAATAATGATTATTAAATTTTCAGCGACCTGAATTCTAGACATTTCTTTATTCATGCGTATACATGGCAGTACAGATAACTTGATTGAGACCAAAATAATAATATTAAAGTGGAACTGCCCTTATTTCTTTTATTTTCAAAATTATTACATTATTTTTATTCTATTTTTTAAAACTAAATTGAAAAGGAAGGAAGGAAGGAAGGAAGGAAAGAAAGAAAGAAAGAAAGAAAGAAAGAAAGAAAGAAAGAAAGAAAGAAAGAAGGAAAGAAAGAAAGAAAGAAAGAAAGAAAGAAAGAAAGAAAGAAAGAAAGAAAGAAAGAAAGAAAAAAAGGAAGAGAAAGAAACTAAATGGATTGTTAAAGGTTTGGTATTGTTTATCGAAAAAGATGCTATGATCTAAAATGTTTTCTAAACGAAATTTAAAATAGTCATGAAAACGTACAGGTGTTATATCATTTAAAAAACTAAATAGCTCAGGGGGTTCCTGGGTGCTGCAGTCGATTAAGCAGTTGACTCTAGGTTTTGGCTCAGGTCCTGATCTCAGGGTTTTGAGATAGATCTTGAAATTGGGCTCCGTGCTCAGCACCAAGTCCGCTAAGGTTTCTCTCTCCCTCTGCCTCTGCCCTTCCCCACTCTCTCTTTAAAATAAATAATAAACCTTTAAAAAACCAAATATCTCAGTTGCAGGCAGTAGTAACTGAGTGCTTCTATAAAGATGAGGAAATGAACATTCAAATTATTTCTCTCACCACCAGCCTCCTGTTCTTCCATATAGCTAACCACTTAATATGCTTGTGGTTTTGTTTGTTTGTTTTGTTTTTATTACATTAAGAAGATTTATATCATTTATACTCTATTCCGTAACTATTTCAATTCCTAAAAAACCTCTCAAACTCCATACATCCAACAACCAGCTCTCTAGGACCTGAAAACCTTCTCCTTCCACAATCTTGTCCATCTTGGTTGTGGGTAACTCTGTAATTCCAGTCGCTTAGCCCACGGAAATTGGAGTCTTTCTGAGCCCTCTCTTTTTCTCTCAGTGCACATCCAGACTACGAACAAATCTTGGGTACTCCCATCTTCTAAACATATCCAGGCCTTGCTATATACAACTGTATACAGTTGTAGGACTTAAGTCCCTGTTTACTTGCTAAATATCAGCTGGAGACAGCTGCTTGCCTTCCTTGCCATGTGCCCCCCTCCATCTGCAAGCCAGAAATGTTGCATTAAATTCTGTTCATGCTACATATCTCTGACTTTTTTTATTCTGCAATCAGTTTGGAAAAAAAGTGCTATTTTTTTTAAAGATTTTATTTATTTATTTGACAGAGAGAGACCACAAGTAGGCGGAGAGGCAGGCAGAGAAAGAGGAGGAAGCAGGCTCCCCACAGAGCAGAGAGCCCGATGTGGGGCATGATCCCAGGACCCTGAGATCATGACCTGAGCTGAAGGCAGAGGCTTTAACCCACTGAGCCACCCAGGCAAGGTTCGTATGATGAGGTCTGACCTACCTGGATAATTTCCCCCTTTAAAGATCAACTGATTTGGAAACTTATACTTATGTCTGCAAAAGCTCTTCACTGCAGTGCCTAGACTGATGTTTAATTGAATAACTGGAAACACGTTTGAGCCGGGAATCCTGGGAGCCATCTTGGAATTATACCTTCCACAGATTTCAGTAATGAGTAAGATTCTTTCCTTCTCACAAGACGGGTTTGAACTATCAGTCTCCTTGAACTGCTGCAAGTTTGAGAAACATCTCATAACTGGGTAAACAGTTATTGATATATATATATATATATATATATATATATATATATATATATATATATATTATTTATTTATTTATTTATTTTTACCTGAAAGCTGTAGACCTCCCCCTTTTAGGTAGTACACTGCTCTTTTTCCTTTCTGTTTCTCAATCATCTTTTGATTCACGGGCTTTAATTTTTCAGTCATTGGGTTTTCTTTCAAGAAGGAACGGATCCTGAATGCCATATTCTTTGAGAATTTAAAGCATGTTCAAAGAACACTTGCTCATTAAACAGAAAAACGGCTGGACATGATATTCTTTCCATCAAGACATATTAAACATGATCTGTTATCTCCTGATACTGACTACCATTGGAGAGCAGCTTGGTCTCTCCTTTCAAGCCTGAAAAATTATTTCTTTTTGACGTTCCAACTTAGACATCTCTCGATATTTCCATCTTTTATGTAAACTTTTAAGAAATAAATTCAGGTTCTATATCAAAGAATTTTTTATATCTTCAAATACATTTTATTTAGAGGTCTTCTGCTTAAAAAAAAGCAAACAATTATCCTTTGGAAACCTATTTATCTACTTTGTTTTCAAGACATTCAATGTTTTCCTTAGATCATTAATTGGATTTTCGCTTTCTGATTTCTCTTCCTTTCCTCAAGTTCACCATGAAGCCCTAAAGATACTGAGCCTGGAAGGTATTTCTCTGTCTCTGCAAGGGTGCAACAATGGTAAGTATGAACTTTGGCATTTAAGTGTTTTCCATTGGTTTTCCTCCAGGCTGCTTACTTTCCTCCTGACTCCACTTCTCTTCAAATTGCAGCATGTAAGGAAGAATTCTCAGTTTTCTCAGACTTCTGATACTACACTTGAGGGGTGACAATCTACATAAGTTTAGAAACCATACCAAGTCATGGGAGAGCATTTTGTTAATTTTTATTACATTATTTCCTTTTAAACATTGCTTACATGGTGCTTTTTCATACAGATAATTGCAATTGTGTACCTTTCCAAAGGATAACCAGTATACTGACTCCTAACATAATAGTGTACCTGGGCCTGCTTTTAAACATTATATGAATAAAATAGTAGGATATGTACTTTCTCTGCTTTTTTAATTTTTTTTTATTTTTAAATTTTTTTATAAACATATAATGTATTTTTAGCTCCAGAGTACAGGTCTGTGAATTGCCAGGTTTACACACTTCACAGCACTCAACATAGCACATACCCTCCCCAATGTCCATAACTCCACCACCCTCTCCTGACCTCTCTCCCCATGGCAACCCTCACTTTGTTTTGTGAGATTAAGAATCTCTGATGGTTTTTCTCCCTCCTGATCCCATCTTGTTTCATTTATTCTTTTGCTACCCCCCAAACCCCCAATGTTGCATCTCCACTTCCTCATATGAGGGAGATCATATGACAGTTGTCTTTCTCTTATTGACTTATTTAACTAAACATAATACCCTCTAGTTCTATCCACGTTGTTGCAAATGGCAAGATTTCATTTCCTTTGATGGCTGCATAGTACTCCATTGTATATCTATACCACCTCTTCTTTATCCATTCATCTGTTGATAGACATCTAGGTTCTTTCCATAGTTTGGCTATTGTGGACATTGCTGCTATAAACATTTGGGTGCATGTGCCCCTTCAGATCACTACATTTGTGTCTTTAGGGTAAATACCCAGTAGTGCAATTGCTGGGTCATAGGGCAGCTCTATTTTCAACTTTTTGAGGAACCTCCATGCTGTTTTCCAGAGTGGTTGCACCAGCTTGAATTCCCACCAACAGTGTAGGAGGGTTCCCCTTTCTCTGCATCCTTGCCAGCACCTGTCATTTCCTGCCTTGTTAATTTTAGCCATTCATACTGGTGAGAAGTGGTATCTCATTGTGGTTTTGATTTGTATTTCCCTGATGCCAAGTGATGTGGAACATTTTTTCATGTGTCGGTTGGCCATCTAGATGTCTTCTTTGCAGAAATATCTGTTCATGTCCTCTGCCCATATCTTGATTAGATTATTTGTTCTTTGGGGGTTGTGTTTGATAAGCTTTTTATAGATTTTGGATACTAGCCCTTTATCAGATATGTCATTTGCAAATATCTTCTCCTATTCTGTCAGTTGTCTTTTAGTTTTGTTACTGTTCCCTTTGCTGTGCAAAAGCTCTTGATCTTGATGAAATCCCAATAATTCATTTTCGTCCCTGCTTCCCTTGCCTTTGGCAATGTTCCTAGGAAGAAGTTGCTGTGGCTGAGGTCAAAGAGATTGCTTCCTGTGCTCTCCTCAAGGATTTTGATGGATTCCTTTCTCACATTGAGGTCCTTCATCCATTTTGAGTCTATTTTTGTGTGTGGTATAAGGAAATGGTCAAATTTCATTTTTCCGCATGTGGCTGTCCAATTTTCCCAACACCATTTGTTGAATAGGCTGTCTTTTTTCCATTGGACATTCTTTCCTGCTTTGTCGAAGATTAGTTGATCATAGAGTTGAGGGTCTATTCTGTTCCATTGATCTATGTGTCTGTTTTTGTGCCAGTACTATACTGTCTTGATGATGACAGCATTGTAATAGAGCTTGAAGTCTGAAATTGTGATGCCACCAACTTTGGCTTTCTTTTTCAATATTCCTCGGGCTATTTGAGGTCTTTTCTGGTTCTATGTAAATTTTAGGATTATTTGTTCCATTTCTTTGAAAAAAATGGATGGGATTTTGATAGGGATTGCATTAGATGTATAGATTGCTTTAGGTAGCATAGACATTTTCATGATATTTGTTCTTCCAATCCAGGAGCATGGAACATTTTTCCATTTCTTTGTGTCTTCCTCAATTTCCTTCATGGATACTTTATAGTTTTCTGAGTATAGATTCTTAACCACTTTGGTTAGGTTTATTCCTAAGAATCTTATGGTTTGGGGTGCAATTGTAAATGGGATTGACTCCTTAATTTCTCTTCTTCTGTCTTGTTGTTGGTGTAAAGTAATGCAACTGATTTCTATGCAATGATTTTATATCCTGACACTTTACTGAATTCCTGTACAAGTTCTAGCAGATTTGGAGTGGAATCTTTTGGGTTTTCCACATATAATATCATATCATTTGCAAAGAGTGATAGTTTGACTTCTTCTTTGCCAATTTGGATGCCTTTAATTTCTTTTTGTTGTCTGATTGCTGAGGCTAGCACTTCTAGTACTATGTTGAATAGCAGTGGTGATAATTGGCATCCCTGCCATGTTCCTGACCTTAGCGGAAAAGCTTTCAGTTTTTCTCCATTGAGAATGATATTTGCGGTGGGTTTTTCATAGATGGCTTTGATAATATTGAAGTATGTGCCCTCTATCTCTACACTTTGAAGAGTTGTGATCAGGAACGGATGCTGTACTTTCAGCATCTCTTGAGAGTATCTTATGGTTCTTATTCTTTCTTTTATTAATGTATTGTATCACATTGATTGATTTGTGGATGTTGAACCAACCTTGCAGTCCAGGAATAAATCCCACTGGGTCATGGTGAATAATCCTTTTAATGTACTGTTGGATCCTATTGGCTAGTATTTTGGTAAGAATTTTTGCATCTGTGTTCATCAAGGATATTGGTCTGTAGTTCTCTTTTTTGATAGGATCCTTGTCTGGTTTGGGGATCAAGGTGATGCTGGCCTCATAAAATGAGTTTGGAAGTTTTCCTTCCTCAGGAGAATAGTAATTAATTCTTCTTTAAATGTATGGTAGAATCCCCCTGGGAAGGCATCTGGCCCTGGGCTTTTGTTTGTTTGGTGATTTTTGATGACTGTTTCAATCTCCTTACTGGTTATGAGTCTGTTCAGGTTTTCTATTTCTTCCTGGTTCAGTTGTGGTAGTTTATATATCTCTAGGAATGCATCCATTTCTTCCAGACTGTCAAATTTGTTGGCCTAGAGTTGCTCATAGTATGTTCTTATAATTGTTTGTATTTCTTTGGTGTTGGTTGTGATCTCTCCTCTTTCATTCATGATTTTATTTATTTGGATCCTTTCTCTTTTCTTTTTGATAAGTCTGGGCAGAGGTTTATCAATCTTATTAATTCTTTCAAAGAACCAGCTCCTAGTTTAGTTGATTTATTCTTTTTTTTTTTTTTTTTTTTTGGTTTCTATTTCATTGATTTCTGCTCTGATCTTTATGATTTCTCTTCTCCTGCTGGGTTTAGGCTTTCATTGTTGTTCTTTCTCCAGCTCCTTTAGGTGTAGGGTTAGGTTGTGTATTTGAGACCTTTCTTGTTTCTTGAGAAAGGCTTGTACTGCTATATATTTTCCTCTCAGGACTGCCTTTGCTGTGTCCCACAGATTTTGAACAGTTGTGTTTTTATTATCATTTGCTTCCATGAATTATTTCGGTTCTTCTTTAATTTCCTGGTTGACCGATTCATTCTTTAGGAAGATGCTGTTTAGTCTCCATGTATTTGGGTTCTTTCCAAACTTCCTCTTGTGATTAAATTCTAGCTTCAGAGCATTGTGGTCTGAAAATATGCAGGGAATGATCCCAATCTTTTGATACTGGTTGAGACCTGATTTATGACCCAGGATGTGATCTATTCTGGAGAATGTTCCATGTGCACTAGAGAAGAATGTGTATTCTGTTGCTTTGGGATGGAATCTTCTGAATATATCTGTGATGTCCATCTGGTCCAGTGTGTCGTTTAAGGCCTTTATTTCCTTGTTGATCTTTGGCTTGGATGATCTGACCATTTCAGTGAAGGGAGTGTTAAAGTCCCCTACTATTATTGTATTACTGTCGATGTGTTTCTTTGATTTTGTTATTAATTGGTTTATATAGTTGGCTGCTCCCATATTAGGGGCATAGATATTTAAAATTGTTAAATCTTCTTGTTGGACAGACCCTCTGAGTACGATAGAGTGTCCTTCCTCATCTCTTATTATAGTCTTTGGCTTAAAATCTAATTGATCTGATATAAAGATTGCCACCCCAGCTTTCTTCTGATGTCCACTAACATGGTACATTGTTTTCCACCCCCTCACTTTAAATATGGTGGTGTCTTCAGGTCTAAAATGAATTTCTTGTAGGCAGCATATTGATGGGTTTTATTTTTTTATCCATTCTGATACCCTGTGTCTTTTGATTGGGGCATTTAGCCCATTTACATTCAGGGTAACTATTGAGAGACATGAATTTAGTGCCACTGTATTGCCTGTAAGGTGACTGTATATTGTCTCTGTTCCTTTCTGATCTACTACTTTTAGGGTCTCCCTTTGCTTAGAGGACCCCTTCCAATATTTCCTGTAGAGCTGGTTTGGTGTTTGCAAATTCTTTCAGTTTTGCTTTGTCCTGGAAACTTTTAATCTCTCCTTCTATTTTCAATGATAGCCTAGCTGGATATAGTATTCTTGGTTGCATGTTTTTCTCGTTTAGTGCTCTAAATATATCATGCCAGTTCTTTCTGGTCTGTCAGGTCTCTGTGGATAAGTCTGCTGCCAATCTAATATTTTTACCATTGTATGTTACAGACTTCTTTTCCTGGGCTGCTTTCAGGATTTTCTCTTTGTTGTTAAGACTTGTAAATGTTACTATTAGGTGACGGGGTGTGTAGCTATTCTTATTGATTTTGAGGGGGGGTTCTCTGCACCTCCTTCATTTTGATGCTTGTTCCCTTTGCCATATTAGGGAAATTCTCTACAATAATTCTCTCCAATATACCTTCTGCTCCCCTCTCTTTCTTCTTCTTCTGAAATCCCAGTTATTCTAATGTTGTTTTGTCTTATGGTGTCACTTATCTCTTGAATTCTCCCCTCATGGTCCAGTGTTTGTTTGTCTCTCTTTTGCTCAGCTTCTTTATTCTCTGTCGTTTGGTCTTCTATATCACTAATTCTTTCTTCTGCCTTGTTTATCCTAGCAGTAAGAGCCTCCATTTTTTTTATTGCACTTCATTAATAGCTTTTTTTAGTTCAGCTTGGTAAGGGTTTAGTTCTTTTATTTCTCCAGAAAGGGCTTTTATCTCTCCAGAGAGGGTTTATCTAATATCTTCCATGCCTTTTTTTTGAGCCTGACTAGAACCTTGAGAATCATCATTCTGAACTCTATATCTGACATATTACCAATGTCCATATTGATTAAATCCCTAGCCTTTGGTACTGCCTCTTGTTCTTTTTTTGGGGGGGTGAGTTTTTCCGCCTTGTCATTTTGTTCAGATAAGAATATATGAAGGAGCAAGTAAAATACTAAAAGGGTGGCAAAGACCCCAGGAAAATGTGCTTTAACCCAATCAGAAGAAACCCCAAATCATGGGAGGGAGAAAGGGGATAAAAAGAAGTTCAGAAAAAAAATAAAATTAAAAAAGGAAAACAAATAAGAAAAAATATATAAAAAAGAAAAAAATATATATATATATATAATTAGACTGGTGACTAGAACAGGGTCACCCACTTAATTTTGGGAGTATTTTCATCTCTTAGAAGAAACTACCTCCCCAAATTTTAAAGAATGAAAAACATATAAGGGTAAACACAAGGAATGGAATATATCTATAAAGATGAAAATTTTTTTTTAAATTTCTAAAAAAGGAGTTGATAAAGTAAGTTGGTTGGGAAAATAAAGAAAAAGAAAGTGGAGAGAATTTAGTCTGGCTGGAGACTACAATAAGCCCAGAGCTAGACTGTGGGTATATTTTGATCTATTAGAAGTTGTACCCCAAATTTTTTAGAAGAAAAAACCCTATGTGTATAAAAAAAATAAAGTTAGATACAATGAAAGATAAAATATAACTTCATAATAATGAAGGTTCAAAAAAGATTTTTTTTTATGAAAGGTATTGTTAAGATAAACTAGTTTAAAAAAAGTTAAAAGAAGAAAGTGTAAAAGTTAAAAAAAATTAAGTAGAAGAGAAAAAATTTTTTAAAAATTAATTAACTGCAGGAATAAAGAATCATGGGGAGAAAGCCATGAATTCTATGCTTTTCTTTCTCCTCCTCTGGAATTCCACTCTTCTCATTGGTAAGTGAACTTGGTCTTGGGTTGATTTCTTGTTGATCTTCTGGGGGAGGGGCCTGTTGTAGTGATTCTCAAGTGTCTTTGCCCGAGGTGGAATTGCACTGCCCTTACCAGGGGCCAAGTTAAGTAATCTGCTTGGGTTCATTTTTGGGATCTTTATTTCCCTGAACACTTTCCATAGATTTCTGGAGGACCGGAATGAAAATGGCGGCCTCCCAGTCTCCGGCCTGGAAGAGCCAAGAGTTCAGGGCCTCACTCCTCAGTGAGCCCTCAGAGAAAAGCGCTCAGTCACTCCCATCTCCCTGGCCTCCAGTCGTGCTTCAAGCTCACCCAGCCTGTGACTGGTTCAAGGTAACCCCAAGTTGAGACCTCACTCCTCAGCTCTGTCTCTGTAGCTGGCTTCCCTGCTCTAATACCTGAGAGCTCTGTGACACTCAGACAACCCCGATCCTTCTGTGACCCCGCAGGACTTGGGGCCACGCTGACCCCGCGTGAGCTTCACCCCAGTTTAGCCTCTGGAGTGATGTCCCTCAGTATAGCTCACTTTTAAAAATCCTGATTTTGTGCTCCATTGCTCCGCCACTTGCCGGGAGTTGGCCCCTCCCTTCATGGTCTGTCTTCCCATTGCTTTGGATTCTCTTCTCTGCCGGTCCTACCTTTAAGAAGGTTGTCAATTTTCTGTTTCTAGAATTGCTCCTCTTCTCTTCGATCTCCTGTTGGATTTGTAGGTGTTCACAATGGTTTGATAAACTATCTAGCTGATTTCCTGCTACATGATGTCGTCTCAGCCTGTTACTTCTCTGCCATTTTGACTCCTCCCCCTCTCTGCTTTCTTTTAGACAGCATAACATTTCATAGCACCATAAAGCAACATAGCATTTGTGAAATTCACCCTCTTGCTGCATATAAGTGTAGCTTGTTTTACTTTATATGACATTCAATAGTTTGTGTTTGAATGGACCATTATTTAGCCATGTTACTGTTGATAAACAATGGAATTGTTCTTAGTTTTGACCCACTACAAATAATACACCTGTAGAAATTATTGGACGTGGCCCTCTGTAAATTTTTTGTACACTTTTACATGTGAAAAGTTCTTCCACTTAGGAGTGGAATGAGTCACATGATATTCATATGCTCAACTTTATAAACAATGCCAAATGGGTTTCCAATGTGGTTTTAACCAATGTACACTTACACGGACAATGTGTGAAAAGTGCTGTCACTCCACTACTTGTTGACACTTAGAATTGCCACTCTTTATTTCTAGCCATCTGGTGGGTGTTTAGAAAACTCATCTGCAAATATAAGTATTATTTTCTGGATTTGGAGGGAATGATGTTGGGCACGGCTCTAAACTATCTGTTGTCAAGCTGGCATCACTGCCAAGATATTTTCTGCATCACAGAGAAGCCAGATTACATTTCCAAGAACTTCCTCTCAGCTTGATTCTGAGTTAGAGTCTGACATTGAGGGGCAGTTCTAGGAAGGGAAAGAAAGATCATATTCTCTAGAAGAGGTTGTGGCTAGCCTGACAGACAGCTATGTATTGTCAGTAGTTTCTTGGTTGGTTCTTTGATCACCATGCACTTTCCAGATGCAGTCTGAGAAACGGTGGGAACTTCTCTGAGCTTTATTCCCCCAGCTGTTTACAAGTTTGTAGAAGTTTCTGATTTTCTGTATTAAAGCCCTTCATACCTAAAATACACAACGCAACTTCTAGTTTCCTATGCAAAGCTTTGGTATTACCAATAGCTTTTCACATGTTTATTGACCCTTGAGATTCTTTTGTGACATGTGTGTTCAGGTCTTTTGCCCTTTTTTCCTATGCTGGACTGTTTTATCATCATTAATTGGTAGGAGATTTTATATTATTTTTAGATGGTGTTATAGATGATATAAATACTTCTCCCACTCCACAGGCTTGTTTTTATTTTAAACTTTCCTACATGCTGTATTTTGATAAAGATTACTTAACTTTGAAGTAGTTTAATGAAGTTATGATTGAAGCTTCTGCTTTATTTTTAAAAAGATGTTTTTGAATCAGTACTCATGAAGATATTCTCCTGTTATCTTTATCATTGTTTTAATTTTCATATTTATGTCTAAAAGCTAAAAATATGTCTGGAAAAAATTTTTTTAATAGGGCATGATGAAATCCCTTCCCCCCACCCATATAGCTGTGCAATTGATTCAACACTCTTTATCAGAAAGACCATTCTTTCCCCCATTTCTCTAAAGTGCTAACTTTTGCATAAATCAGGTGTCTATATCTATGTGGGTCTCTCTTTGGGTTGTATATTCTAGTGTTTTGACCTATTTGTCTATTCTTTAGTTATATTTTTCTAGAAGATTATCCTGATTCCCTCAGGGCTAAGGACTCTCTTCTCTAGGCTATAGATATTGGAGAAAATCTCTATAATTCCTGCCTGTATATTACTCTATAACCTTAAAATTATTTAGGCATCATTCCCATCTCCTAATAAGAGGACAGAGATCCATATTAATCATTTTAAATAACCAACACTTAAGGTAAATGTTTTTTATACATGCTTATTTATAGAAAAAGGGAGCTGACATTTTAGCCTGGTATGATACTGGTCTACACTCTTTTCCTCTAAGCAAGGAAAGTAGACTTCTTTTGATGATTTTAAAGGATTCAGGGACACATTTTAGAGCAAATTAAAAAATAGGTGGTCATTCTATGGGGAAATGGCTCTGCTCTGGTGCCCTGGTGATCTTACATGACTACCATGGTCCTTGTGTTCAACCTTGACCATAGTCTAACCCAAGACTTGTTGGAGAGTCCTCTGGCTCCCTATGAAGCAAGGAGAGGTGAGAGGTAAGCCTTGTAAGAAATTTCCATGAGGCAGTTTCTCATCCCAGTCTTTGTGGAACAGTACCACAAAGCTGATTCCCATCCATCTCCCTCTTTTCAGTTGAGTGCAAGACTGTCTAACTCACCTCATCCATTAGAGTATAGCTTCAGATTTCTATGTAAGTGTATAAAACTATGTAGTTGTGGTTGAGAGGCTGACAGAGTGACCCTTCACCTGTGTCATCTGTCATCTGAACTTCTGGTTTAATGTCATAATGTGGGGCTAGGGATATGGGGAGCTAGCTCCTTGCTGATCTTACTTTGCTTTTGTATAAGTTGTAAACTGAATCTGTTTGAGGTTGTTGACTCCTTACTGGCCAAATCTATGGAAAGGTGGCAAGACAACCTGGCAATTGCAGTACTCATACTTGTGGTTCTCTTACCACCATGCTGCGCTTTGGGGAATGTTTGAGCACTTGATAGATGCTTAAAATATCAGCTGGTTAGCAAACTCTCCTGCAAATCTGCCATCTACCAACAAAAACACTTAAAAATATGCTGTTACAGATTTTAAACCTCCTCAATAACATTAAAAAAAAAACCCTACTATCTGTAGGTTCTACAATATGTATCAGGTTCATTTACAGGGAGTCATGCTTCATATCTCCTTCATGGCATGGTTGTGTTTCACACAGAGGAGATCTGTGCCAGGTTCTTTTCTCTCAGGACATTGGCTGGCTGTGTTTCCTCTTCCTGCTCACCAACTTGCTCTCACCTGACAATCGCATATATGCTTATCACATATTTAACTCCTTTTCACCCTTCAGTCCTCAGAGAATCATCCTCTGAACCACTATCTGTATAACACTCAATTTTCTAAACTTACTTCAGACCTTCCCTTCATCAAATTTACCACAATTTATCTTTAAAGATAAAAGAAAGCCAGAGGAATAGAAAAATGGGTGTTGATTATTCATGCTTATCTCCCTAAACTGTTAGGTTCATGAATGCAAAGATCATAGTTTGTATTTATTTATTTGTTTGGTCTTTCTCACCACTCTATTTCCATACCTTAGCTCAAGGCATATAGAGGAGCTTAATAAATTTTTGTTGAATAAAGAATTTGCTGAATTAAGAATTGTGGAGTGAAAACTAGAAAAGTAAGCTTAATAAATATTTGTTGAATAAAGAATTGTGGGGTGATAAACTAGAAAAGTAAGCCACAACCTTTGTTTTCTTAGGTGCTAATTCTTGAGTGCTATATTCCTCCCATACCTTAAATCTTCCCTTTTCCTGAAATATTAAGTCAGGGATTTAAAATCCTAAAAGTATTTGATAGAAAGTCTGTGGTGGGGTGGAGTGGTGGGTTTGGTGGAGAGAAGTGATGTCATTGAAGGGAGACTGGTAGGAAGGAAGGAGATTGGCAATGTCACATCGCAACTTTGGAAATAGAATCCTCACAAGTATATTATGCAGAAAGAGTAGATGTCAGAAAAATGTGGAAATGTTTTAAAGAGTAGCTGGTTTTTAAAAATACATTTTTTCCTTTGGTTTCATGTCAAAGTAACAGGTTGAGTAATTACAATTTGTTCCCAGTTCAGTCCTCAGATCTGAATTAGATATTGGTTTTGGAGATTGGAACTTGACACATCGAGAAGCAATATATCTAAGTAGTTGTGATCATCACCTAAGGGATAAAAGAGCCCACACAAACTAAATAAACAGAGCAAATCACCAACTGTAGTTATTTGCCTACATCATGTTTTGGGATGATTTCTATGAAGCCAAAAATGAGTTTAAAAATATTACAGACATGGGGGAGGAGTCAAGATGGCGGAGAAGTAGCAAGCTGAGACTGCTTCAGCTAGCCGGAGATCAGCTAGATAGCTTATCTAAAGATTGCAAACACCTGAAAATCCATCGGCAGACCGAAGAGAAGAAGAAGAGCAATTCTGGAAACAGAAAAACAACCACTTTCTGAAAGGTAGGACCGGCGGAGAAGTGAATCCAAAGCGACGGGAAGATAGACCCCGGGGGGAGGGGCCGGCTCCCGGCAAGCGGCGGAGCAACCGCGCACAAAATCAGGACTTTTAAAAGTCTGTTCCGCTGAGGGACATCAGTCCAGAGGCTAAACCGGGGCGAAGCCCACGCGGGGTCAGCGTGGCCTCAGGTCCCGCAGGGTCACAGAAGGATCGGGGGTGTCTGAGTGTCGCAGAGCTTGCGGGTATTGGAACGGGAAAGCCGGCTACAGAAACAGAGCCGACAGTAAGCTCACAGCTCGGTGTTACCTTGAACCGATCGCAGGCTCGGTGAGCTCGGAGCGCGGCCAGAGGTCAGGCAGACGGGAGTAACTGGGCGCTGTTCTCTGAGGGCGCACTGAGGAGTGGGGCCCTGGGCTCTCGGCTCCTCCGGGCCGGAGACCAGGAGGCCGCCATTTGTGTTCCCGTCCTCCGGAACTCTACGGAAAGCGCTCAGGGAACAAAAGCTCCTGAAAGCAAACCCGAGCGGATTACTCACCCCGGCCCCGGGTAAGGGCGGTGTAATTCCGCCTGGGGCAAAGACACTTGAGAATCACTACAACAGGCCCCTCCCCCAGAAGATCAACAAGAAATCCAGCCGAGACCAAGTTCACCTACCAAGGAGTGCGGTTTCAATACCAAGGAGAGCAGCAGAATTCCAGAGGAGGAGAAAGCCAAGCACGGAACTCATGGCTTTTTTCCTGTGATTTTTTTTTAGTCTTGCAGTTAATTTAATTTTTTCTTTTTCATTTTTTTTTCTTTTTTTCTTTTTCTTCTCGCCTTCGGGTAAAATTTTTTTTTTTTTAACTGTTACCTTTTTCTTTTTTAACGATTTTTTACTAGTTTATCTAATATATATATTTTTTCTTTTTTACATTTTTCTCAGGTGTTTTCTTTTTTTAAAAAAATTTTTTTTTCTTTTCTTTTTTTTTCTTTCTTCCTTTTTGAACCTCTTTTTATCCCCTTTCTCCCCACTCACGATTTTGGATCTCTTCTAATTTAGTTAAAGCATATTTTCCTGGGGTTGTTGCCACCCTTTTAGTATTTTACTTGCCCCTTCATTTACTCTTATCTGGCCAAAATGACAAGACGTAAAAATTCAATGCAAAAAAAAGAACAAGAGGCAGTACCAAAGGCTAGGGACCTAATCAATACAGACATCGGTAATATGTCAGATCTAGAGTTCAGAATGACAATTCTCAAGGTTCTAGCCGGGCTCGAAAAAGGCATGGAAGATATTAGAGAAACCCTCTCGAGAGATATAAAAGCCCTTTCTGGAGAAATAAAAGAACTAAAATCTAACCAAGTTGAAATCAAAAAAGCTATTAATGAGGTGCAATCAAAAATGGAGGCTCTCACTGCTAGGATAAATGAGGCAGAAGAAAGAATTAGTGATATAGAAGACCAAATGACAGAGAATAAAGAAGCTGAGCAAAAGAGGGACAAACAGCTACTGGACCACGAGGGGAGAATTCGAGAATTAAGTGACACCATAAGACGAAACAACATTAGAATAATTGGGATTCCAGAAGAAGAAGAAAGAGAGAGGGGAGCAGAAGGTATACTGGAGAGAATTATTGGGGAGAATTTCCCCAATATGGCAAAGGGAACGAGCATCAAAATTCAGGAGGTTCAGAGAACGCCCCTCAAAATCAATAAGAATAGGCCCACACCCCGTCACCTAATAGTAAAATTTACAAGTCTCAGTGACAAAGAGAAAATCCTGAAAGCAGCCCGGGAAAAGAAGTCTGTAACATACAATGGTAAAAATATTAGATTGGCAGCTGACTTATCCACAGAGACCTGGCAGGCCAGAAAGAGCTGGCATGATATTTTTAGAGCACTAAACGAGAAAAACATGCAGCCCAGAATACTATATCCAGCTAGGCTATCATTGAAAATAGAAGGAGAGATTAAAAGCTTCCAGGACAAACAACAACTGAAAGAATTTGCAAATACCAAACCAGCTCTACAGGAAATATTGAAAGGGGTCCTCTAAGCAAAGAGAGAGCCTACAAGTGGTAGATCAGAAAGGAACAGAGACCATATACAATAACAGTCACCTTACAGGCAATACAATGGCACTAAATTCATATCTCTCAATAGTTACCCTGAATGTGAATGGGCTAAATGCCCCTGTCAAAAGACACAGGGTATCAGAATGGATAAAAAAACAAAACCCATCTATATGTTGCCTCCAAGAAACTCATTTTAAGCCCGAAGACACCTCCAGATTTAAAGTGAGGGGGTGGAAAAGAATTTACCATGCTAATGGACATCAGAAGAAAGCAGGAGTGGCAATCCTTATATCAGATCAATTAGATTTTAAGCCAAAGACTATAATAAGAGATGAGGAAGGACACTATATCATACTCAAAGGGTCTGTCCAACAAGAAGATTTAACAATTTTAAATATCTATGCCCCCAACGTGGGAGCAGCCAACTATATAAACCAATTAATAACAAAATCAAAGAAACACATCAACAACAATACAATAATAGTAGGGGACTTTAACACTCCCCTCACTGAAATGGACAGGTCATCCAAGCAAAAGATCAGCAAGGAAATAAAGGCCTTAAACGACACACTGGACCAGATGGACATCACAGATATATTCAGAATATTTCATCCCAAAGCAACAGAATACACATTCTTCTCTAGTGCACATGGAACATTCTCCAGAATAGATCACATCCTCGGTCCTAAATCAGGACTCAACCGGTATCAAAAGATTGGGATCATTCCCTGCATATTTTCAGACCACAATGCTCTAACGCTAGAACTCAACCACAAAAGGAAGTTTGGAAAGAACCCAAATACATGGAGACTAAACAGTATCCTTCTAAAGAATGAATGGGTCAACCGGGAAATTAAAGAAGAATTGAAAAAAATCATGGAAACAAATGATAATGAAAATACAACAGTTCAAAATCTGTGGGACACAACAAAGGCAGTCCTGAGAGGAAAATATATAGCGGTACAAGCCTTTCTCAAGAAACAAGAAAGGTCTCAGATACACAACCTAACCCTACACCTAAAGGAGCTGGAGAAAGAACAAGAAAGAAACCCTAAGCCCAGCAGGAGAAGAGAAATCATAAAGATCAGAGCAGAAATCAATGAAATAGAAACCAAAAAAACAATAGAAAAAATCAACGAAAGTAGGAGCTGGTTCTTTGAAAGAATTAATAAAATTGATAAACCCCTGGCCCGACTTATCAAAAAGAAAAGAGAAAGGACCCAAATAAATAAAATCATGAATGAAAGAGGAGAGATCACAACTAACACCAAAGAAATACAAACTATTATAAGAACATACTATGAGCAACTCTACGGCAATAAATTTGACAATCTGGAAGAAATGGATGCATTCCTAGAAACATATAAACTACCACAACTGAACCAGGAAGAAATAGAAAGCCTGAACAGACCCATAACCAGTAAGGAGATTGAAACAGTCATTAAAAATCTCCAAACAAACAAAAGCCCAGGGCCAGATGGCTTCCCGGGGGAATTCTACCAAACAATTAAAGAAGAACTAATTCCTATTCTCCTGAAACTGTTCCAAAAAATAGAAATGGAAGGAAAACTTCCAAACTCATTTTATGAGGCCAGCATCACCTTGATCCCAAAACCAGACAAGGATCCCACCAAAAAAGAGAGCTATAGACCGATATCCTTGATGAACACAGATGCGAAAATACTCAACAAAATACTAGCCAATAGGATTCAACAGTACATTAAAAAGATTATTCACCACGACCAAGTGGGATTTATTCCAGGGCTGCAAGGTTGGTTCAACATCCGCAAATCAGTCAATGTGATACAACACATCAATAAAAGAAAGAACAAGAACCATATGATACTTTCAATAGATGCTGAAAAAGCATTTGACAAAGTACAGCATCCCTTCCTGATCAAAACTCTTCAAAGTGTAGGGATAGAGGGCACATACCTCAATATCATCAAAGCCATCTATGAAAAACCCACCGCAAATATCATTCTCAATGGAGAAAAACTGAAAGCTTTTCCACTAAGGTCAGGAACACGGCAGGGCTGTCCATTATCACCACTGCTATTCAACATAGTACTAGAGGTCCTAGCCTCAGCAATCAGACAACAAAAGGAAATTAAAGGCATCCAAATCGGCAAAGAAGAAGTCAAATTATCACTCTTCGCAGATGATATGATATTATATGTGGAAAACCCAAAAGACTCCACTCCAAAACTGCTAGAACTTATACAGGAATTCAGTAAAGTGTCAGGATATAAAATCAATGCACAGAAATCAGTTGCATTTCTCTACACCAACAGCAAGACAGAAGAAAGAGATATTAAGGAGTCAATCCCATTTACAATTGCATCCAAAACCATAAGATACCTAGGAATAAACCTAACCAAAGAGACACAGAATCTATACTCAGAAAACTATAAAGTACTCATGAAAGAAATTGAGGAAGACACAAAGAAATGGAAAAATGTTCCATGCTCCTGGATTGGAAGAATAAATATTGTGAAAATGTCTATGCTACCTAAAGCAATCTACACATTTAATGCAATTCCTATCAAAGTACCATCCATCTTTTTCAAAGAAATGGAACAAATAATGCTAAAATTTATATGGAACCAGAAAAGACCTCGAATAGCCAAAGGGATATTGAAAAAGAAAGCCAACGTTGGTGGCATCACAATTCCGGACTTCAAGCTCTATTACAAAGCTGTCATCATCAAGACAGCATGGTACTGGCACAAAAACAGACACATAGATCAATGGAACAGAATAGAGAGCCCAGAAATAGACCCTCAAATCTATGGTCAACTCATCTTCGACAAAGCAGGAAAGAATGTCCAATGGAAAAAAGACAGCCTCTTCAATAAATGGTGCTGGGAAAATTGGACAGCCACATGCAGAAAAATGAAATTGGACCATTTCCTTACACCACACACAAAAATAGACTCAAAATGGATGAAGGACCTCAATGTGCGAAAGGAATCCATCAAAATCCTTGAGGAGAACACAGGCAGCAACCTCTTCGACCTCTGCCGCAGCAACATCTTCCTAGGAACAACGCAAAAGGCAAGGGAAGCAAGGGAAAAAATGAACTATTGGGATTTCATCAAGATCAAAAGCTTTTGCACAGCAAAGGAAACAGTTAACAAAATCAAAAGACAACTGACAGAATGGGAGAAGATATTTGCAAACGACATATCAGATAAAGGACTAGTGTCCAGAATCTATAAAGAACTTAGCAAACTCAACACCCAAAGAACAAATAATCCAATCAAGAAATGGGCAGAGGACATGAACAGACATTTCTGCAAAGAAGACATCCAGATGGCCAACAGACACATGAAAAAGTGCTCCATATCACTCGGCATCAGGGAAATACAAATCAAAACCACAATGAGATACCACTGCACACCAGTCAGAATGGCTAAAATCAACAAGTCAGGAAATGACAGAAGCTGGCGAGGATGTGGAGAAAGGGGAACCCTCCTACACTGTTGGTGGGAATGCAAGCTGGTGCAGCCACTCTGGAAAACAGCATGGAGGTTCCTCAGAATGTTGAAAATAGAACTGCCCTATGACCCAGCAATTGCACTATTGGGTATTTACCCTAAAGATACAAATGTAGTGATCCAAAGGGGCACATGCACCCGAATGTTTATAGCAGCAATGTCCACAATAGCCAAACTATGGAAAGAACCTAGATGTCCATCCACAGATGAATGGATCAAGAAGATGTGGTATATATACACAATGGAATACTATGCAGCCATCAAAAGAAATGAAATCTTGCCATTTGCGACAACATGGATGGAACTAGAGCGTATCATGCTTAGCGAAATAAGTCAAGCAGAGAAAGACAACTATCATATGATCTCCCTGATATGAGGAAGTGGTGATGCAACATGGAGGCTTAAGTGGGTAGGAGAAGAATAAATGAAACAAGATGGGATTGGGAGGGAGACAAACCATAAGTGACTCTTAATCTCACAAAACAAACTGAGGGTTGCTGGGGGGAGGGGGTTTGGGAGAAGGGGGTGGGATTATGGACATTGCGGAGGGTATGTGCTTTGGTGAGTGCTGTGAAGTGTGTAAACCTGGTGATTCACAGACCTGTACCCCTGGGGATAAAAATATATGTTTATAAAAAAAAAAAAAAAAAAAAAAAAAAGAAAGGACCAATACCCAACTTTTGTAGCAACATGGACGGGACTGGAAGAGATTATTATGCTGAGTGAAATAAGTCAAGCGGAGAGAGTCAATTATCATATGGTTTCACTTATTTGTGGAGCATAACAAATAGCATGGAGGACATGGGGAGTTAGAGAGGAGAAGGGAGTTGGGGGAACTTGGAAGGGGAGGTGAACCATGAGAGACTATGGACTCTGAAAAACAATCTGAGGGTTTTGAAGGGGTGGGGGGTGGGAGGTTGGGGTACTAGGTGGTGGGTATTATAAAGGGCACGAATTGCATGGAGCACTGGGTGTGGTGAAAAATAATGAATACTGTTATGCTGAAAATAAAAAATAAATTAAAAAAAAAATATTACAGACATATAATGACCTTGCAATATTGCAGCACAAGGAAAAAGGACCAGTATCCTAAAGATTCAGAGTACTACCAAAGTTTTTAAACCAGATTGACACCATAATTTAAGAGAAAAGGACCCTGACCAAGGAGCAGAAACAGTGATAAAAGTGGGTATGGATGCTGAAATTACACATAAGAGAATATAGTGGTGATAGATATAACTTGGATGAAGGAAAATTTTTAAACAAAACAAATTAACTAAAAACCCAAGTAACAATGATGATCAGTGGCTAAAAGACAACAAGCTCTCTGGGTGATAGAAGAAAAAGACAGATGAACTCAAGTAACACAGTTATTCCTGAGAAAGCTACAAATACTATTAGAAAATAATCCCAAATCTACCATGCAAAATTACCAAAGGCGACCTTCCTCCAGGAAAGCTAGTATAAATCATTCCAAGGGAAAAAGAAATTATCTTGAGGTACATGGTTGGAAGGAGAAGTATTCGTGGCACACAGGCGTCACCATAAAAAATTATAATTATTTTTATTAAAACATAAAGATGGAGAAGACTAAGCTCATATAGTGGATACCGGAGGGTCCAGAGGGGAAAAAAATAAGACTGTGGACCTAACTCACTCAGGTCATAGGTCTCAAACCAGGGGAATTTATTAATACGTGGGTTTCAAAAATGTCTTTTTTTTTTCTTTTACCCACTCTGCTTTTGATCTTCTACCTACAAAAGTCATATTGACATTCTCTCCCGCTACCAATAAAAAAAAGCCATATTGTGAACATGTTAAAAAAAGATGTTTTAAATACTCTAGATGTAGTTTGGCAGAATTATGGAAACAGAAGCCATCTAGCATAAGAAAAATAAAGTTTTTAAAATAAAAATTTAAAAATGGAAAAATTTTAAAATGGAAAACCATTTTATAAGAAGTTATAGAAATATTGTGGATTGTGTGTACCTTTAAAGAAACAAAATTTTAAACTTTATTCTTAACACTTGCAGAAGAGATTTGCTAAGAATTAATTTAATAAATCTTTCTTTAAGAAATGAATTATTGGCAGTTCGTGTAAAGGTCTAAATAAGTAAATCATAGAAAACAGTTATAGGATAAAGGGATAAAGAGAGCTGTTCTGTATAAAGCCCAACACAAACAAAATAGTATGTCATGTGGAATTTCACCCACCAAATTGCAGTAATATGACCATATTGATCTATTAAATAACATAGATTCACCTCATTATGTTTTAAAGGTAAGTCATGTCAGTTCATTGACCATAAATCTTTGGGGATTTTCCCTGGACAAAACATTGGAAATTGTAGGAGAACAACATGATCTCACCACCCAACAGAACAACAACAATCATTTTGTTATAATCCCATCTAATAATTTTTCATACATTACTCAACTTGTTTGCAATCATTGTACACATGTAATTTTATATTTTGACATTTTATACTGAATACTGTATAATGAGCTTCATGTGGCAACTTAGTCTTCCTAATTATTTTGTTATATAATATCACATTGAATAGAGATGGGTCCTAATTTTTTCATTTTAACATTGAATTGCCTCTTACATAAAACACAAATCATGTACACTGTTTTTACTTTGTTTATGATTTCTTAAAATGATTTTCATTCATATTATTACCATATCAAAATATATGAAATATCAGTCTTGATCTATAGTGCCCAATTAAACTAAAGCATGTTTTGCCCCTATGGTGGAGAGGATTTAGATATTGGACTTTGGAAACAGCTAACTCTTGTTAAGAAATGGCAAAGCATTTGGTCAAAATGTTGCCTACTGTACTTTGGAAGGTGGGTCAAGTTCCAGTCAAGAAGTAAATAAGTGGCGGGAGGGGGGAATCAAAGTGTGGCTGTGTGTTGCCTATTTCTTGATACTTCCAGTAAACAATTTTTTAAATTTATTTATTTTTTATTTTTTAGATTTTATTTATTTATTTATTTGACAGAGAGAGACATGCGGATAGAGGGAACACAAGCAGGGGGAGTGGGAGAGGGAGGAAGCCTGATGTGGGACTCAATCCCAGGACCCTGGGATCATGATCTGAGCCGAAGGCAGACACTTAACGACTGAGTCACCCAGGCTCCCCCAAAATTTTATTTAAAAAAAAAAATTTGCAGTAGGGTTGCCTGAGTGGCTCAGTCGAACCCCACGTTGGGTCCCCCTTTGCCCTTCCCAACACCCCCTCATTCTTGCGTGCGCGCACGTGCTCTCTCTCAAAGGGAAAAAAAGAGAGAGATATCTGCAGTAAAGTCATGTTAAAATAAATTAGCCTGCAGTCAGAAACAAAAGGTAACACAGCTTTGTTAAGAAAGATACTGTGTGTGGACTGCAGTTTAAAGTGACTGAGAATCCAGGAATTTGAAATCTTGTTGCATAAAAAAGTAAATTATATCTATGCAGGAATTGAAGTGGTTAAGCACTGGAACCCCATCTTACAAACTGTGAGATTGCCCGTAAAGGCAGCGTTCAGGGGGTTGCCTACTACTTCCACTCATGATTTCAGAGTTGGTAGGGTATGGGGAAGAAAAGAAGATCCAGAAACCAAAACACCATGGTCTGGGTCTAAATAAGAAGTTTAGCATGGTTACCCCCATCTTAGTTCAGGCTCCTGTAACAAAGTACTATAGCCTGGGAGGGTAATAAACAACCGAAATTTATTTCTAGAGGCTGAAAGTCCAAGATGAGGATGCCATTATGCTCAGGTTCTGGTGAGAGCCCCCCTAGGTTTGCGGACTGCTGAACCCTCATTGTCCTCACCTCACAAGAGCAGAGACAGGCCCTTGAAAGACCCTTACAGGGCACTAACCCCTTTCACGAAGGTTCTACCTTTCTCATCTAATCCCAACTTCCTACTTCCCAAAGGCCCCACCCTCTCATACCAGCACGTTGGAGGTAAGGTTTCAACATTTGAATTTTGGGGAGACACAGACATTTAGTCCATAATATTCTATCTCTGGTCCCCCAAACCCATGTCCTTCCCACATGCAAATATACTCATTCCATCCTAACAACCCCCAAAATCTTTGAGTCATTCCAGCATCAACTCTAAAGTCTGAAATTCAAAAATCTCATTTAAATCAGACAAGGATGAGACTCGAGGTATATTCACCCTGAGGCAAAATTCCTCTCCAGCTATGAACCTGTAAAACCAAACAGGTTATGCTCTTCCAAGATACCATGGTGGGACTAGCACAGGATGGATATTCTTGAGAAAGCAGGAAGGGGAGATAGGTCTCAAGCCAGCCCCAAACCTATCAGGGCAAACTATATTAGACCTAATTAAACCAATTAGAAATCATAGTCTTGGGCCTGAGGCTCTGCTTTCCAGGCCCACTGGGGTGACTGTCCTGTCCTAGCAGCTTTGCACCCCTGAGGCTCTGTCATGTGGCCCTGCCCCCAAGGCTTACTGACATTGAGGAAATAGTGTCCCTATTTTGAAGTCAAAGGAGGGAGCCTTGCAGGTCTTCTAATTGCCTTTAAGGTCGGTCGTTCTTCAGTCATCTTAAAGAATAGTGCAAGTTCAGAGGGAAGAGCTCTATGAACTTGCCCTATGAAATCCAAGGAGTCCAACAGCCATCCTTCATATACTCCTGTCTCCCTCCATAGTTCAAACCAGCAGTTTGCTGCTGGAGTGGCTGATTAAGTCCATTGTGCCCATGCATACTAATCTTATCAAAGAGATGCTTGGTCACACCTTTGGTGTTCTTTTCCGAACATACTTTCTCATTTTGGGCAAAAGGAGTAAGCTGAGAATTACAAACCTTTTAGGTCTGTTTTCTTCATGCTTAACAATTCCATCTGGAAGCCCTTTCTCTCTTCTTGCATTTTACTCTAAGTAGTCAGAAGCCAAATTGCACTTGCAACACTTTTAGAAATTTCTTCATCTAAATATCCAATTTCGTCACTCGCTAGTGTTACCTTCCATGGAACACAGACACATGAACACAGTTCTGCCAAGTTTTATGCCACTTCATAACCAGGATCTCCTTTCCTCCGCTTTCCAATAGCCTGGTCCTTACGTCTGTCTGAGATCTCCTGAACATGGCCTTCACCATCCATATTGCTGCCAATATTCTGTTTGGCTTACTTAGAGGTTCTCTGAGGAGAGGGAGGCTTTCTCTGCCGTCCTCCTCTTTTCTTTCCGAATCTCCGTTACAGCTTTGTTCATGGCAATGTCGGCTTTTTCTAGCATGGGCCTCAGAGCTCTCCGAGCCTCTGCCCCCACAGATTTAGGTATCTGTTACAACGCCACCCCTGCTTCTTGGTGCCAGTGCCTGTGTCCGTTCAGGCTGCTGTCACAAAGCACCACGGACTGGGCGGCTTCCACACAACAGAACTGTATTTCTCCCAGTTCTGGATGCGGGAAGGCCCAGCTCAGGGGGCCCGTCTGCTCCTGTTCTGGTGAGAGCCTTCTTCGGCAAGGCAGACTGCTGACTTCTCACTCTGTCCTTGTGGCAAGAGCCCAGAGAGGAGCAAGCTCTCTCCCAAGCCCCAAAGGGCATATTTCCCACTCAGGAGGGCTGTGCGGCTTCAGCTAATCCTAATGACCTCACCAAGGCCCCACGGCCTAATAACCATCCCAAGAGTGGCAACATTTCAACGTATGAATTTGAGAGGGAGAAACAGGTTCATTCTGTCTCACCCCCACATAGAACCGACCGGAATATTCTCTAAATGTTTTTACCTAGCATACCATAGGCTCCCTTGTTTGTGCCCGCTTATGACTTTCATCAGTCTCTGCTCTCTCCGTTCGCCACTCCTCCGCAGAAGCAGGACACCCCTGTTTCCCAGGGCGTGTAGCTTTAATGACAGCTGTAGAGCGAGCTCGCCATGATTGTCACTCCCCATCTCCTCCTGCCCTGATTGAGCTTCTACCCATCTTGGCATCCATAGGAGTGTCTCTCACAGTGCCGTAAATAAAACAATAAAATTGTGGTAAGATGAAATTGAACCAATTAGAGAAACGCACGTCCTGGTGGTTCATGATGGTAGAGAGGATGTTTTTGTCTAAGAGGGACTGTTCCATGAGATTTTCCCTGTTCACTTAGGACCGAATTCATATTTTTATTTAGGTAATGTATATACAACCATGGAAGGGACCCCCCCATCACTCCCCCTGCAATACTTCAGATCATTATAGGAAACATGTTAGCAGGATGTAAAACATGCCCCAAATTCCACTACCAACAAATTATTGAAAAACCAATTGAACTGAAACCTCGTTAATAACTGGCTTACTGTTACGCTTGCCCAGACATTCCGTTTTTCTCATTTTCCCCATATTTTTGTTATTCTAAGGTGTTGCCAAGATAACAATGTGTGAACCTTAGAAAGGCCCCTTTCCTCAGGGCAACCCCAGAACCATCAGGAAATGTCCTCATAGGCAGATGAATGGCACAGCATAAAAGGCTCAGACTGACAAATTTCACCCCATTGCAGATATAGGTCCATCCCATGTCTTAAAATGACATTGTGCCTTTTACAGAACAGCAAGCCAAATGTGATCATATTCACAAAGCAAATGGCTGAAGAGCATGTGGAATGCTGAACAAATAATAAACAAAAACGTAAATGAAACTGGGCGTTCTGCCCAGAAAACAGAATCTGTGTGCAAACAGCACAGATTCAAGCCAAATTTTAGACCCTCTGAGAGGTCATTCAACTGTGCTTGTCTCCAAGCATAGAACCAAAGAGGAAATGAGGGAATTTTCTATCAGTACACAGTGGGAAGATGCAAGGTGTAGAAATCATAAATCTGCTTCAGGAAAGACTGAACAAAAGGGCGGAGATTCAACGGAGCTTCATCCCTAATTTGACAGGTTGTCATGTCCAGCTAGGAATAGCCACCAGTATCTAAGAGCAAGTCCTAGGAATCATTTCGTGGTTGAGCTCCATATTTTATAGTATCCTTTGGTTCATCGAAGTCTACTTTTTGTAGCAGTGTGAGACCTCAAAGGCTAGAATTGGTATTAAATGACATGTGTCTTATTTCAGATTATGTAATGGACAAACCACTTTCTTCTGGTCCCAACTGTATTTTTTTTTATTTTATTATTTTTATTTTTTTATTTTTTAAAAAAGATTTTATTTATTTATTTGACAGACAGAGAGAGAGAGATCATAAGTAGGAAGAGAGGTAGGCAGAGTGGGAGGGGGAAGCAGGCTCCCTGTTGAGCAGAGAGCCCCATGTGGGGCTCGATCCCAGGACCCTGAGATCATGGCCTGAGCCGAAGGCAGAGGCTTAACCCCCTGAGCCACCCAGGCGCCCCATTAATTTTTATTTTTTTAAATTTAATTCTAGTCCCAGCTTTACAACACAGTTAACCATTTCACAAAATCAGCAGTATGAAACCCTCTGTCAATAGCAGGTGTTCTCCTTCTAGTTAGCAAGGAAGAGGAAGTGCATTCCAGGCAAAATAGCACTCAGTGGGGCTGTGAGTCCTCAGTGTAGTGCTAACAAGTAGTCAGGCCACAGCTGGGAGACAAGTTGTACATTTCTCTGGCTGGTCTAATAAACTTTACAGATTTTTTTTTTTTTTTTTAATACAGAGAGAGAGAGCAAGATAGCACATGCAGGAGGAGCAGCAGAGGGAGAAGGAGAGGGAGAGGCAGACTCTCCCCTGAGCAGGGAGTCCACTCAGGGCTCAATCCCAGAACCCCAAGATCCCGACCCAAGCCTAAGTCAGATACTCAATTGGCTGAGCCACCCAGGCGCCTCTTTGCAGATCTTTTTAATGCTTCCATTAGTCTGTAACTATTAGTTCAGAATAACCATCTTTTCCTTTTGACAGCTTCCCAACTCATTTATCCATGGGCAGCTAATATGTTGCTATAGTTATTACCTGAAAATTAGGGGAAACAATCTTCTATATGATTTGAGGTCCCATGGCCTCATTTTCTCTCCATTCTGATCCATTGTGTCCAAATCTCTCAGTTTCCATGTACCTGGTGAAAATTCCACAAAAATTCACTGTAAGAAGCTGAGAATTTCGACGTCCTTTATTATGTACGCTTGCTCAAGATAATCTAAATTTATTTTCCATTAAATTCTGGTCAGGACAATCTCTTCCATTTCTGGAGAATATGCTCAACCAGGTCTACCTTTTCCCTGAGCTCATTCTCTTTCTCCTGAAATTTCTTTCTTCTTTTCCTCACTCAGTCTTTGCCCACTCATCAAGAGCAGGAGGTCTTGAAGTCTCTGAGGATTTTTGCAGCCTGTTTCCTCCTGTGAATCCTTTTAGCCCTTTCCAATTGTATCATGTATCATGTAACAAATGTTAAACTTGATTCTATTTCATCACATACGTTTTATTGTGCACAGGGAGTTTTGCTTTTCCCATGCAGAGCTGATTCCTCAAAATGCAACTGCACTGATAAATTAATAGATTAGGAGGGAATCTGAAAATGGATTCAGAGTCTGAAAGTACAACAAAGTCACTTCTATAGCACATTCAAATTCACGTACTTGCCCAGTATCTCCCTCGACAAAAGCCTATGAGACTTAGGTTCGTACCTCCAAAATTACAGTGAATATCAGTGGAGATAAACTTTACTTGAGTCAAATTTGTAGGCTTACGTTACCACCATAAAGGAAAGAATTTAAAATAATAAATTGTCCCTTTTGAGTTTTCTGATAGGATGTTCAATAAGTTTCCTTTGAGGGTTAAGATACGATTGAAATATATTAGTGACCCATAGCTTCAGTGGTTTAGGGATCCACAGCTTTAAAATCAGAGACATGGCTTCCTGAAATTCCAACTATCCCTCTGTTTCAGTGTAGACTCTGTGGTATGTGCATAGTATGCATTATTTATATTTAGCATGCAAATTTTTCAGGACTGAAAACAAGTCATACCACACCTAGAAAACGTGTGAACACAGAATACAACGCTGATGGAAAGTTCTGCATCTCACTAATATTTTTGATCGAAAGTTGTTTCTATGGTTACAATACCATCACCCGTATCATGCACAGCACACTAAGCCACTCTCTTTTTTATGTTACTTGGTTACAGAAACATGAAATTAATGTAAAGCCAAATAGTATCTTTAAGAATAAAGCTGCCACATCTACTACGCCAGTTAATGAGAAAGACATATTGCTTTCAAGTCTCCTGCCATCCCATCTTTTGGAAATAGACATGACTGGATCTATTCTCAGAGAAATTATCGGTTCTAAAGAGCTAGAATTGAGGGACTATGTTTATTATTTGTATTTTATTTTGCTATTAACCTAGTAAGTAAAATGATACCATGCTTCCAAAAACTGAAACCATTCTATAATTATGCAGAATACCGTCTAGGACATTGTATTTCCCACCTCTTTCAAAAACAAATGTAGGTCTGGTTTCTAGAGAAATCCACAGAGGAGATGAGGAATAGGGGCTTCTGCACTGAAATGACTGCCATGCCACTCCTGACAGTTTCCAGTGTCCCAACACTAATCTGATCTATTTTAAAGGGCTGTGGCATGAAGTCAGACTAGAAAGATAGAGTTCTCAACCGAAATGTCAGATGCCGTGTGACTTTAAACTTGGGGAATTCTTTTCCTAGAGAAAATAATCTGAGCAACGGTCTGGAGCAGCACCTTGGCTTGGGCTGAAGTGGATGCCATGTGAAGGTTTGCAAAAGCAAAGATGAAAATATAGTGTGAAGGAAAGGACTAGATGGCAGAGGTGAGGGAGCAGGACCTTGGAGGGTGCGGTCTCACTGCAGCTCCCCATTTTCTGGCGAGAAGCACCACTGGGGAAGCCAGAAGCTTTATCAGATTCTGAAGTAGCCAGCAGTTTCCAGGCTTAGAGTTTCCTAGTTGTTGCCTCCTACAAAGAACTTTTGTTACCATTTGAGGAACAAAAAGCACATTTGTATCCATCAACTTCCATTACTCAAACCTCTCTGCATTGTATCTGTTGACTACATATTTACAGATTCAGCAGGATGGTTGTGAATGCCAGGAAGTGGCCACAAAGTGTAACCAACAGCAGTGCTGTAGCATAAGGGCACACTAACCTGAGCCCTCTACCTATCCATGCCGAGAATGCCAAAATGAAGACCATTTTACAACCCCTGCACTTGGAGTCTGTATTAAATTTCGGGTGAACCTTTTTATAAATTTCACTTTCATTGAATACCAAAACCATGAAATGAAGTCCCCCTGAATGTACTATGTGAACTCAGGCAAGTTAGATGCTTTGATATGATATAGTTATATATTATCAAAAGAAGCTTAGAGCTATCCGATTTCCGTGTTTATGCTCCAGTTAGTCATTATGAAATTTAGTGTTCGCCTAACTTTCCCAAAGGAATCGGTTTCTCTGCATGGCACTGTGATAGGCCTGGCACCATTGGAAAAAAAAAAAATAGTGGTAGTTTTACCTGTGATTTATGGATCTGGGTGAGCCATATGATATACATACCATTAATGGAGCTGGATGGAATCCAGAGCAGTCAAATACTCATCTTCCCATCTCTGTACAGAAGTGGGGGATTTGGACCTGCCAGAAACATTATTTATTAGCACATTACATGCTTCATGCTCTGAAATACTCACAAGTCTGTCAGCACTTTCTGCTGAAACCTTTGAATGTCCCTATCAACTTTTCTTCGTTCCTTTTACACGATCTCTCTGTGTCTTTCTTCTCCCTCACACATGTGCTACACAGGGTTGGCACTTTTTGTCTCCTTTTGCGGTACCTTTGTTTTTATACATTTGAATGCTCAAGAAAGTTCAGGATCTTGTGATCCTGTTTACTTTCTTTTGTTGGTAAAAAAAAAAAAAAGTGTGAATAAACAAGTTCCTCCTCAACACTTTCTCTTCCCTACTGGGCTCAGTTTCCTGCTTTCAATCTCTTAACTCTAGGGAGAGAAGAAAGTATGATTTAGCCAGTCCCTGTTATGTGGCTGGCACTGTCAGGTATTTTACCTATTCGTCTCATGCAATCCACATAATCTCTTCAAAAAATGTACTCATTTTAGTCCTTTCTCTGTTCAAACCTCACCTTGTCAAGTAAGTCTTTGAGATCAAGGCCTTATCTACATAAACCTATCTAAATAAGAACTGCTCCTTTCATCCCCGTCCCTTTTCCCAAGTTATTTTTCTTAACACTTATTACCAATCCCATCATAGAAATTTTGTTTGTTTTGTCCCCTTCCCCACCCCCACCCATAGCAGAAGCACCATGAGAGTTACCATTTTGCTTGCCTTCTTTTTTTTTTTTTTCCTAGCTCTATCTTCTTCACTTAGGAGAGTAGCTGACCTATAATAGATGCAAAGAAACATCTGTAGAATGAACGATTAGATAAGAGATTGACCTCAGGGTAAAGAGCCAAGATTCTGTCATCCTACAGTGGTGCCGGCTCAGCATCTCAGACAGCCAAGACAGGGTAGCTGTCAAGTGTGGTCTTAGTGTCAGGCTGTTTGGCTCGGACCCCAGCTTTCCCATTCATTAGCTGTGTGACTTTGGATGAGCTACTTAATAGACAGGGCCTCTACTGGAGGTAATAATAACAACCAGCTTGTGGGGTTGTGTGAGAGTTGAATTAATAAATACTATGTGCTTAGAAAAGGACCTGGCATTCATGTTAAAGGTTACCATTAACCTCAGTTCACAGATGAAGAAATGGAGGAGGCTTACAACACATTAGGTGGGAAGTAGGTCTTCCAACAGAACTGCTTCCAGTGCCACAGATGATTATTTTTAGAAGACAGTTTTTTTCTCTAAGCTGCATTTCCTCTCCTTGTCTTCTTCATTTTCTTTATACTCTTAATAACATTTTTATTAAAAATAATCATTGAAAGTTGAGTATGGCTTAGATGGGAACATTTTAGGTTGCAAATAAAGTGTACTTCTCTAAGGACACCACTGTAGGAAAAGATCTGAGTACCACAAATATAGATCCTTTTTAGTGTTCATAAGGCCCCTGGATTGCTAATTTTATGAATTTTGCCTTAGTCCTTTCTTTAGCTTCATAAGTTTTTTTTATTAAAAGATTTTATTTATTTATTTGATAGAGAGAGATCAGAAGTAGATGGAGAGGCAGGCAGAGAGAGAGAGAGAGGGAAGCAGGCTCCCTGCCGAACAGAGAGCCCGATGTGGGACTCGATCCCAGGACCCTGAGATCATGACCTGAGCCGAAGGCAGCGGCTTAACCCACTGAGCCACCCAGGCGCCCCTTTTTTTTTTTTTTTTAAAAAACACTTTTTTTTTTTTAAAGATTTTTTTTTTAATTTATTTATCAGAGAGAGGTGGGGGAGAGAGCGAGCACAGGCAGACAGAATGGCAGGCAGAGGCAGAGGGAGAAGCAGGCTCCCTGCTGAGCAAGGAGCCCGACTTCGGACTCGATCCCAGGACGCTGGGATCATGACCTGAGCCGAAGGCAGCTGCTTAACCCACTGAGCCACCCAGGCGTCCCGTTTAGCTTCATAAGTTTTTTAAATGTGTAGTGGGATCTACCTTTTAATCGAATCTGAGTCATCTCTCTGACACCTATAGCAGCTTTGGACCCAGCTTTTTTTCTCTTGTCCAGGAAACCTTTTCCTCAGAAACAGACTGGGAAGTTCAACAGAGAAAGCATGTAAGTGTGGTTGTTCTGACTCCAGTAAGATGGAGTCCTGCTGAGTCCAGCTGCCCCCCCCCCCACCGCCCCCATTCCTCCCAGCCCACCAATCAGCCCTGGGAGGACTCCACTGAAGATCTCCATTTCAAAAGAAATGCAGGGAAGGCTAGTTTCTTATATAGTAACTTGTCCTTAAAGGAGATTTTAAAAAGCGAAGTAACATTTAAACTGACAATTTTAGAAGCTTCAGATGAGCTTCAAATCAGAATTAATTTTCTCTTTGTTCCCCCTTCTCTCCCTCTTAGCTTGATTTATTACTGTCATTTGCCTTTTTAAAGAAACTCTCAGTGATTTCTAATTTATTCCAATTATAAAAGCCTTATCTCAAAACTCATCGCTGTCTTTTCACGTACCTTTAAACTGTGACCAGCAATCAGGCGGACCTGTAGCCTGGGTTGACTCACTGGAGTGTACATCTGTCTTTTTCCTTTCACCGCACACGCCCCCCATGCCCAGCGTCCTGGCGCCTGGTTGTGTAAGAGGTCCTGTGGGGAATATGCTGGGGCTGAAAGCTGCTGTGATCAGCCACCCCCAGCTACATGCATACACATGTGTACACACAAGCACGCACACACACACACACACACACACACACACACATGCACGCACACAGAAGAGACAGTCCAGAAACCACTTCAAGGACAAGGAGAGGGGAGGTCTTGGGGCAAAGTGACTTCCAGGGCCTTAGGGTACCCAAGCAAGGCACTCAGAACCCCCAACCAGGCCACTTGCCAGCACTTACCACTGCATGATCCCTCAGATCAGGGATTCCACCCCCTTGGAAAATAATCACATGTGAGAGTGCAGTTAGGAATCCTTTCCTTGATAGGGAGGGCAGAACAACTTAGATGTTACCTCTCATTATGAATAAACATCCATTTTGCACAGTTTCAATAGGGTGGAAGTTTATTTAATGAAATCTTGCCATTTGCGACAACATGGATGGAACTAGAGCGTATCATGCTTAGCGAAATAAGTCAAGCAGAGAAAGACAACTATGATATGCTCTCCCTGATATGAGGAAGTGGTGATGCAACATGGGGGCTTAAGTGGATAGGAGAAGAATAAATGAAACAAGATGGGATTGGGAGGGAGACAAACCATAAGTGACTCTTAATCTCACAAAACAAACAGAGGGTTGCTGGGGGGAGGGGGTTTGGGAGAAGGGGGTGGGATTATGGACATTGGGGAGGGTATGTGCTTTGGTGAGTGCTGTGAAGTGTGTAAACCTGGTGATTCACAGACCTGTACCCCTGGGGATAAAAATAAATGTTTATAAAAAAAAAAAAAAAAAAAAACAGGTCAAGAGATTGAATTTTTTTCTTTCTTTTCTCTCTTTCTTTTTCCACACCACTTGCCCTCTAAAATGTGTCTCTGCCAAAATAACTTAAAATTATTTCTGGTGAACATAGGACAATGTATAGAGTTGTAGAATCACTATCTTGTACACCTGAAACTAATATAACCTTGTGTCAACCATATGTCAATTAAAAAAATACCTAAATAAAAATAAAAGCATTCACTTTATTTTTTTTTTCTGATAATCTCTAAATGTGCAAAAAGTATTTCACCTGTTTCAGGTGTACAACTGTGTATTTTGTTTTCCCAAGACTGGATATTAACTGGGTGTGTTTGTCTAATAGCATTTCCAAGTAGAACAGAAAGTAATCAAAGGCTGATACTAGAAGATGGGGATGTAGTTTATGGCCCCTGACTACACATCATATATGTGAATATTTTAAGTGTCCTTTAGTGAACAATCTCCTCTTAAATATGTCTGATTTCCAACCTGATACTTGATTTGTAATATTAGTTTGCTAGCAAATACTTTAAAGAGTAAAATGCTAAGGTTTGTCAAAAACTAGTTGAGCCACAATCATAAATTACTACAAATTGTATGATAGTTGTGTTGTATTTACATTGCTAAGATTTAAACACTGTGAAAGACATTATTTAGCACTGATAGCAATAATTTTTATTCTGTAAAATGGAAGTGAGAAAAGACAAATACAAAGCAGCTCTACATATCCTTTCAGAGGTGTTTCATTTTCTTTCCAAAAAAATCTTACTCTTTAGTAAAAGGTACAATCCTCCGTAGAACCCCTCTCCCCTCTAGATAGAGGCTCCCTGACTGGTTTTTGTGGATAAGAGGGTGATGATAAAGAACAAGTGGGGAGAACATACTTGATAAATACTCTGTATACTTTGTGTTTGAAAGAATAAAACAGCTGCAGTCACTAGCTTTGTTCGCCGTTGCAACGACAAAGCTCGTTAGGTGACCAACAGCTATAAGGCTATACTATCCAGGTCTCCCTTTGATTTGGATTAGAGCTGATTAATAGCATTTTTTAAAAAACAAATCCAGTTTCATTTGCTGCTTGGTTTCACTTCAGGTCGTTCTGCCGCCACCTCATCCATCATTAAGCCTGGGTCGCCTGCTGGGACACAGTTCCCCAAAGGGTTCTAGTATGGCACACCATGTGAAACTTCCTACTCTACGCTCTTAAGGAATGTCTTTGGTCCAGCCCCCTTGCTAAGAGTTGCTGTATACCAACTGTACTCTGTTAGCTATTCTCTCAATAAATACAATGTCATTAAAATGGAAACAGTGCCTGATATATGTTGGATACTTAATGTGCTCAGCACAGTGCTTAGCATTTTAGACTCTTCAGCTTATCCCTATGACACAGATGCTGAAACAGACAGAGGTAAGGTCATTTTTCCATGGTTAGTATTAGCTAATCAGTGTCAAAAGTGAGATTCACATCTAGATCTGGTTCTAAAGTCTGTTCTTTTATATCTCGATAATATGTTGCCTCTGTACACCCAGCTTGCATCACTTTGTTAAGGTCATCCATTCCTTGGCTTAACTAACATCATTCCGTATCTAAAGTAAGGTGTGGAATATAAAAATGCATAGAACAGAATGTCTAGCCTCACCGGCGTTTTCACATGGTGAAAGAGGAAAAAAGTCTTAAGTGGATAGGGAGGAAAACACAATTCAATTCTTTTGAAGTACCGAAGGATGAATTTCTCAAATGACAGTGATGTTAGAATTGATTCCTGGAGGATGAATAGGTATTGGGATATTAAAAAAAAAAAAAAAAAAAAAAAAAAAAAAAAAAGCATGTTGGCTTTGAAGAATAACATCAAAGTTAGAGCTCAAAAAAGTCACATTTTGCTTAGCATTCTAATAAGAATGAATTGTATTCTAGATGTAGATATAGGGTAAATACAGGAGTATTTTATTTTATTTTATTTCATTTCATTTTAAATATTTTATTTATTTGACAGAGTGAGATCACAAGTAGGCAGAGAGGCAGGCAGAGAGAGAGAGAGAGGAGGAAGCAGGCTCCCTGCTGAGCAGAGAGCCCGATGTGGGACTCGATCCCAGGACCCTGAGATCATGACCTGAGCCAGAGGCAGAGGCCTAACCCACTGAGCCACTCAGACGCCCAACACAGGAGTATTTTAAGCAGAGAATTTCCATAAACCTGAAATTTTATCAAGGATACTCTAAAGTTAGTCAGAATATTAAGGCTCCTGGAAGACTGGCTGAATTCTGGATCTCAATTTTGGGAATCCCCTTTTCTTCTAGAAAATAAATAACAATTATTTTTTAAGTAATTATAATTTTCAAAAACCTCTCTGGTGTTTGTTTTTCCTTTGATGGTATTTTTTTCCTTTAGAGTTAGGTAGGAAGTTAAAAGGAATTGAAAAAACAACAAGCATCAATGGAATATCCATAAGTGAGTTCTAAGAAGTACCAAGGTTATAATTAGAAGAACTGGGTTTAAATTCTGACTCCACTAATTAGGAAAACTCTTTATTCTTTGTAAAAATAGGGAGTTTTTTTTCTATGTATCTCACAGAAATAATATGAGCTTCAAATGATAATGTCCATGAAAGTGCTTTGTGAATTAGGCAAGTACCAGAGAAGCAGTGAGCCTGAGCTTCCAGTGTATGAACAAGTTTGAGGTAGAAGTCTCTTGTTTGCCTCAGTGGGAGAGCCTTAAGGTTTTAGTGTGGTTTATAGCATGGTGATTGTCATGCTTAACCCTCATCGGAATAGGCAAACTAAGAATCACTGCTCTTGTGAGTATCATGATCAGAGAATTATCTCCTTAGAGATGGCCAAAAAGACATTACTGAGATAGGAAAGAACTCCTGAGGTAGACGTATGGCAAGGGAAGTTCTACCAGCTCCCCTTGCCCCCACGCTCTTGTATACGACTATCAGTCTTCTACCAGTCTGCCAAGGGCCTCCAGTTGATACTGGGACCCCAATGTGATCCAAAAGATTTTCCAAGATAAAGCTTTGCCTTTGGAATTTCCTTCTCTTTTAAATGTGGCAGAGTAGAAGACAGCCACTTTGATAACGAAAAGGGCAAGTACTATACCTACATAATTTTGATTTCTTTGGAGCTATTAATGCCATCCTGTGTGTTAGTGACTAAATTGTGTACCCCTAATTTACATCTTGAAGGCCTAAAGCCCAAAGTAACTATATTTGGATAAAAGGTCTTTAAAGGAGTACCTGAGATGAAATATGGGTCATAAGGATGGAGCCCTAATCTGGCTGGACTAGTGTTCTTCTAAGGGGAGGAAACACCAGAACTCTTTCTCTCCTTGTCTGCACCTCCCAGAGAAAGACTAGGTGAGGACACAAGAAGCCAGCTGTTTTTGCACCCAGAAACTCATATCCCATATTCCCCCTAAACTGGCCTATTTTTCCCAGGCTATATTAATTGATCTACTCATGTATCCTTCAAAGGAATGACACTGTTCTTTGCCTTTACTTGCAATTCCCTCGAATGCCTTTACCATCATACTTGTTTTGACAAATGCTAGTCAGCCTTCAAACCTTAGCTTATGTATCTGTCTTCAGGACCCTGTCTTCATCTATGTGTCTGATTGAGTTGATGTTCCACTGTGTTTCTGCTGCACCTAAAGTACACTTTTATCAAAGCCTGATTATGTTTTGCTATAGAGCAGAATTGTCTTACTCATCCCTAGTAAGCTCTCTAAAGGGAGTAAAGAGGAAGCTCTCCAAGGATTCTCATCCCAGCCGTTAACGCTTAGCCTTTTAGTAGGTTGCTTGGTAAATATGTTTTTGTTTTTGTTTTTTTTAATTTATTGACAGAGATCACAAGTGGGCAGAGAGGCAGGCAGAGAGCAAGGAGGAAGCAGGCTCCCTGCTGAGCAGAAAGCCCAATGCGGGGCTTGATCCCAGGACTCTGGGGTCATGACCTGAGCCGAAGGCAGAGGCTTTAACCCACTGAACCTCCCAGGTGACCTAGTAAATATGTTTTGATCTATCTAGCGGATTACAATAAAGAGACATAAGGAATTAAAGAAATGAAGAGAAAACACAGGAAAGGGAAAAATGGTAGCCTCACTTGAGAATAGCTTGAGCACAATAGCATTAACTATGGAAAATTAGAAGAAAGAATGGAAATTTGAATGTGTGAATATGACAAACAGTTTGCAGAGATCAAGTCATCACACCTAAAGCTTCATGTGGACGCAAAATATACAAAAGGATATACTACCAGTCACAGAGAAAGGGCTCAGGATGTATTGGCTTAAAAAAAAAAAAAAATGAGTGGATGGATATCTAATAGGTAACTAGATAAAAAGTGAAGGAATGGGCAGTAGAGTACAAGGTAGAGAAGGTTAGAAAGTACTGCGGATAAATCTAAGAGCAGAGAGATAAAGCAATAATGACAGAATGTGGCTGATACTCCATATGATGAACTTCCACATGATGACTCCCAGTGGTGGGTTTCTTAGGCATTCTAAGACCAGCACGTGACCCTCTGAGTAATCATCTATTTCACTCATCCTTAATAATAATGATAACTTCAATTTGAATGGATTTCTTTTTTGTGAAAGACATTCATATGCATAACTCTATTTAATTGTATAATAAGTATGGGAGACACTTAAGGCAGTTCAGGCCACCATTTCACAAATGAGGAAGCAGAGGATAGCCTAAGTCATCTGCCCACTAGAACTTTCCAGCCCATATTGGAGCTAGAGCAGATCCTTGGATCATGGCATCTACCCACTTACTTTGTAGAAAAAGACCACTTCAGGTGTTTGCCTTGACTTGCCCTGAGTTAAAGACCTGTTAGTCAGATTTACCCAGCTCATAGCTCCAGTCATATGCATTTCAAATTAAATCACACTGTTTCTTAAACATTGTCTATTTCATGCACTTTAACTTTTTTATATACAGTGCTTTGAAAATGTCAGAATTTTTCATGTAACTTTATGCTAGATTTCTTTAATTTTATGGTAATATTCCCATATTAAAATAATATACCTCATAACCTTGTCCCAGGGAGATTTTATTTGCACAAACCTCACCTGACAAGGTTTTGTGAAGATTGCTCATCTAAGGGAGTGAGGTGATGCTGGTTTTATTTTTATTACTATCTTTTTCTGGTTCCCCACCTAAACCGAGACAATGGGGAAGAATTTGCAAATAAAAATAATATAATATATAATATGTCATTTCTCCCTGACGTACCTTCGATTTTGAGGCTCTTTCTTGTGGCTGCCAGTGTGTCTTTTTAAAGGGGAGATTCGGAGAAAGAAATCAATGTGCTTACCTGGTCACCTACAACACATCTGTACCTCTACCAACTCTAGTCTCATCCAGCTACACACATAAATTTAAGATTAAAATTCCTTCTTCTCCTTAGCTGCCACTATTTTCTCTTTAAATATCAGAAGAAACTACGTGCTGATCTTTCAAAATACCCAAAACATGCCTCCATTTAGTAGAGGAAATAATTCTACATCTAACATCTTATTGTATTAAAAGGTCTATTTTAAGGATATTTCATTCAGAAAATCCCTACAAAAAAATGAAAACAACGTTCTTCAAGTTTGGGGGAAAATGTGAAAGTTGGAGCAACAAGAAAAAAAAATGCGAAAGCCTACCTCAAAGGGCTTTTGTGAAAGTTAATGAGCTAGTGTTTATAAAACATGATGGGAATCTGTCTTGAAAGGAACACTGCAAGCAAAACTTTTTAATATTATCATATATGCTCATATTACAAAGACTTAAAATTACAGGTTGAAGGGTGTGCAATGGAAAGTTTACTGCTTGGTTTAAAAAGTCCCCAATTAATACTCTACCAGTTGGGGTCCACACTGAAGGCGCCTAACTTAATTCACATAGCATGCTGGTAGACCAGTAAGGAGAGAACAAATCCTGGCTTCCACTTCTCTTATTTTTGTCTTTTAGACTAAATAATCTCTAAATATTTTAGATGAAATAAATTATTCTGTTTTGCCACCTCCCTATGGCACTGGAAGAGGAATATTCATAAATATTGACACCATGACTCTTGTGAGAAAGAATCCCATTTATTAAACTTTGGCTCCTACAACTTAATTTTTGTTTGCCCAACACAAAGATGATAATGCACCACAGAAAGTCATCACACCGCATAACTTCATAATGAGAATGGCTGTGAAGTTTCAGCCTCAGAGAGAGACACAGAATTAAAACGATTTCTAAGTAAAATGCAGTTTGACGCAAGTCATTAAGAGAAAATTTGGAGAGTAAAATAGAGGGAAGAAAGGAAAGAGGAGACAGGGAGAAGAATGGTAACATTTTCTGTCTGCTTACTCTATACATCTTTACAAGCCTTTTCTCACAGATGAGGTGATTTAATCAAAGGCGAGTGCTGTGCTTTTGTGTACCCTTATTCCTTTCTTCAGGGAACCATCTTTTCTGTCTGCATGTGTTGCTGGTGGGTCTGTCAGTCATGTTGCCTCACCCATTCCTAGAGATGTATCTAAGACCGCCCTTCACCCGCAGTTCCCTGCTCCGCGGAATATAGTGATGAGTATATGCACAGGCATGTGACCCAGGCTGAGGTAATCAGAGTCTTTCTGGAAACTACAAGAGAGAATCTCAGCTCCTTTTGGGTTGTAAGGAGCCACAAGGTGGTGGCTTACAGCATCCCTCTCTGTGTACACAGAAAAAGCTGCTTGAGATTTCAGCCCATAGAAAAACTCATGTAATATTGTTTTAGTCCCTGTTTCTAGCTCTGCTTGGACTTTACAGTTACATGAGTCAGTGTGGTTTTCTTTCCTTTTTTAATTGGGCTAATTTTTGTTGAATTTCTTGCAACCCAACAGATTTGCCTAAAACAATCCTCAGATGAATTTTTCTCAATTAATCCTCTCAAAAACCTAATTTTACAAATGAGAGGCTTAGGAAGGTTGAGTAAATTATCCCAGTTCACATGTAGGAAGTGTCACAGCCAGATTCAAAGCCATACAGTCTGACTGGGGTTCCCTAAAACACCATGCCAAAGGCATTAAAAGACTGGACCAGGGGCGCCTGGGTGGCCCAGTGGGTTAAGCCGCTGCCTTCGGCTCGGGTCATGATCTCGGGGTCCTGGGATCGAGTCCCACATCGGGCTCTCTGCTCAGCGGGGAGCCTGCTTCCCTCTCTCTCTCTCTGCCTGCCTCTCCATCTACTTGTGATTTCTTTCTGTCAAATAAATAAATAAAATCTTTAAAAAAAAAAAAAAAAGACTGGACCACGTGGGGCTGGTAATGTCGATCACACTCTTTTTCTTTCTTCTTTTTTTTTTAATATTTTATTTGTTTATTTTAATTAACATATCTTTATTTCTTTACATTCTAAAATATCTTTCATTAAATTTCAAATGAAAGTTTGTCCATTGCCAGGAGTAAAAACTCACCTTCAGCCTCTATGAGAGCATTGTTGCATATATAAGTTGATAATTTATAACTATTTCCACTGAAAAGAACACATAAACAATGATGCATAATTCTCAATTTATATTACTGATTTCATATAGTTTTTTTTTTAAAGATTTTATTTATTTATTTGACAGAGAGAAATCACAAGTAGGCAGAGAGGCAGGCAGAGAGAGAGAGAGAGAGAGAGAGAGGAGGAAGCAGGCTCCCTGCTGAGCAGAGAGCCCGATGCGGGACTCGATCCCAGGACCCTGAGATCATGACCTGAGCCGAAGGCAGCGGCTTAACCACTGGGGCGTCTGATTTCATATAGTTTTATAAATTAATCACATTTCTGACATTGTTTCCTCTCAGATGTTTTGGGGAGATATTGAAAGAGAATTGCTAGGCTGGAAAGACATCTGCGTCTCCAGTATGCCCCTTTCTTCTCTCAGTAAATCCAGCTTATTCTTTCTCTTTCTGGCTCATGAAGTCTCTGTTCCAATGTCATGCTCCCCAAATCTTTTCATGCCTAAATCAGAAACTTCCTTTTCTTCACTCTCTTTTATATTTCATCCTTGCTGCTACTGTTCCATTCACCTCTACCAAACTTACTTAGAATTTAATTTTCTGCCTGCCTACTTGCTCTGCCACACATGTAGAAATTGTGCTAACTAGGGCCTTGCACCCTGCCCATCCATGGATATGCAAAAATTATGCCATGACCTATAGCTTTAAAGCACGATATGTTTAGTTGGGAAGACAAGCATGTTAACAAAACTCTGTAGCAAAGCCATTAGTCTCATGATTCGGTATATACGGCTTACAGAGGGGGCCCAGCTATAGGAGCAACTAACACAAATAAGACTCAGTAAGAATGTTAGAAACCAGTCATTAAGGACAGACAAGGGCTGTAGGGACAAAGTTGGAAAGGAAGCAGTGGTGTCAAGCAGAGGCAAACCAGACACATAAAACAAGAGAAGTAAAGACACGAGGCATGAAGGAATTCAGCTTGGGTTGCAAAGATAATTTTGAAATGTCTATCTGGTTCACAATGGACCCTTTAACAACATCTCCCTCCCTTGACAGTTCCGCCCATACTAGTCGGGCCCCCAGAAGCCATATTTATGAAGGCTGCCAGTAACTGCACTCCTGATTATGGCTCCATAGACCAGAGTGCTTACCTGATTCAAGGTGAGCGAACAAGCATCCCATCCGCTGGTTTAGAATTTGACTGAAGAGAGAAAGAAAGAAATAGAACAAGGGATTTCTAGCCTTTGGATTTATACTTGGGAGTTTCTCTGGTGAACCTAGGAAGAAAGAAGCAAAGAAAGCCATGAAGAGAGCAACGGCACACACTGAACGGAGGGAGTCCTGACTCATTCACTGATGCATCAAAGTGCCTTACGGGATTACAGCATGGGAGGTACGGGGACGGTTCAGGGAGCTGAAGGGCAAGGACTAAAAATGCAGGCTATTTTCATGAAGCCAAAAGCTTAATGCAAAAGGTAGATAACACAAATAAACAACAGCAGATAGGAATTAAACTACAGTGCAGTAAATCAAAGGGACACAGTAAAGTGTATCTTGGGGACTAATCTGGATTGGGGTTTGGAGAAGCCCTCCATAAGGAGATAGTAACTAAGCTAAGATCTTAGTGACAAGAAAAAATGGTGGAGATATGGGAGGAAACTTTGAAGCTGAACTTGAAGGAGGGAAAACATTACATAACAGCATGTCAAAGACTCAGAGAGGTCAGGATGATTGGAGCTCAGAGAGAAAAAGCAAGATGAGTAAGAAAGAGGCCACAAAGAGAGGGAAGCAGGGGCCAGATGCAGGAGGACCTTTCTCGAGGTTAAAGATTTGGAATTTTATTTGAAATTCAATCATAAGTCACTAAAGATTATTAAGTAAGCCAATGATAGTCTCTGATTTAAGAAATGAAAAATCCCTTTCACTTGCAAAATTGATTGTAGTGAGAAAAGAAGGAAGCAAGGAAACCAGGGCACTAATAACCTGAAATAACTCAAGAGGAGAAGAAAAGCTTCTACTGCCAGGCTGGTAATAATGTTAATGTACGAAATAAAACATTTGGAGATAGGGAGAAGACTTGCTAATGATGATGGAGGAAGAAAAAGAAAGCAAGAATGATTTCTAGGTTTGGGGATTAAGTAATTAAATTGATGAAGAAGCAATTTTCTGAGATGGGTATGACTGTAAGAAAAATAAGTGTGGGGTTTGGTGGGGTGAATTTAGAGCTTCTGTTTTGATGATTCTGAACTTGAGATGCCTGTTGGACCTCCAGGTGGATGAGTCTGCAGTCCAGGAGAGCCGCCTGGGGTGAAGATATAAATTTGGTGTTAATTATCGTGTAGGTAGTGTTATATTTTAAGCTGCAAGATACTACCTAGACAAAAGCGCAGGTAGAAGAATTCAGTTAAAGATTAGGAGAAGGAGAAAAGTCATAAAAAAAAAACAAAACTGAGAATGACAGTATAGTAGAAGGAAAACACCAGAGTGTGACATTTCAGAAGCCACCAGAAGACAGGGTTTCAAGGAGGAAGGAGTATTTAACAATGTTGAATAGTTTGGGAAGTTGAGCAAGATGAGGACGTGGGTAAGGCCATTGGGTTTGGTGAGGAGGGAGACTTGGATACATTGCCAGAATCAGTGACAGGATGGTGATAGAGGCAGGAACCTTACTGGGGCAAGTTGGGGCAAAAATAAGAGGTGATTTGAATGAAGGAAGGAATTAGACTGGTACAATCCTTTCAAGTTTCTGTTGTTAAGAAGACAAGAAACTGGCTGGAGGAGCTGAAGACTCAAATTCCTACAATGTGATCCTGTGTCTGTGAGAAGGAAACAGTGAAACACTACAGACAGTGAGACCAGTGCAGCCAGAGAGAGAGGAGATAGTCACAGGTGTGGCGTAGGAGTTGGGTTCCTGACACGGGGCTAGGAGATGGGAGTGAGAAGGCAAGGAGGGGAAGAGTGAGACCAGGTGGAGTGGGGACACCTCCTCTATGAGCAGGACAATCAGCACAGGATGCTGGGACAAATGGTAGGGAGGTGGTAGATTTGGGTATAGAAAAGTGTGGGAGTCCATGCCTGACCCTTGTTTCTCCTAGGACATTACCTAAGAGTAAGGAAAGAAGGTGGAGTGTTGGAGCCCTAAGGAAGGCAGTTTGAAATCATTGTTTCAGAGAATAGGGAGCAAACATTTTAGAGTGGTTTGTAATTCCTGGCCATGATGAATCCTCACGTGAGACTTGCGGTCATGAACATAAGCTGAGACCAGCTGCTACAGTTGTGGTTTTTCCAGCAACATTAATTTGCTCGAGTATTGATAGGGAAAAATCTGGGATTTACCTGACTTGGAGTCTTCCTGAGCAGGAATCAAAGGAAGGAGGGAGCTATAGAATTATTGAGAAGGTTTTGTTTGTTTGTTTGTTTGTTTAGAAAGTGTTTTAGTTACTGGCTGGAAAATCTAAGCTGTATAACCATGAACAATGAGAATTAGAGGGATATGGTTGCTATAGAAAAAAAAAAAACAGTGAAGAATAAGAGGTCTCAAAGAGGGCAAAGAATTACTAGAGTAAAAGAACTAGAATAAGTAAGTTAAGTGGGTGGGAGGCAGTGGTTGTTCTCAAGATTATTACAGAAGTTGTGGCAACCTTTGATTGATATTTAATGATTATAAATGTCAAAGGTAAGACCACGGGTGTTGGTAAACAAGATGAGGTGCGAGAGCAAAAAAAAAAAAAAAAAAAAAGTGAGACCAAAAAATTCAGAAACCAAGGTAGGAGAGAGAAATACCAGCAGATACGGAGCCAGCAGGAACTGTCCCAGAGGAACTGGTGAAGAAGAAAGGGAGCAACAACTAAAGTCCTGAATGGAAGAGGAGAGGCCAGAGGTCAGCACAGGACCCTCAGCAGGAGGGGCAACAATTGAGGAAGTCTGTTGGCATAAACTTCAAAGGGCCTGACGTATTTAATGAGAAGGATGCAGACAGTTGGAAGCAGCACTGGGGAGCAAGAAAGATACACACAGAACCTTCCCCTTTGCTGAGCCCTGAGGTCTGTGGAGGGAAGGGAACACAAACACTTTCCACTCCTGAGCTTTGCCTGGTGTCCAGGGCTATAGGAGATGCCAGCTTTCCTTGAGGATAAGAAAGGAAAACGTTCAGGAAAAAATATTACCAAAGGGCGCAAGGGAAGAGATCAGGAGGGTGGAGATGGGTTACAGGTTGGGTCCCATCAGCCTCTGCAGCATTAGACTGTGAGCCACATTAGAAATATGTTTTACATCCAAGTCCCGGCATGCGTACACGGCAGGTGTACAGGTGACTGAAAGCAGAGTTTCACAAAACCAGCACTCTCTCACTTACTACAGGTGAGGCACTCTGACCAGTCGTAATCTCCTTATACACAAGAAAATACTGTTTTGGACCCATTAAATCACTCTTGCCAGTGTTTGGACACTTGTCAACTCTCCAGGCTTTGAATCAATTGGAAGGGCTCCTGCTTTGCCTTTGGGTATCTCAGAGGTTCCCCTGTTGTCTTCACAAGTGGCTCAGTCATTCTCCCATCTTCTTTCCTTATTTATCTGCTTTGTGACCCTGATAACCTGTAATTCTCCTGCTTTCTGTCCAGTTACAATTGTCCACAGTCTCTGAAACGTAAGCTTCCCAGAGGCAGTGGCCCAGATGTCCTGCCTGTCCTTTGACGACCAGCACAGTACCTAGTGCCTGCCTCCCGCTCTCCATGGGAGGAGTGAACGGGTGGATTATTGAGAATATCAGTTTCATATGTTCTAGGCTGGAAAATAGCTAAGCTGTCTCCCGTGGGAAGTTTTAGACCTCTGCTATGCTCACTAAATAAATACCCTGTACGCGGTGCCCAACAAGTATTTCTTTATCTTTTAGCTTCGTCTCTATGTCAAACAATAAAATGAACAAGAAAACGCTGCTAGGTCTTCACTCTTTGTCTCTCCGGACTCACCTTCTTCCCCTTTCCGACCTGTTAGGGGACCCTTTGTTGATGGCTTGTCCTCAGGCTTCCCCTTGGTGCTGGCCCAGAAAGGCACACCTAGGAGATCCGGAACCAGGAGGAATGGAAGCCAGGTGTTGGTTCACCTGACTCTCTGACTCTGTCCCTTTGGGCAGGTTGAAGGCACCATGCTCCTCCCTGGAAAGCTTCCTGGGGTTTGGGGGATTGTTGCTTAGAGGCCTAGAGGTGGTGGTGGTCCTCTCCCTACCCCCAGCCACCATACCTTGCTCCACTCTCCCAATGCGGCCCACACCTTTCTAAGTACTTTCTTCAGGAAACTGTCCCAATCACCTCATGGGAATATACCATTTGTTTCTGCCTGGACCCTGACTGAAAGAGAATTGTTTCATATTTAAAGTATTATAGTACCTGGCACCTGGGCAGCTCAGTCTGTTGGGCATCTGCCTTCAGCTCGGGTCATGATCTTAGAGTCCCAGTACGAGCCCCACATCAGGCTCACTGCTCAGCAGGGAGTCTGCTTCTCCCTCTGCCCCTCACCCTGCTTGTGTGCTCAATCTCTCTCTCTCTCTCTCAAATAATACTTAAAATCTTTAAAAAAAATAAAGTAGTGCAGTACCTAGGTGACTCTGGGTTTAAAAGTCATGTCAAGGGCATTTCTGAACAAGTCTGTACATGCCTCAGAAGATACATCCTCCACTCCCCACCTCTACTCTAAACTCACTGAATTAAGAGGGTGTTTTGCAGCTGCAGGCAAACATTGCACTATCACCATGCCAGGGTCTTTCCTTCAACCAAAAAAATATTCGCCAGCCGTCTACTATGTGCCAGACCATGCTCAGCACAAAGACACAGTCAAATAGGTCGCAGTGCCTGCTGTCAATGAGCTTAAAACTTTCTTGTGAAATCCTAACCTCTACTTGGCATTCAAAGCAAAATAAGGGTTGAGGGCCCTATATTTATTAGTTTTTAATTTTTTATTATGTTATGTTAGTCACCATACAGTACATAATTAGTTTTTGAGCAACCAAATATATTATGATTAAAATGTCTCAATTTGGTAATTAGGAGATATTTAGTGTTTTTACAGATAAAAAATTATAAATACTAGTTCTATTTGAAGCATGCACCTAACAGTTATTTGATATAAAATTGAAAATCAGAAAGAATATATGCGTAAAAATATCTATTTTTCCTTTGAGGTTCTAAAGAGTAAAACAGAGATATAAATCCATAGGCAATTACTTAGGTAATTTGGGACAAAATATTGTTGAATTACGTAAGGGACTGTTCAGTGTAACATGGTTTTCAGCGCAACAGCGTAACATCAAATATGAACACTTGCACTTCTAATTTAAGATCTACTAAATGATTAAAATGGTTGTTATGCATTCTGGGTGAATTGTGTAGCCTCCAAAGATATATTGAAGTCCCAGCATCAGGCACCTGTGAATGTGCACTGATTTGGAAATACAGGGTGTTCGCAGGTGTAATCAAGTTCAGTTGAGGTCATCCAGAGTTAGGCTGAGTCCAAAATTTGACTGGTTATTTTGTAAAAAAAAAAAAAATATATATATATATATATATGTATGTATATATATATATAGAGAGAGAGAGAGACATTTGGACACAGACACACACCCACAGAGGAAAAGGTCATGTGATAATCATGGAGGGAAAAAATAGAGTGACAGCTATGAGCCATGGCTCGCCAAGAATGACCCCTGCCACATGGAGCTAGGAAGAAGCAAGCAGGGTTCTTCCCAAGAGCTTTTGGAGAGAGCACAGCCCTGCTGACAGGACTTCTAGCCTCCAAGACTGGGAGAATAAATTTCAGTGTAAAAAGACACACTGGGTATTTACCCCAAAAATACAAATGTAGTGATCTGAAGGGGCACATGGACCCCATTGTTTATAGCAGCAATGTCCACAATAGCCAAACTAGGGAAAGAGCCTAGATGTCCACTGACAGATGAATGGATAAAGAAGATGGGGTATACACACACACACACTGGAATATTAGGCAGCCATCAAAAAAGAAATCTTGCCATTTACAATGACGTGAATGGAACTAGAGGGTATTAGGCTAAGTGAAATAGGTCAATCAGAGAAAGACAATTATCTTATGATCTCCCTGATATGTGGATTTAAGAAACAAGGAGAGGGCTATAGGAGAAGAGACGAAAATATGAACAAGATGAAACCAGGGAAGGAGACAAACCATAAGAGAACTCTTAATCTTAGGAAATAAACCGAGGGTTGCTGAAGGGGAGGAGGATGGGAGGGATGGGGTGGCTGGGTGATGGATATCAGACACTGGGGAGGGTATGTGTTACGGTGAGCGCTGTGAATTGTGTAAGACTCAGGATTCACAGACCTGTATCCTTGAAACAAACAATACATTATATGTTAATTTAAAAAATAATAATAAATAAAAAAAATAAAGGCACACAGTTTGTGGTACTCTGCTGCAGTGGCCCTAAGAAACTAATGCAGTTATATAAGGTTTTCACAGATGACCAGATTTTCTCATTCATGGATAAAGAAGGCCAAGTACATGACTACTATCAAAACAAACCAAATATATACAATTAGAAGCGAAGCATAAATGGATCATGAGGCCATCCATAGAAGCCTGCTAGAGTAGTGACACTAAAGACTTCTGCAAGGTTCAGGACAAAACACTGATTTGGCTTTCAGGAGCGATTTGATGCTTGCTCTGCTGTCATAAGGAACATACAATTTATCTTCAAACTGGGTTATTTTAATTTATGTTAAACAGAGAGGAAATAACATTTAGAGTTTCTATGATATGCCAGGCCCAGTAAAAGTCACTTTATTTTTAGCATGTAATCTAATCCTTGCAATGACTCTGAATCAGAAGTATAACATGTTCATATTCCAAATAAGGAAATGATAAAGAGGTTGTCTACGTTATGAGCCTGAGATCACAGAGTAGTAAGTAGCAGAGATGGAATTTGAACCTATGTCTAAGGGGCAGATCTAGGTTTTGTGTGGTGTACAGTTTATACAATGTGTAGGGATAAGGGTTGTTTAAGCAAAAGAAAACAAAACCATGAATCAAAATGCCCGCTTCAGGCAAATAAATGGCCCCAGAATGTAAGCAATGTTTGGTCAGTTCTTGTCTAGGGATCTCTGATTTCCACGCATTTTCTTCCAGATATTTGATAAGTAGTAAAAGTCCATTAGTGAAAAACTATAAACTACAATTCATTATTTTTTTTAAATAACTCAAAATTCTACCACCCAGAGTTAACTGCTGTTAACTACAAATTTTGTACATCCTCCAAGAGATCTTTCTGTACATATGCCTTTATGGTCTGATTTTTTTTTTTCCCATGTAACATATTATTGACGTTTAAAATATAAACCAGACTTAAAATCACCATATTTCCCTCATTCATAACCATCTAATGGCTTCCATATTCATTGGGATTACTTTCATTTGTATCAAAATAACGTGAGTTCTTAATTTAAAAAAAAAAAAAAGAAAGAAAGAAATACTGCTGGGAAACTTATAATAGTAGGAACCCCCGTCACAGCATTATCAAATCCCACACCTTAAACACAATGCTTTTAAATCCTTTAGCTATTCCTTCTGCATTTTCTCTAAAGTTTAAAAAAGATATTTGTACAAACTCTGTCTCAGATATTATCTAATGACCTTCTTATAAGGAATAGATGAATTTAGTATTTGAACATTCCCCTTCCCCAGTTTTCTCTTTTTACTCTCTTAACCTCTTAGGTTAACTTGATATTCAGGATTTAATTAATGACAGTTATGTTAATGTTATTCCTGTAGAGACAAGAGACACACCTCTTCTTTCTTGTGCCCAGCACCTTTGTTTCTGGAGTTAAAAATTATCTGCTTATTTTTGTTATTCCCTTCTGATCAGTTCTTCAGAAATTGTCCAGCAGAACTCTCAAACCCTGTAAGCGCTACATTCCCCATGGTCCCACATAAAATAATCTTCCAATCCCCGTTTGTTGTTGTTGTTTAAGCAAAGATATTTCCTTCTGGAATTCAAATACACTGCTGTCCTAAAACACAGCTGCCCTGAGAACCCCCTGGGCTTTTCACCTTTTTTTTTTTTTTTTTTTTTTTGGATTTTGTTTATTTATTTGAGAGAAAGAGAGAGAAAGAGAGAACAAGCAGAGGGAGAAGCAGGCTCCCCTCTGAGCGGGGAGCCCAATGGGTCAGGGCTCTATCCCACAACCCTGAGATCATGACCTGAGGGAAAGGCAGACACTTAACCAACTGACCCAGGCGCCTCTGGGCTTCTCCCACATACCCATGGCTGTTCTCTTTACCCCAGCCCGCAACAGAAAACAAGTGTTTCTCTATTCACTCACTGATTTTGGTGGGATGCCTCCTTACAGTAGCTTCCAAAGAATGCACATGTGGAAGATAAATTCTTTGAGAATCCTCCTACTCCGAAAAAGTCTTCATCCTACCCCCACATGTATTTATAGACTTCTAGCTGAGAAATAATTTTCCCTCAGCATTTTGAAAGCATTATTCTACGATCTTTAAGCTTCTGGTATTGTGGTGAGTCCAAAGCCATGCTAATTCCCAATCCTGTCCAGGTAACCAGTTTTTATTCCCTTTCTGGAAGCTTTTAGAGTCACTGTTTTTTCTCTCCTTTCCTGAAATTCCGCATGGTGCCCCTAGTGTCATTGTTTTTCATTCATTGCACTTTCAATGATATCTCCAGGCTCACATTTGTTCCATCCTAGGAAATTTTCTCGTATTATTTCTTTCATAAAAGTTTCTCTTCCCTGTTTTCTCTTTTTGGAGACCTTTTTAAAATTTTGTTAAAGCTGTGGAACCTCCTGATTTAATATCTGATTGTCTTCTTTCCAACCATTTTCCATGTCTCTTCCATTTCTTGTCCTTTCTGATTACTTCTGCTTTATTTTCCAACACCTCCACTGACATTTTATTTCTGCTATCCTATTTTTAGCCACGCTCTAGCTTGTTTCTGCATGTTCCCTTCTCTTTCAAGGCCCCTTTTTAGGCATCATGCTCTTGTTTCAAGTATACAAAGTATTTTATCCTTCTCACCATATCTGTAGTGGATGATTTTCCTGTTACCTGCTTTGTTCATGTTTCTTCTAATATTCTCTTTTTCTCCTTGTGCCACTTTCTACATTTTTTTTTAATTTTTTACTTTTTATTTATTTATTTTTTTTTATAAACATATATTTTTATCCCCAGTGGTACAGGTCTGTGAATCACCAGGTTTACACACTTCACAGCACTCACCAAAGCACATACCCTCCCCAATGTCCATAATCCCACCCCCTTCTCCCAAACCCCCTCTCCCCAGCAACCCTCAGTTTGTTTTGTGAGATTAAGAGTCACTTATGGTTTGTCTCCCTCCCAATCCCATCTTGTTTCATTTATTCTTCTCCTACCCACTTAAGCCTCCATGTTGCATCACCACTTCCTCATATCAGGGAGATCATATGATAGTTGTCTTTCTCTGCTTGACTTATTTCGCTAAGCATGATACGCTCTAGTTCCATCCATGTTGTTGCAAATGGCAAGATTTCATTTCTTTTGATGGCTGCATAGTATTCCATTGTGTATATATACCACATCTTCTTGATCCATTCATCTGTTGATGGACATCTAGGTTCTTTCCATAGTTTGGCTATTGTGGACATTGCTGCTATAAACATTCGGGTGCATGTGCCCCTTTGGATCACTACATTTGTATCTTTAGGGTAAATACCCAATAGTGCAATTGCTGGGTCATAGGGCAGTTCTATTTTCAACATTTTGAGGAACCTCCATGCTGTTTTCCAGAGTGGCTGCACCAGCTTGCATTCCCACCAACAGTGTAGGAGGGTTCCCCTTTCTCCACATCCTTGCCAGCATCCCCTCACTGAAATGGACAGGTCATCCAAGCAAAAGATCAGCAAGAAAATAAAGGCCTTAAACGACACACTGGACCAGATGGACATCACAGATATATTCAGAACACTTCATCCCAAAGCAACAGAATACACATTCTTCTCTAGTGCACATGGAACATTCTCCAGAATAGATCACATCCTCGGTCCTAAATCAGGACTCAACAGGTATCAAAAGATTGGGATCATTCCCTGCATATTTTCAGACCACAATGCTCTAAAGCTAGAACTCAACCACAAAAGGAAGTTTGGAAAGAAGCCAAATACATGGAGACTAAACAGTATCCTTCTAAAGAATGAATGGGTCAACCGGGAAATTAAAGAAGAATTGAAAAAAACCATGGAAACAAATGATAATGAAAATACAACGGTTCAAAATCTGTGGGACACAACAAAGGCAGTCCTGAGAGGAAAATATATAGCGGTACAAGCCTTTCTCAAGAAACAAGAAAGGTCTCAGGTACACAACCTAACCCTACACCTAAAGGAGCTGGAGAAAGAACAAGAAAGAAACCCTAAGCCCAGCAGGAGAAGAGAAATCATAAAGATCAGAGCAGAAATCAATGAAATAGAAACCAAAAAAACAATAGAAAAAATCAACGAAAGTAGGAGCTGGTTCTTTGAAAGAATTAATAAAATTGATAAACCCCTGGCCCGACTTATCAAAAAGAAAAGAGAAAGGACCCAAATAAATAAAATCATGAATGAAAGAGGAGAGATCACAACTAACACCAAAGAAATACAAACTATTATAAGAACATACTATGAGCAACTCTACGGCAATAAATTTGACAATCTGGAAGAAATGGATGCATTCCTAGAAACATATAAACTACCACAACTGAACCAGGAAGAAATAGAAAGCCTGAACAGACCCATAACCAGTAAGGAGATTGAAACAGTCATTAAAAATCTCCAAACAAACAAAAGCCCAGGGCCAGACGGCTTCCCGGGGGAATTCTACCAAACATTTAAAGAAGAACTAATTCCTATTCTCCTGAAACTGTTCCAAAAAATAGAAATGGAAGGGAAACTTCCAAACTCATTTTATGAGGCCAGCATCACCTTGATCCCAAAACCAGACAAGGATCCCACCAAAAAAGAGAGCTATAGACCGATATCCTTGATGAACACAGATGCGAAAATACTCAACAAAATACTAGCCAATAGGATTCAACAGTACATTAAAAAGATTATACACCACGACCAAGTGGGATTTATTCCAGGGCTGCAAGGTTGGTTCAACATCCGCAAATCAGTCAATGTGATACAACACATCAATAAAAGAAAGAACAAGAACCATATGATACTCTCAATAGATGCTGAAAAAGCATTTGACAAAGTACAGCATCCCTTCCTGATCAAAACTCTTCAAAGTGTAGGGATAGAGGGCACATACCTCAATATCATCAAAGCCATCTATGAAAAACCCACCACAAATATCATTCTCAATGGAGAAAAACTGAAAGCTTTTCCGCTAAGGTCAGGAACTCGGTAGGGATGTCCATTATCACCACTGCTATTCAACATAGTACTAGAGGTCCTAGCCTCAGCAATCAGACAACAAAAGGAAATTAAAGGCACTTTCTACATTTTATATGAAAATCTATTTGCAAATGTCTAGAAACCTTTACTATCTACTCAAAACATTTAAAAGGTGACATTAAGAAATTAATTGAAAGTTCTATGTGTATGAGGATAAAACTCATCAATGGATAGATTTCTCAGACAGTGATTGAGTTGTGTGCAGGCTATTACCACCATAAGTTGAGAGAGGAAGGAGGTAAGCAGTTATAGTGATGTGAATGTTGAACTACACTGTTCTTAAAGCTTCACCATTATTTTTCAATTTTTACTCAATTTTTTCTGTTTCAGTATGAGTTGAACTTTCTACTTAAATACTGCAAATGGATCTCAGATATGCTGTGAGATATTGATTTCCTAAGCCCTTGAATGGCCAGATGAACCCTGGGTGGGGCCATGGCAGGATCACCCTCTTTCCAGTAGACCCAAGTCTTGGTTGACACCAGCTGCCTTATCATAGTTAAATAGCACCCCCTTTCTCTTTTAAATGTGTTCTGATTTAGATGATAAATTTTATGATCACTAGCCTGTCACTCAAACAAAACAGCAGCAAGGAGCCTTGCTCAGGGTCTCTCAAGGGTGGCATGTGTGTCCTTTAAGCTCTACAGGTGGTACTATGATGAGCAAATCCAGAACTAGCAGATTTCCTGGGTTGCATCTCATTCCCTTGACATATCCTTCAGGAACCTGTTGCAGACTGATCATCATAGACAAGAATTCCAAGGAGCTGATAGAGGGGTTTGTATTCTATTATTTAAAGAGCCTCCTGGTAGGAACTAGGGAACAAGAATGTTGGGTAGGAGTTCCCAAAGGTAGCCTGACTTCTTATTTCCATTTATTGAATTTTTTTTTGCAGTTTATTTACTTGTATGTATGTAATTATGTACAATGCCTTTGTAGTTCTCTCAAGCTAACTACAGAGAGACTGCCTTAGCAATGCATACATGTTCTAGAAATTAGAGCTTCTTCATTTTCTTGAAATAATTTATATGACAACATTAAATTAGAAATGAACTTTATTCAAAATATTATGAGAAACTTTAACTTTTCATTTTAGAACAAGGTTAGCAAGGGGGATAAGTAATGTTTGACTGCTTGCAGAAATATTACAGTAAAATAAACACATGATATCCTAAGTTCTTTTTAACATTGAAGAGTCACTCTGTTCTGACAAACCAAATTAGTCGTCTATCACACTATCCCATGGTATGAAAGAACACTATCAGAATATGTGTTGTTAGTCTATATAAGGCTAAACAGCTAGTTTCCTATTGCCCATATTTAGTGTTCAACTTTAGTTTTTAATAGGAGAAAAAGTATTTCTAATTTTTGGAGGTTTTTTCTCTATTATGATACATCAAAATATTAACTAAATCAACATTTTCAAATACCATTTTTTAAAGATTATAATGTTGAGTGCTTTCAGAATGTTCTAGATGGTATGAAAACTTCTCTCTTTCTCTCTTTTCCCTATCCAACTTTTCCATAGATTGATGGTGCTTTTTATTCAACGAATCCATTCATTCTGGTCATTGTTTCCTTTTTTCAAATGGTACCAATGACTTACTTCTTGCTAATCCAATGTTAATTTCCTATCTCACTCAAGCTATCTTGATATTTTTAACTACTTATTCACTATTGTGTCTAAGATGAAGAATTTTCTTCCATCTTTCAAGCTCAACTACTATACTTTACATATGATTCCATCTTTGGTTCTTGGTTTTTGCCTCTACAGGCAGTTCAAGCTTCTGCATGTTCATGATTTCAGCTTCTATTTGAGTGCCAATGGCTGCAAAATGCATGACTACCTAATATCAATTTTCATTACATTAAACTTTGTGTTCTAAACAATTGGTGGGGTATGCTGTTGCCTTTTTATGTGACTATTTAGGTAGGTGTGTATGGAAATCAGTTTGTAGGGACAAGAAGGACCATTGAAATGCCGTCCTTTTGCACATCCCCTCAAAATTTACCTTCTCTACAATATTATTTTCTGATCATTCTAAATCACACAGTTCTTATTCTCAGATTCCCTATAGCATTTCATTTTTAGCCATTGAGCTTTTGTTTTTTGTTTTAAATCTGCTCACTTTCTTTACCCAATCATATTGTAAATTCATGGGTAGCAAAAAATTGTATCCTCTACCATTATATCCCCTTGAGTGTCCTTCACTGGGCAATGGGTAGGTACTCATTAAATACTCATTGAGAACTTTTTAATCATATTGGTGGGATTTTCCCCATACTTTGGATTCAATTCAAACATCATTTAATACATATCTTTTCTTAGTAAAAAAAAAATTACAAACTAAGACTTTTTTAATCTGGTTACTGGCCTTTAATTATGCTAACTGCCACTATTAAGTTGCATGCCTGAGCCAAAGAAAATACTGACTGTTGGTTTTTTTCTGACTTGTGATTGATGAAATGTTATTAAGTAACATTAGGTCATATTCTTTGTCAGAATGTGACTTGGTATTTGGCAGCTACACCATCAATTAGCAGTATTGCTGATAACCTCTATTTTATATAGCAAGCAATTTGTTTTTCCATACTAGCTGGGAGAAGGAGAGAAAGAAATGATAGTCACTCACTGCCACAAGTCATCTGTAGTAAGAATACTAGATTTAAAAAAAAATTCTTTAAAGCTTTTTTTTAAAAAGTTCTTTAAAATATCTATGTTGTTAAGTACATTTTTAGGCATGCATACATGGCCCTCTTGGTAGGATTTCTGATCTATCATTAAGTAGTAATGTAGTAATTTATTTTTATTGCCAACTTTTAATCTAGCTATTTGATGCCTCATTTCTTACCTAAAACTTTTGAATCAGAGTCAAATATCCATGTCTCCATACCAAGGTTCCAGGAGCATTCACATTGCCAAACCAGAATTGCTAACTTAGCTTCTTTTCTCCTCTTTTCTGAAACACATTCTACTGAAGTAAATTCAGACCTCAATGGTTTTGCCCCAAGTACTAAAAAAAGGGAAAAAGTATTTATTTAGTATCTACTATGTGCCAAGTAATATGGTGGGTATTTCTCAGAAATTAATAAATGAAAAACATAGGCCCTGAATAACTATACCAAAATAATATGTAGCTCCTTAGGTACCAATCTTGTTTTTCATTCCCAACTTTAATTTCCAACTATTGTTCTACCACTAATACAAACATAGTTTCCCCTGTATACGTGATTGGATCATAATTGATACTGCTATTCTAGGGCATACATTCAACAATAACTTTTATGACCATGTACTAGTAAAAGGTCATACTCTGTAATGTTGATTGATTGATACTATATTGGCATAGAAGTAACTGAAATAATCTAAGAGGGTAAACTATTTTTGAATTTTCTGAGTAACTTATAATTAACATGCAATCAATAAGAAGAATCATCTACTTTGGAATTAGACTGTTAAAATCATCTGCATTAGAGGCATAAGCCCAGTTCTGTTTTTCCTCTAAAGTTAAGAATTTTAGATGTTTTCCACTTATCCAACTTCATTTTTATATTTACCAAAACTGTCAGTTGGCATGGGGAAATATAAATTCAACACAGATTTAGATGGAATGAACATATAGATAGATAGAAAGAACATATCCTAAGCTTCAAAAATAAACATACGTATAGAAGTATGTGGGAAGAAGGAAGAGCTTTTTTAATGGAAACTGAAGCAAACTGGGTAAATAATAAACTCCATAAGTTCTTATCTAAAGAGTCACTATTTTTAAAATCCCTAAACTAACTCATCAGAAGAAAAAAGGTTAAGGTTTAAAGTCAGATTTATAAAATCTAACATGCTGCTATAATTAATTTAATGCTTTCTATACAAGGGAACATATTTCACAGATACAGTTGAGCATTACTTTTTTTAAAACTTTTACTTATTTATTTGACATACAGAGATCACATGTGGGCAGAGAGGCAGGCAGAGAGAGGGGGGAAGCAGGCTTCTTGCTGAGCAGAGAGCCCAATGCAGAGCTCAATCCCAGGACCTTGAGACCATGACCAGAGCTGAAGGTAGAGGCTTCAACCCACTTAGCCACACAGGCGCCCCACAGCTGGGCATTATTATCATTAACTTTTATTTCTTAGTATACAAGTAGCCAAGAAATAAATATTAGCCAGTTATTCTAAGACTCAACCCTATCAGTAGCCCCATTTTGGTATGCCTATAGAGGTATGTGTATTTTTAGTGGTAATCCAGGCATAGATCCAATGCATACTCATACATGAATTTACAGAATATAATGGTATCCATAAAGAGAAATGAGTATAATGTGTAATGAAAACCAAGGAATTCCATTTAACTTTGAAAAAAAAGTGCATTTTTCTTAATTACATCTGCATTCAAATTCTAAATTAAAGTCGAGCAACATTAAACCACTATTTGAGAACAACAGTGGAAAACCAGACCCAAGCAGTAACATTTAAAAATAACATGGACATGTTTTTATGCATTTATTTCCAAACAAGCCCTGTATACAAATATCTTTGGCTTAATAATTTTAATTAGTTCCTGAAACTCTTCTGCTAGGTGAAAAGTTATTAAATGAAGAAACATTCCCATTAATCCTACTGGGGAAAATTAGTGGATTTCCCATCCCACACACGGTACTCAAACAGTTCTTATAGATAGTATAATGTGTCAGTTGATGAAAATAAATTTATACAAATTAAAAATAATTTGAATGTAAATAATACATTTTGTACCTGAAAAAGTAAGATAATTGAAGTTTATTTTATTCACCAAAGAAAAGAATACTTAGTGGTGGTTTAAGGTTGATGGAATTCGTGGAAAAGGGTTTCAGAGGAGTCATCCTTCAGAAGAGTCATCCTTCAGAAGTAACTGACTTCTCTCAGCAGGTCTTCAATATAAATGCCATGTGCTTGATAACAACCCTACGGCCTTTTGAAATACATGGAAATAACGTGCAGTCCAACTGAGAAGTTGTAGAGGATGGTCTCTCTTCATCTCCTTTGCTGGTGTACATTTGCAAAGTAAAACTTTTTAGGTTCATCCAAATATGATATACAATCCAAATTTGTTCCAAATTACAGCCTTGTTTTATGTCAAATGGTGAACATAACATATTATAACCTATGTAGTATATGTTTGAGAGAAAAAGAAAAAGTATATATGGAATTATTGTCCAGAAAGTGTTATAACTTTTCAAAAGCCATTAGGTAAAAAAATGATGAACTGAACATCCCTTCTGTAGAATAAAATTAAGTAATTATGCTATGCTCAGAAGAAGCATACAGCTATTCGGATGAAAGGTGATGGGGCTCAAATCAGGCCGACAACTGTGGCAATAATGAGAAATGGCTAATTATGAATATATTTGTATGCTATGCACAACAGGATTTCTGAAGTATTTAAAATGAGTATGGGAGAGAGAGAGAGAGAGATCAAAAATGACTATATGGTTTTTAGCCTGAGCAATTAGAAGGATGAAGTTAAAGTTTAGGAGTAGAGCAGATTTAGGTGAGAAAATAAGGAACTCAGTTTTGATACGAGCTTGAAAAATCCATCAGATATCCAACTGGAGATCTTGGAGATGGAGGGAGAGACAGACTGTGGCTGTCTTTGGCAGGTAACTGGTACTTAAAAAAAATGAGATCTGGGGCACTCCCCCACTGAAATTAGGAAGAAGAGAAGAAACTAACACAGGAGAGGCTGCAAGAAGTGACTCTTGTTGGAAAGAAAATTAGATTACCACATGGTCCTGGGAGCCATGACACACTGAGTCAAATGCTGCTGATAAACCAAAAAAAGATGAGGAATGAGAATTGGTCTTTGGATTTACCAACATGGAGGTCTTTGATGACCTTTGAAAGTACCATTCCTATGGAGATTAACAAAGTCTTACTAATTTATGTTTAGTAATTGATTAGTGGTAAGTTCAATTTGTTCTTATGGAGTTTGAGGAGTTAGCCTCATTGTTTCAAATAGAATAAGCAAGATCCTTATTTAAGTAACTTGAGATATCAAATTTTACTGCTTTAGCACCAATACTGAAATACAGTTTTTTCTCTAGTTCAACTAATTATTGTTCATCTCCTGTACACATTGCTCACTTTTTTTTTTAAAGATTTTATTTATTTATTTATTTGACAGAGAGAGAGATCACAAGCAGAGAGGTAGGGAGAGAGAGAGAGAGAGGGAAGCAGGCTCCCTGCTGAGCAGAGAGCCCGATGCGGGACTGGATTCCAGGACCCTGGGATCATGACCTGAGCCGAAGGCAGCGGCTTAACCCATTGAGCCACCCAGGTGCCCCTGCTCACTTTTTAATATATAAAATTAAATGAGATATATTTTATCTTACCCTCAGAAGATTTATAACAGATGAGATATTTCATGATAATAAGCAGTATAGAAACAGACAGGTTTGGTTTCAAATCGCAGCATCAACTGTCTTCAAGAATCCATGTTATATTGTCAATATAGGAGTGTGAAATATGGGTAGTAAATGTGACCTGGTGGTAAATATCCTCATCTAGAATAATGAGAGCAATGTATATTAAGATATTTAGCACAGTGCTAAATCTAATAAATGGAAGATGTTAATATCATAACTTTCCTAAAGCCTTTTAGTCACCAGTAGTGACAACACATTCCATTATAAGATAGTTTTAAAATAATAAAACACCATTATGAAATACAGTTCAGATTTTTCTTGAATTGACATTGGCATACTGAAAATATAACACAGTTATAGAAATATATAATGTCAGATCATGAATTTAACAAAATTCTTTGTCATGATTAATACTTCACATAGCTGAAGTTATCTGTATTTAACTTTACTCCAAAAAACATTTTTTACTTATTTAGTAAAGAAATAAAAACTCCTATTTATAAGGCTAGCTTTCTCATTGTGTAATTTCTTCAATTAGACTGAAATACTTATTCCTCTATAATTTCCTTCACTCTGCTATTTACATCTGATAGATATTTGAAATTTTATTTCTGCTATATGAAATATCATGGACACTGGTTTGATTTTCTTGGTTTTAATAAACACATTAAATATTTATTAAGATGTGATTTATTTAGGGATGTTTGCAAGGTTGATTAAAAACATAATTTTAAAGTGGAATTTTAGAAATGAAGAAAATTAATTAGTCTATATTAGTTATAAAATTAAATTAGTCTACTATAATATAGGAAGTGACTCCTTTTAAAAAGTAAAGGGATTATTTGCTCCAGCTCTTTGAAAAATACCAGTGGAATTTTGATCGGAATGGCATTAGAAGTATAGATTGCTCTAGGCAGTATAGACATTTTAACAATGTTTATTCTTCCAATCCAAGAGCATGGAATGGTCTTCCATCTTTTTGTGTCTTCTTCAATTTCTTTCATGAGTGTTCTGTAGTTTCTCAAATACAGATCCTTTACCTCTTTAGTTAGGTTTATTCCCAGGTATCTTACGGTTCTTGCTGCTATAGTAAATGGAATCAATTGTCTAATTTCCCTTTCTGTATTTTCATTGTTAGTGTATAAGAAAGCCACTGATTTCTGTACATTGACTTTGTATCCTGCCACGTTGCTGAATTGCTGTATGAGTTCTAGTAGTTTGGGGGTGGAGTCTTTTGGGTTTTCCATATAAAGAATCATGTCATCTGCGAAGAGAGAGAGTTTGACTCCTTCATTGCCAATTTGGATACCTTTTATTTCTCTTTGTTGTCTGATTGCTGTTGCTAGGACTTCTAATACTATGTTGAACAAGAGTGGTGAGAGTGGGCATCCTTGTGTTCCTGATCTCAACGGGAAGGCTGCAAGCTTTTTCCCATTGAGGATTATATTTCCTGTGGGTCTTTCACAGATAGATTTGATGACGTTCAGGAATGTTCCCTCTATCCCTATACTTTGAAGCATTTTAATCAGGAACGGATGCTGGATTTTGTCAAATGCTTTTTCTGCATCAATTGAGAGGACCATGTGGTTCTTCTCTCTTCTCATATTAATTTGTTCTATCACATTGATTGATTTGTAAAGGGAAACAGGGGCACCTGGGTGGTTCAGTTGGTTGAGCTACCAACTTTTTATTTCAGCTCGGGTCATGATCTCAGGGTCATAAGATCGAGCCCCATGTAGGACTCTGTACTCAGAGAGGAGTCCACTTCAGGATTCTCTCTCTTCCTCTGCCCTTCCCCTCTGTTCTCTCTCTCTCAAATAAGTAAATGCATCATTAAAAAAGATGGGGGTGGGCACCTGGGTGGTTCAGTGAGTTAAAGCCTCTGCCTTTGGCTCAGGTCATGATCCCAGGGTTCTGGGATTGAGTCCAGCATTGGGCTCTCTGCTCAGCAGGGAGTCTGCTCCCTCCTCTCTCTGCCTGCTTCTCTGCCTACTTGTGATCTGTGTCAAATACATAAAATCTTAAAAAAAAAAAAAAAAAGGCGGGGGGGAAAGAATCCATGTGATCAGATGTAGCAGGTGGAAAAGATATAAAATGCAGAGGTCATGGGTGGAGAAAGGAAAGTTCATGCTGGAGCTGGAGAATAAAACAAAGGATGTATTTCCAAATAGATAATGATATTGATATTTTGTTTTTATTATCATCAGTTATGGAAATTTAAGTACTATTTAATGCCAACACATAAAAATTGTGTTATTAATTAGTGTACACCTCAAAGCAACCTATTCGAAAAAGAGGTAGTAGTAAGATCTCCCCTCAAAGGGTTCTTTATTGTAAATCTATTTCAGACAGTGTTTTTAGATTAGGCTCTAAACTCAGGCTGAATACTGCCAACCATAATAAACATAGAACAATTAACTTTGAGAAATTTTATGAGTCAATGGACAAAAAAACCTATCCTGTTAAAACTATTCTAGTGGATTATTTTCTGAATGTTAAGATATGTAAAATACGTTTACCCAAAAAGGCTTAAAATGCACATTTTAATGTGGCTATTTAACCAATTTCTTTCTCTCTTAAATTTCCATAATTCATTTAGACATTGAAAAAAACTAAGAAAACATTAATTTGGAGAAGTGCATATCTACAGTTTATCAGTAGAGTAAGACCTATGTTAGACACCAAAGTTCATCAGAAAGCAGGCTTTAACATACACATGAAAACAGAATTTTTCAGAAAAGCCAGAATTAATTTTTGACAATTTTTTGGATAGATATAATCAAATGGGATTACTAAGAGCTAGCAAGGAATGTTGATGTGAAGTTTAGTCATAAGCATTTTCTTGTGATTAATATTTTGTTACACATTGTTTTTCATTTTCAAATTTTATGATCATTTACTGTTTAGATGATTTCCTTCCAACTTTCTTAAGACTGCCACTAACTTTATCAGCAGCTATTCCAGAGATCTGTGCCAACCGGGGCTCCAACTGATTGTATAAGGTAATAGAGTAAGTGTGTAGTCAATAAGGTGTCAATGGTGGCATTTATCTGATTAGTGGAGGACAGTTAAAATTGGAGGTGGAGAAAGACATAAATGGAAGTTAAGTAAAAGATGAAAGACTATGGACAAGGCAGGATTCCATCCTTGGCTACTTCACCGTTTTTAACCCTTTGTTCCCACTTTGCCAACATTGCTGAGAATGCAGACAGAAGGATTAGGCCAAATAAGTAGAGGCATTAGAGTTGAAGGTTGGGGTGAAGAATAAAAGAAGGAATCAATTTTATATAAGGTATATTGGTAAACCCAAATCTTACCTACATATATCCCTGTTATTTAAAAGAAGTTGGAAAACTGATTTTCCTACTAAAATGTCATTTATTAATTTCTTTTATTCATTCAACAAATATTTCTAGATCATCTACCATATGGTAGATACTATTTTGGGCATCAGAGTTACAACAGAGAGCAAAAAGTAGATAAAAATCTCCATCTTTATGCAAGCTTTTATAGAGTGAGTTAAATTAAGAAAATGTATATTTTATTAAACAAAAGTTAATTATTTTCTCACTGAAATTTTCTATCCCATTGAGTTGACTTTTTTTACATAGCACTTATTTTAGAGAAGGACCTGGATGTTGAAGAAAAGGCTTTTAAAATATTATGGTGAGGGATGCCTGGGTGGCTCAGTTGGTTAAGCAACTGCCTTCAGCTCAGGTCATGATCCCAGAGTCCTGGCATCAAGTCCCATATTGGGCTCCCTGCTCAGCAGGGAGTCTGCTTCTCCCTCTGACTTTCTCCATTCTCATGCTCTCTCTCACTGTCTCTCTCTCAAATAAATGAATAAGATCTTTAAAAAAAATAAATAAAGTGAAATATATGGTGAGAAAAAGAAGGGCTTTATTTATTCAGTTGACCTGTATATAAGGTCCATGGGTATTATAAAGTGTAATTGAAAATATATTTTGTGTTTAATATCAAGTTTGAAAAGAAATTTAAGAAGTAAAAAGCAACAATTCTTGTTGCTAACCTTTTCAAAATTAAGAAGGACAACAGCTAAATAGTTTAAATGTAGAAAAAATCTATACGAATCTTCAAATTAGTTGACCAAGGTTCTTATTCTAGCCTCTGACTTTGTATGATTCATTTAAAGTTCTGAGACTCAGGTTTTTCATCTGTACAGTACTGATAATAATATCAGTTCTTCCTCAAGGAGTTGATGTGAGAAAAGATCAAAGACATAAAGGATGTGAATATGTTTTTATTAACACTGATGTCCTAGAGAAATTTAAAAAAATCATTGTTCTCAATCTATAAAAGGCTATTGAGTATAATGTAATGAGAGCAATTTATTCATTTTGAGTCACATATTAAATGTTTTTGTTTTTTAAGCTTTTTTCACTTGCTCATTTCTTATTTCTAATGTGACCCCTGTGTATACAAAAGACTGAAAAACAAGAGCCAAAATGAGATCAAATTAATGTTTGTCGTTCAGCCATATTGATTTTTAGCTTCCTTTTCTATTTTGCTTTTCAGAGGACATGTGGGATCCTTTCCCCTGACTTTTAGGAAGACATCTTGTGCCTATGTCAAGCAGTAACACTTATTGTAATTCTCTTCACAGATCCTTTAGGATGCTTGGCTTAGCCTTGGGGTGAGCCAATTGCATTCTAATGGAATGATATTTAAACTTCATTTCAAAGTCCTAATTCCAAGAATTAAAGTAAACACTCTGGAAATCCTCTGATGTCCTTTTTTTTTTTTTTTCCTCCCTCATATTTCTTTCTTTGTGTTTATAGCTGGCTTCCTCTTAATGCTTCACGCTTCACTTTTCCCTCCTGTTAATGATATTAGATGAACAGTAAAGACCTTTCTTTTATTCTTAAAGATATAATTTTTCAAAATTAATTATAATTAAATGGATTTACTGGAAGGCATGAAAATCAATCATTTATAACAGAAAGCCACTAGACAAAAATTCTATGGTAGTGGAAAAGTTTTCTGTGGACATCTAGGGAATTTCTATCTTTCTTTCTTTTTAAAAGATTTTATTTATTTATTTATTTGAGAGACAGATAGAGCACAAGTAGGGGGAGGGGCAGAGAGAAGGGAAGCAGGGAGCCTGACATGGGGCTCGATCCCAGGAACCTGGAATCATGACCTGAGCCAAAGGCAGCCACTTAAACAACAGAGCCATCCAGGTGCCCCACTTGGGGATTTTCGGACAATCCGCAACTTATGCAAACTATTCATTCTCCTGAATATCACTTTAATAAAATTTACTTTAGTGCTTAATAATAATAGTGGTTTCAGCATTTAATTGCTCAAAACTTTGTCTTTGTTAGCAATTTAGTATCATGTAAACAGCGTGAGATTGTTATCTGAGGAAAATCCTTAAGTTTTACTTTGTTATTGATTTTCTGTATCTTTTTTTTTTTTTTTTTTTTTATTAATGACAAAATTTGGAGTGCCTGTGTGGCTTATTTGGTTAAGTGTTTGACTCCTGATTTCATCTCAGGTCATGATCTCATGGTCATGAGATCAAGCCCTGCATTGGGCTCCACACTGGGCATGGAGCCTGCTTAAGATTGTTCCTCTCTCTCTCTCCCTTTTCCTCTATCTCACCTTCACTCAGGCTTTCTCTTTCTCTCTCAAAAAAGAAGAAGAAGAAGAAGCAGCTTTTATTTTTCTGAGATAGGTTGTTAACACAACGAAATAGTGAAGTAGATAAAATTACTCTTCAGTGAAGCCTAAAACTCTCCAAAAGCAACCTTCACCCCTCCTTGTGGAAGCTGCTCCATTTTGTTCAGAAAAATCCAATTTGGTCAGGCCAGCTTTCTGAGTATGAATCCTGCTCTATGCCAGCTGAGTGATCTTGTCCATCTGTAAAAAGGGATTAATGGTAAAACTTATCTGTTACAATGGCCATAAGGATTAAATGATTTAAATAAGCGTAAAGCACTTAGGAAAAGCCTGACTCAGGGTAAGTGTCATAACCCATTATCACAGTTAACGTTAGTAGTAGGGCCTTCAGGCTCAGGCAACCAGAATCCCTCCCCATGGCTTTCCAGCTTGCCTGCCCTCCCTAGAGGCACTCACTCTCCACTATTCTAAGTTCCCTGCTTTATTCTGCCAGATAAATAGGCAATGACTAACGTGATCAAGTGATTGCCCAGGGATGAAAATGATCGATAAAAGCCAACTAGGAAAGAATGAGCGCTATAGGACCTGATTGGGCTTAAGTCCCAGATTGCCCCTTAGGAGCGACATGATTAAAGGTCAGTTAGTGCCTTCAATGGAAAAATTAAAAGAAACGTTGTTATCAAGTACCGGGATAGGTGATCACACAGAAACTGATCCACTCTGGGGGACTAGAACACATTTATTATAGGGTTTAGACCTCGTGTGATTTTGGCAGCTGACTGGGCAGTTGGTTTGAGTGTGTTGCTCCTGTGTCTGGAGTTGTGCCTGTATGGGCAAGGCCAAGAGCAAAGGGAAGAGGGACATGAAGTGTGGGGAGCAAGGACAAAAAGGAGCCTAGGGAGATGAGCTGGAGTCCATGAGGCCACCCTGGGCCCTGCTGCTGCCTGTCGCTGGCACTGGTATCCATGTTTCACTGTCTCTATGCCTCTACCTTTGATGATGTTCAGCAGCAGCCACGGAGTGGTGCCTGAAACTAGCCAGAACTGGGGACCCCAGTACAGGATAGGGTGAGAACTGCTGTAGCTGTGGATCCTAAGCTGTTGCTGTGAACAAGCTGAGCCAGCAGATCCAGGACACCATGGGGGATCTGCACCAGCCTGGGAGCCTGCAGGAGACTTCCCAGCAGAAGTATGGCCGCCTTCCAACGTTTGCACAAGTTACACTCGTGGCCCAGCCTAATGCAGACCCATGCAGGGAAAGGAATTCTCAAAACAGTAATCCAGCCTAGCTAAATTGACACATGGTAAAGCCACCACACCAGGGTGAGTGTTAAAGCTGTATACACCTCGTCTTAGAGATGCATGAGATTGTAGCTCCTCCATGTTCTATAGTCGACTTCCTGCTCCTGAGCCTGGAAGAAGGAAGGATGTAAGCTTGTCCATGGAAAGTACCTTCTTTTGGTATAGACTGTCTTGGGTGGGGGGTGGGGGTGGTAAAATTAATGTCTTTTAGGTAAATGCTTTTGTTTAGTAAGAGTTTCTTCATCAACCCATCCCCACCCCGGGACTATTCCCTTCACTCCTCCTTCTACCAAAGATGGCATCTCTCTCTGAGATCAAGTTTATGAGGTCAAGTTAAAATAGAGCAGGATATAGGCCTCAGATTCATAGGTACCCTCTGGGTATGGTGCTGGTACCTGCCATTGAAACCTGAGTCTGTGGCTCTTGAGGCCTAATTTTAGCATAGTTAAAGCCTTGTAGGGTGACCAACTCATTCTGGGTTTCTCAGGGTTGTCCCAGTTTTAAAACCGAAAGTGCCCTGTCCCAGGAAAGCCCAAATGATTGGCCATCCTCGGGCTTGATGTTCCTCCCTCTGGCTCTGCTCTTTTTAGTGTTAAAAATAGTCAGAACAGGGGCACCTGGGTGACTCATGGGTTAAAGCCTCTGCCTTCAGCTCAGGTCATGATCCCAGGGTCCTGGGATCGAGCCCCACTTCGGGCTCTCTGCCCTGCAGGGAGCCTGCTTCCTTCTCTCTCTCTCTCTCTCTCTCTCTCTCTCTCTCTCTGCCTGCCTCTCTGCCTACTTGTGATCTGTCTGTCAAATAAATAAATGAAATCTTTAAAAAAAAAAAATAGAACAGTTCATGCTCGGTCCACCCCACCCCATGTCTGCCCTGCGGTTTCTGTCCCAGGGTCACCTACCCTGCTCTGCAGCAGCCACTATCATCTCTCTACTCATCTAGTTTTCTGTGAACTCCCACTTGGAGCACCTCTAACTCCATTTCGTACTGCACAGAATCAGAGGAAAATTAGGGAGGGGAGGTTGCCGTTTCAAGTTCTGAGGATTTATTTCCAAGGGTGTTTGAAAATATTCCCACTCTCTTTTCACCTTAGATGATACATGTTTCCCTAGACAATGAAACACATGGCAGGGCTTAAATGACGGAAGTCAGATTTAGATTAGGACAAAACTACTTAATGTTTGTAAATATTATGCTTCTTTACAAATCCTTTACAAAGCCTTTCCGCTCCTCTTTTTCTTTCCTTGGGATGTTTACTGGAGAGTTCTGTTGTTGTTGCTCTGGCAAAATAAAAAAGACAAATGTATAATAATCCTTAGATCACCTGTTTGATAAGGGACACTTTTTGAGAAGAGAGGCCTTTATAATAGTGCTTTTTAAATGACAAAACAAGGGACGCCTGGGTGGCTCAGTTGGTTAAATGACAAAACAAAAACTACACACTTTGCAGATGTATGACCATCCATGCCTTTTTGAGAATGTTTTACTGTGGACAAGCCCAGAGTTTGGGTGTCATCAGAAGTAATGTAAGAGGTCCAGGTAAACCATTGCAAAAGAGAAGAAAGGTGTATTTTAGTAATACCTTGCCCTTATATGTCATTTTCCCCATTGTAAAGGGTGTCCACATCTCTTGTCACCACTCAGTAATAACTAATATTTACATAAGAAGAACAATTAGCCAGGCACTTTACATATATACTAACTCAACTAATATCCTTCTCACAAACCTCTGTGTTACGTATGAACAAAATAAGGCACATGGAAGTGAAGTGACCTGCCCCAGGACACAGTTAGGAAATGGCCAAACCATGATTTAAAAAGAGGTGGTATAGGGCACCTGGGTGGCTCAGTCAGTTAAGTCTCTGCCTTCGGTTCAGGTAATAATCCCAGGGTCCTGGGATTGAGACCCACATTGAGGGAGGGGGTTGTTTCTGCTTAGAGGGGAGGGTGCTTCTCCTTCTACCCTGCCCCCTGCTTGTGATCTCTCTCTCTCTCACACACACACACGCACTCTCTCTCTCTCTCAAATAAATAAATAAAATCTTTTTTAAAAGGAAAAAAAAAAAAGGTGGTGGGGTGCCTGGGTGGCTCAGTGGGTTAAGCCTCTGCCTTCTGCTCAGGTCATGACCCCAGTGTCCTGGGATCAAGCCCCACATCAGGCTCTCTGTTCTGCTCAGCAGGGAGCCTGCTTCCCCCTCTCTCTCTGCCTGCTACTCTGCCTACTTGTGATATCTGTCAAATAAATAAATAAAATCTTAAAAAAAAAAAAAGATGGTATAATCGTTGAATGGTGGCTTGCAAAAAATATATATCCACACCTAACACCCAGAAGCTTTCCAAATATGTCCTTATTTGGAAAATAAAGGGTGATGGTTTGCAAAGGTACTTAAACTAAGGATCTTGAAATGAGGGGAAGTGGGTGGGGGGTGGGCCAAATGGGGGATGGGCATTAAGGAGGGCGCATGTGATGAGCACTGGGTGTTGTATGTAAGTGATGAATTGCTAGATTCTCTTCCTGAAACTAATACTATGCTATATGTTAACTAACTAGAAATTAAATAAAAACTTGAAATATAAAAAATTATATTAAAAAAACCCAACTCTGATAGATAACATAATGTTGAAAAAATAAAAACAATAATATTACCCATATATATGATATTGATGAATGTTTTGAAAACCATAATTATTTTTATACTATGATTTTTAAATTTGTTTAATATCATATTATTGAAAGATGAAAAATCCCCTGGAAATTAGGCCCAAGATTATAAAAAGAAATTAGGTCCAAAGTTATTTACTCTATAGAGTTAAATACTTGAAATAAGTTTCATTTTTAAATGTTCCACTTTACTCTGCTGATGTATTTCAAATAAATGATTTTCATAACACCACACACACACACACACACACACACCTCTTGAGATGAGGCTATCTGGATTGTACCGGTGGGCCCTAATTCCAATGACAGTGTCCTTTTAAGAAACACACAGAGAAGAGACAGAGAAGAGGAGGAGGCAATGGGACTATGGAGGCAGAGGTTGGCATGATAGAGCCACAGCCCAGGATTGCCTCAAGTTACCACATCTGGGAGAGCCAAGGAAGAAAACTGCCCTAGAGACAGACTTCAGACTTCAGATCCTGCCGACACTTTGATTTCAGACTTCCCGTCTTCAGAACTGTGAGAAAATATACTTCTGTTGTAAATCACCCAGTTTATGGTAGTTTCTTGGGACAGTCCTAGGACACTACTACAGGTGGTCTGGCTCTCAGTCTGTGTTCTCAATCCCTGAGGTATACTGAGTCACAAATGGGCTGTTGCCTAGCATTTGAAACACCTATTAGTCTTGCCCAGGATATTTGCTTCTCCATATTTGCTTGACCACCCTTTCCCATCATACTGTAGGGTAAACTTAGTAATAAATCACTTGACCACATATGTGTAGGTGGATTAGATTCTTTTTTATTATGTAGCCTACATAAAATTTTGGATAAAAATTAAACTTATCAAAGTAATTCTTATATCCTCAAAGACGGTAATATTTTTCCACAATGGGGAATGTGAAATTCGCTATGAACACACAGATGTAATACAGAGGCCTTTGTACATACAAACACACATAGGTATCTAGACATCTATCCTCAGTCACAAATTAACCTTTGTTAATTAACCTATTAAATTAACCTTTGTTAATTCATTAGGTATATATTATTCCCTTGTTGCTCCTCTATTTAGCATGTCTTTGACTTAATGAAATCAACCTTTTTGTTTATTTCTTAGTTATTTGTATGTCTTTCTTGTAAATGCTCTTTGCTCATTTCTTTGTTAGGAATTTAATAATTTTCTTAAAGATATAACCTGCATACTTATTACTTACTTTTGCTTTATTTTATTATTAATATATAGAAGTTTTAAAAGTAATGTAGCCAAACCTATGAGATTTTTCTTTAGTTTTTTTTCAGAGTGATTTCCAGAAATTTCAATATTTAGTTATTTAATACAAGTGGGACTTACCCAAGCAAATGGAGATTGGTCAAAACTGGAATGGCTTCTGTTGCAAATATGCAAGTGATTTTCCTAACATCATTTACCGAATACACACGTACCTTGGAGATACTGCAAGTTTGGTTCCAGATCACTGTAACAAAGTGAGTATCATGATAATGAAAGTCAAATAATTTTTTTATTTCCCAGTGCATATAAAAGGTATGTCTACAATATACTGTAGTCCATTAAGTGAGCAATAGCATTATTTCTTTAAAAAAAAAAAACTACACACCTTAATTAAAAAATGCATTATTGCAAAAAAAAAAAAAAATGCTAACCACAATCTGAGTTTCCAGCGAGTCATAATGAAAAAGTTTGAAATATGGGAGATTTATCAAAATTGATGCAGAGCTATGAGATGAGCAAATGCTATTGGAAAAATGACACCAATAGACTTGTTCGGTGCAGGGTTGCCACAGACTTTCAATCAGTAGAGAATAAGCTATCTGTGAAGCACAGTAAAGTGATGTATGCCCATACTTCTTTCCCAATACCTGTGCTGGATACTAGGGTTAGATAATTTAGGAAGTCTTGGTACAGTGTTCAGTGTTAACTCTTACATTATTTGTGTGGAACCCAATTCTCTACCTTGGCAATTCTCTCTCCTTTCACCCTTCCCCCCAAATCCTCCAGGGTCTACACTGGATCTTAGAGGCTTAGGGTATCTCTACAGCCTGGAGGGATACTCTGTATGTCTGTGTTCTTTCTTCCTTAGCTTCTCTTAATGTTTTTTTGTGTGCCTTTTATTTAGCTATACTAACCCATAGTAGAAAAATTAACAAAGAGAAATAATTTCTATAATTTTTAGGATCCCTCTCTGGCTATGAAAAATAGAACTGGTAAATAGCTAGTGAAACTATCCTCTCATAGCAAATGTGCAGCAGACTTAATAGAGGACAAAGTCAGGGAGAGAGCCTCTTTGCTTTTCCTGGTTTTAATTTAAGTATGGATTAAATCAATCAATTTAATACCTAAATGTCTCTGTAGTCATTATATGAATCTACTCTAAGTAGGTATAATTAATGCAGTCATCTTTGGGAAATATGCTTTGGTGATATGCAGGCATGCAAATTGAATTAGAACTACTATGAAAAGATTAAAAGAGAAGTTGTTAAATGGATATGCATGAAGTGAGTCTTCCCTGTGGTTTTTTCTTTCCTCTTCCAAGACTCCCCTCCCCTTCGTTCCACTGCATTCCCCTTCTCTTCATTTCTTGTCGTCCATATTCTATTTTTCTTTTCTTTTCTTTTTCTCTTCTATTTTCATTGGAAACAGAGAATTGAATGAATCCTAATCCTTGGTTCATGATACAACATCATCATTATTAATCTGTGCAATTCCTTTTGTCTTCTTTTCCCTTCCTCCTCCTTCGTGTTTCTGTGTTTGTTTTTATTTCCACTCCCCTCTGCCATTTCTTTCCTTCCACAGTCACCTGATCTAATGCATTTAATAAATATTTTTGGATACACACACACACACGCACACACACAGACACACATTACACACTTGAAAAATGTATGTTATTTTATGAATGGATGTGGTTTTATTTAAAAAATGGTATTCTGCTACAGATAAGCTTATGGTTATTTTTCACCTCTATGTGTGGCTTTGAGCCCTGCTATATACTATAGGTATATGTAGATCATTGCTTTTGTCCACTGCAGACCCCACAGGCAATTCTACCACATTTTCCTTCTTTCTCCTGGAGATGAACACCTAGGTTTCCCGTAAGCCCCTGGTCCCCAGACAAAGCTGCACCAAACCTTCCAGGATCAACCTGTGGAAGAGGCTCCCAGGAGAGAGGTTTTGCTGGGGCCTAAGTGCTGCCAGATTGTTGTCCAGATTTGTAGGCTTGTTTTTCTTAGTATTTTGGCATGACTCACATTAATTTGAAAACCTGGTTTTATGCCAACATTCAGGGGCAGGTTAAATTTTATAACAGTGAGAAAATCAAAAAGAAATCTAATGGTTGAGGCACTTTAATCTACAATGTTCTTTTAGACTATTTAACTGAAAAACAGCACTTTTGAGAAATAGTGCACACAGTATTTGGTTTTATCCATATTTATTGATGTCGGTCAGATTTTAAGGAAAACATTTTATTTATTTTTTTAAGATTTTATTTATTTATTAGACAGAGCACAAGCAGGGGGGAGCAGCAAAAAAGAGGGAGAACCAGGCTCCCTGCTGAGGAAGAAGCTCCCCTCATCCCACCCCATGCAGGACTCAATCCCAGAACCCTGGGATCATGACCTGAGCCGAAGACAGGGGCTTAACCCACTGAGCCGCCCAGGTGCCCCTCCTCAGCAAAACATTTTAAAAGAATTTTATTTCATAGCATTGTAACAGGGATTACATATTGTATGATTTATAGAATAACGCAAAATTTTAGGATTGTATTACATTTTACATTTATAAAACCCCTAAGATAAGTCTCCTTACAGTAAAACAAGTGCTGTCATTTATTAAATACTTCCTATGTGTCAGAGAAATAAGCATTATTTTATTATTCTTCACACAATCATTGTGAGGAGTCCTTATTTGCTCATTTTACAGGTACAAAAATTAATATTTGGAAAGGCGAAAAAATTTTTTTCCATTCCCCACAAGTTTGCCTAGCTGGTATATAAAGGAGCTATGATTTAGTTCAGGAACTATATTAACTATGAAGTCTTAGTCTTCACCAGGGACTTCCCAAAAAAAAAAAAAAAAATGATGTAGTGGATAGCATAAAGATAGTTTGTTTGGCTTAGTGGTTAAGAACAGAGTGTCTAAAGCTAAATGTCCAAGTATGAATCCCAGTGTTGCCTCTTACAAACCCCAAAACCTTGAGCAAGTCACTCAAACTCTCTAGGTATCAGTAAAACAAAGATGATGACATTAATAATACCTACCTCCTAGAGTTGTTTTGATTAGTAAATGACTAAAATACATTTAAAGCTTAACACAGCTTCTGGAACACAGTAAGCAGTCAATTAATTACAACCTGTTCTTTTTCCAAAGGGGACAGATTTTGTTCAGACATTTGTTTCTGTCAGAGCCCTGTTCACCCAGGAGAAGCTGAGTACATCCCAGCTTCAGGTGTGGGTCCTGGTCAGTCTGAGCAATCAGCATAATGACATGACCTTTGCTGGTGACTGGTTCTGGAATGCTCTGATGTACAATTATGGACAATGAGACTCAAGATTTTAGGGGTGATGGGGGTAGGGTTGGGAAAAAGATTCTGGGGAAGCTCTTTGCTTTCTTTTCTGGAAGAAACTACCTCCATGAGCACTCAAGAGAGCACTGAAAAGTAGTGGCACCCATCCTTCAGCCATGAGGAGAACCAGACTTCAAAGCCAGCCAGGGTCATAATAGGGCACAACCTGAGTCACTGAGGACATCTTGAAGCCACTGGATGAACCCAAGCCTCACCCAGCTCTAGACCTCAACCTATTATTTAGATCAGCATGAGTTGAATTTTTGGTGGGATGGATTGCTGAAAGTTGTATTCACGTGTCTGTAAACAGACCATGTAAAATATCATCCCTTTTCCTAGATCTGAGATTTTAGTGATTAGGGGAATGAACTACTTTGTTTTTTTCCTGAGTTTATTGAGGGAGAATTCAGTTGCCATAGGAAAATAAAGTTAAGTTGGAATGAGAGATATTAAGATTTCCTAGGAAAGAGTAAATTAATGATAAAGATTCTTGGAACTAGAAGAGGGATTACCCAGGAGGCCATTGTAAAAACAGCTGAAAATGGGTTAAAAAGATAAGCATCTGTGATCCAAATTTTTTTAAAAATAAAGGAACTGGGTCAGAAAGGATTGAGGGAAAACAATTAATCCAACAGGCTTATAACTTGGATGGCGATTATGCATCTGATGGGAGCTAGGAGATGGACAAGCACATGGTGGAACTAACCAACCTCTCTATTACAATCAGAAACTTGAAGAATGACTCTGCAAATGAATACTTTAATCATGACCTTAACTATGAACCAAAATTGCACATAATCTAAACTATCATATTTATTTAACATTAAATAAACATTTGCTGAATACGGCGTATTGAGAATGCAGAGTTGCATAAAAAATTGCTCTTCATAAAAAATATAATTTTAGCACAGCACGTATCAAATAAAGGTAAATGATATCACAAAACTGGTGAACAAGATTCACAGTGTAAATGGAAGATTGTCCAATAAAAACAGATGGAAAACTCCAGAAGGAAAAAATGTTTCCTTAGCTCATGTTCAAAGTTGCACTTGATGATACACTCTTCTCTCTAGGCATATAACAAGAGATACAGATTTATTTAATGGATGTGGTAGGATATGTACGAAACAAAGACTTATTTTTTCTCTTCTCAAAGTAAGAGTGATAATTGATTACCTACGTTTTAAAATCCTCATGCGAAGAGTAACATATGCTCTTCTTTCCTCAACTTTCAAAGATAGATGATCATAAAGAGATCTTAACAATGTTATACAGTCTGATAAAAATTAGTATCTTTAATAGATAAGTCTGCTTTGTCAATTATAAAAAAACAAAAAACAAAAAAGCCTCAAGTATTATTATAAAAATGTGGAGAGTTAATACCATGAAGGAATACCTGCAGACAATAAACATTAAAAATATTCAACTCCACTAGTAAACAAAGAAATGCAGATTAAAAAAAAAATTTTTTTTTGAGGGAAGACATTCAGTTTGGGTGTGGTGGGACATGTATACTCACACCCTACTATCTATGTATAATTTGATAAAATCTTTCTGGAATGTAATAACGAGGGTAAACAATACTAATGGTGCTTCAAGTTTCTATATCACATTTATTACACAATCTCACAACCATCCAATGAGGGAGGAGTCATCATTATTCTCATTTTACAGATGATAAGAAACTAAGTGAGGGAAAGGTTAACTAAACTTGTCAAGACTATGCAGCTAGTTGGTGGCAATGCTGGGATTTGCTTTAGCCTAATAAAGAATAGGATACTCTGAATTTGGGACCTTAGAATTTAATTGCTTCACATATCATACTATAGTATATGATCATATTGTAATATAATTATGGATGGTTATCAAGATACTTAGAACATACTATAGATATTTTGACTAATAATTTGAGAGATTTCACTAAGCAACAAATTGATTTAATGAACTTACCATATTCACAACTTTGTGGAAATCTGGAAATTTTGGGAAATATCTGGAAAATATTAAAATTATGCAAAATCTTCATTGAAGAACTAAGCACAAAATAAGGTCCCAAACAAAATATATAGTAATTAATTTACTAAGCCAGGACTCAAGGAATTAAGGCAATTGGTCTATTATACAGAAAACTCTTCAGTTATTTGGAAAAAAAAAGAAAAGAAAGGAAAAAAGAAAAGAAACCTCTCAGCTATTTGAGATCAGTTATGTAGAACAAAATGATCTAAAAATACAACCCTGTTGGCATTACAAAGAACAATTAATGTCAATATTCTCATTCATATCAATTACTCCAAGACTTCTAATATGATTCTAGAATTTTCCTCTTTTTTTAAAAATTTTTTTATTTGACAGAGAGAAATCATAAGTAGGCAGAGAGAGGGGGGAGGGAAGCAGGCTCCCTGCTGAGCAGAGAACCCAACATGGTGCTGGATCCCAGGACCCTGAGATCATGACCTGAGCTTAACCTGCTGAGCCACCCAGGGGCCCCCCTAGAATTTTCCTCTTTAAAGAAAGGAAAATAAACAAAAAAATTTAGTAGCCTTTAAACAATAGAATTCAAATAGACACAATTATAGCTTCCATTCACATATCAGGTTTAATAGTACATTTTATCCTAAAACAATTCCATAGTAGATGTGGTGGGGGGGAGTCTTTGCAGAGTAGTGTTTATGAGTCTTTAATGAGGCATGTTTTGGTTTAATCCCAGGTTTGGCCACTTTCTATTTGTGTAAACTTGGACAAATTGTGAGGATAATAATAGTATCTACCCAAAATGATCATTGGAGAATTGAATGAGATTTTACATGTAAGAAGTATACTGCTGTCCCATGGTAAAGAGCTATTACATATTAGCTATTATAGCCATTCTTGATACCTTCCCTCTGTCAGTGACTGTGACCCACAAAGAGCACAAAATCAAGCTTAATTAAATGCAGGATTTAATATGCCTTCCTGTACAAAGCGTCTCTCATAACAGGCCTCTCTTAAGTAGGATAGTAATGTTACCCTAAGCAATGCCTCAGGGACTTTAGGAGATCGGTCTGTAGTTGATTTGAAGGTTGCCACAATTTTTTTCCCCCCCAAAGATTTTATTTATTTATTCGACAGATAGAGATCATAAGGAAGCAGAGAGGCAGGCAGAGAGAGGGGGAAGCAGGCTCCGGCTGAGCAGAGAGCCCCAAGCAGGGCTCGATCCCAGGACCCCGGAATCATGACCCCAGTCGAAGGCAGAGGCCCCAACCCACTGAGCCACCCAGGCACCCCAGGTTGCCACAATTTTTAATTCAATATCTCACTTTAACTTGGTTTTCTTCAGGGTCTTCCTTGTGCTTTGTCTGATAGTTCACCCCCACAGAGACTGTATAATTACTGTAAATCACTTACTGTATATTGGTGTACATCATATTTTTGTTCACATCATTTCATTCCTCTTAAAAATAGCATTTGTGGGGTACCTGGGTGGCTCAGTGGGTTAAAGCCTCTGCCTTCCGCTCAGGTCATGATCCCAAGGTCCTGGGATCAAGCCCCACATAGGACTCTCTGCTCCGCGGGGAGCCTGCTTCCTTCTCTCTCTCTCTCTGCCTGCCTCTCTGCTACTTGTGATCTATGTCAAATAAATAAATAAAAATCTTAAAAAAAATAGCATTTAGTATGGTCATGCTGTCCCTTCCAATTCTTCATTTTGCCAAAAATCACTGAAAAGCAAAATAATAGCAAATAACTCCTAATGGATTACATGTCATCAGACAGGGATGATTAAGGATTGACATTGCTCTATGTTCCCTGGGTTTAAATGTATATTTTCCAAAGAGTAAAATTCATAGCCAAAAGTGTCTTTCCCTGGCATGTTATCAGTTTATCTTCTAAAAATAGTTGTCTTGTTTTAATAAGCTTTCAAATACAATTGACCCTTGAATAACACAGGTTTGAACTGCATGGACCCACTTATATGGATTTTTTTACAGGACTATAAAAGTATTTTCTCTTCCTTATGATTTTCTTAATAACATTTTCCTTTCTCTTTCTTACATATTATAAGAATATCACATATGAAATCTGTGTTAATCAACTGTTTATGTGATCAGTAAGGCTTCCTGTCAACAGTGGGCTGTTAGTAGTTAAGTTTTTGAAAGTTAAAAGTTATATGTGAATGTTCGCTGTACGGGGGTTGGAATCCCTAACTCCTGTGTTGTTCAGAGGTTAACTCAGCATCTCTTACTGTTTTTACCACGTTCAGAATTTTTAAATAGTCTCAAGTTGACCCTGTTATTATCTGATGTTTTATGAACACATTTATTTTTGCCACTAGTTTCAGCTCTGATCTTGGATTATGACACAAAAATATATCATGATAAGAACAAAAATGAATGTTAACTTCAATCACACACAGAAATGTATTCCACAGTCACTATTTTGATGTGAACTAGCTAGATTTTTTTTGTCTCTTCTACCAAAGGAATCTTATTTCACTATAGCTTAAATTTAGGTCACCTTGAAAAATGTGTATGATTATAGATTATAATACTAATTCATGATAAATGACCAGGGATTCATGGAAAAGAATATGTAAGTGATGAGATTTCAAGTTCTTATAAGAGAAGATTTAAAAATTATCATCATGTTAAAAGCACCAACTTGCTCTATATGAACATGTACGAAATAAAAATTATTTATTCAAGAATTTCTTTGAATTTCTTCAAAGTTTCCTTAAATTTCTTCCTGATTTTATGATTCCTAATCAAATACATTAGACAACATGAAAAAAATTACATTTGAATTGCTGCGAAGTATTATCTTTGCATGGGGTGGGGGGAAAAATGATCTCTTTCTCCTTTTTCAGTTCTCCAATCATCATTTCTGAGTTTTGGAATATAGCATTTCAATATCAGATCTGTTAGCATTTGATTTAACTATCAGTAGCTCTCAGATTCCCTGTTCATCTTGGAAGTAGGGATGACTCAGAGCTAGTTGGAACGCTGCCTCCTCTCACTGGAAACACCCGCAGGCATACTCTAGTTTCATTATTGCTAGGAATTGGACCAAGGAATACAGCAAGTTAGTTGCTTTTTTTTTTTTAATCTGTTTTCATGAACATATGACAGAGTTTTGAAGCAAAAACTAGTTTTTGCACTGAAATTACCCAACCAAATACTACTTAAAAGTATTTTGTAATGCTATGGTCATTGGCCTGGAGATGAGTAAAGGTTATGTATTGTCTTTCCCTTGTCTGTGGATTGGCAAACTATATGCTCAGGTACAGTCTGAATCAAAGGTGACAGGGCTGGTGTTGGCCCCGACCTGCAGGACAGCTAGAAGTTGGACTTGCCCAACAAGAAGGAAGACAGTGGCCTGCCTTTCAGCTTTTCCTTGTGTTGCTAGTCAACATGCAACTTTCACTAGCCAGAGATTAAAAGAAAATTATCATCAGTGAAAACATAAGGATATGCCCAAGCTCATGATGCAAGGTGTTAATCTGTCTCATTTGCCAAAGACATTTAATGTTCCTAGATCTGCTTTGCTGAAATATTTGGGCATATTTTAAACTTCATGTGCTTTTTTCCTCCCCTCAGCTAATAAACTCAATCTAATTAGGCTCCGTGTTCCTTGCTCACCCAAACCTTTCCAAGATATCACAATTTTCTTACTATATAAAATAACCTTTTATAATCTAGGTTGAAATCATAGGGTTTGGCTCAAGAACTGTCCTTGATTTATCACGCACAACATTTTCAGATGGGAAGAGCCTATGAGGTTCACCTGGGCGTGTCCATTCCCTTGGTGTTGGATTTCTGTAATATTTTCCTCCTGGTACCTCACTATTTTGGAAGTGCTGAAGGTTGCATTTTCTCATGTAAAAGATTTTCCTAAGTTCCCTTTTGGCCTACTTCATTACTTGGCCTCACTTCACAAGTTCTCATTTTTTAAACGTGTTATTCTCTGTGGACAAGGTTTTTGACATCCCTTTTCCCTGTAACAATCAAAAGGTTATGCATTCTGGAATTACTCATACCATCATCTGCTCATGTTCCTTACTTTTGCAACGAGAGTTGCATGGATAGACCAAGAACATTGTATAACTATTTTTTTTTTCTTTTCAAGTAATGGCAAGCCTCATTTTCCTCATACCTCAAGAGGATATTTTTTAGATTTCATCTCTTTACTCGTTTTTTAAAATGTTCTCATTGCCATTAGATTTATTGTGAAACAATAAATGTCAAGTCCTAGCTGTAAGTTATAGCTTTTTCAATAACTAAAAGAAGGTAGATCGATACTGTCCAGGATTATTTGAACAATTCTATAACATTCTGCTTCACCTGGTCTATGTAATTCACAAGAATATGTTCACACTGCTAACATTAAATGATTTCTTAATTATTCAGGAATTTCCTGGCAAAAGATAGGCCAAAGGGTAGGAGGAAATTTGGGGCATTATGGTAAATGTTACTTTATTACATATCAGCACGTATAAAATATGAAACATGGCATCTTATTTTAAAATATTTTATTTATTTATTTGGCAGAGAGAGAGAGAGATCACAAGTAGGCAGAGCAGCAGGTAGAGAGAGAGGGGGAAGCAGGCTCCCTGCTGAGCAGACAGGCCCACGCAGGGCTCGATCTCTGAGATCATGACCTGAGCTGAAAGCAGAGGCTCAACCAGGTGCCACCCAGGTGCCCCTGGCATCTTATTTTTTAAGCAAATTTAAAAGCATATCAAATATCTGGCAAGCCACTCCAGGATCCTCACTCATTATTGAACTGCTCTAATAAAACCTCATCTTTCAACTAGAAAGAAGACTCAGAAGGCTCTTAGTAGCCTCTATTATTAGCCTTTGCTAATTCTTCAATTAGTACCAGGGATATAAAGGACAAAATCTGGAGCCTTTTTCATGCTTTTTAACTGATACCTTTGGTGCTGTACAGAAGCACACAGCTTTCTGGAAACAAAGCTCAGCTGGCAGCAATGAGTCATTAATGATTAATTTAAGAAGCCCAGCTTAACCATATGGAAGTAGCTTCAGGATAATGGTAGTAAGTGGTGGGCATCCAGGTGATAGAGCTTCTTTGCATCCCTAAGTTTCTGAAGATGGTGAAGGAAGCTGAGGAAGGAGGGCTTGGAAGAACCCCTTACTGCATGCTTTCTGGAGGGTCTGGCATGCTGCATACCTTAAGGAGTCAAATGGAAGAAGGGGTAGTTTTGATCTAAACTGTATATTCACGGTAAAAAAGATACTGTTATTTTGCTCCTTTCGTTCATGATCTTTTCCTTTAATTCTCCTTTCCAGGTGGCCAAATGATCACATTCCCATTCCCAGTGGCAAAATACCTGTGGAATTAGAAGATGGATGGTGTGGTGACTGAACCTGGAGTCAGACTGCCCCGTAACAGAATCCTGGCGTCCTCACCTGGTAGGAAACCTTGAAGGGCGGTTCAAGTTCTAAGAGGGAGGTGTCCTAGGGCGAGCACCTGGCCTTTTCCCCGTCTTCGCTGTCAGTCATCATCCGGCCTGGCTACACTCGCCTGATTTCTTGATCGCGATTGGGAAGCCTGGCTCTGTAGATGCCTCAGTGATTTTCTAAGGTCGCAGCCACTTAGCTGGTGATTTTGTGGTTAGCTGATTTGAGAGAACGGAAGTGCATGTATTTCAAACACATTTATTGAGGATCCACTGGATGCGGGGCGATGAGAATTCAGCGGACAAAAATCTTGCTCTCCTTGAGCTTACATTCTGGTGGAATTAAAAGTTGGTTCTCAACATCTGCGCTGTGCTCATTATTAGCTCTGCCTGAAGCCTGGGCCATGGCAAGCTGGTCTCGGCCCTCCGCGGACACAATCTGAAAGAATATAAATGGCAGAGCCACGAATGAGGCGGGGGTGGGGGTGAGCGTGTGTTGGGGCGGGGGGGGGGGGGTCACTTGAGGTGGCGTCTATTAGCGTCAATACGGCGGAGTCAGGGGACCCAGCGAGAGCCTGAAAACTTCAAGCCAAACTCTGGGCTTTCCACCCCCCACCTTTCTCCTTCCCTCCGACAGCCACAACCACGGCCGCGGGAAAGCCGTCCCAGGGGTAGCCCGGGAAAGGCAGGAGGCTTGGACAAAGCGGACTCGGATTCGCTCCCCCTTCTCCCCCTCCAGACTATGGGCTTTGCCCTGGAGCGCTTCGCCGAAGCGGTGGACCCGGATTTCAAGTGCAAGCTGTGCGGCCAGGTGCTGGAGGAGCCCCTGTGCACGCCGTGCGGGCACGTCTTCTGCGCCAGCTGCCTGCTGCCCTGGGTGGCGCGGCGGCGCCGGTGCCCGCTGCAGTGCCAGCCCCTGGCGCCGGGCAAGCTGTGCCGGGTGCTGCCTCTGCGCGGCCTCATCCAGAAGCTGCGCATCCAGTGCGACTACCGCGCCCGCGGCTGCGGCCGCTCGGTCCGGCTCCACGAGCTGGCGGCGCACGTCGAGCGCTGCGCCTTTCGCCCTGCCCGCCGCCGCCGGCCGGACTGCGTCTCGGAGCCGGGCGGCCGCCGCGGCGTGGACGTCCCCGCGCGGGGGGGCTGCGGAACGGCGCCGGGGCCCGGCCGGGGCGGGGGCGAGCGCGGGGGGCTGCCAGGCGTCCGCGGCGGGAGCGGGCGGGGGCCGCGGCAGCTAGTCCTCGCCTGGAGTCGGCGCGAGAAGGCGCTGCGGGCGCAGCTCTGGGCGCTGCGGGACGAGGCGCAGCTCACGGCCCGCAGGTACCAGGAGAAGTTCTCCCAGTACATGGCTCACGTCCGCAACTTCGCCAGAGACCTGGGCGGCGGCCACGGCCGGGTAAGCGCAGAGGGATCGGGCACCTGGGGAACGACTGGGGTGGAGAGAGGACCGCTTCCTTCTGGTACTTCGGGATTCCTTCAGAGGTGACACCCTTCCTCACTATGGGGTGGGAGGCGTCCACCCGCCTTGACCAAAACGACGTACACTGTTGGTACTTTTCGCTGCATTAGTGTTGCAAATTTCCACTTACATTAGGATCGGAACGAATTTAATTCAATTCCAACTTTTCAATGGAGAAAGAAGAATGAGGAAAACTCACCCCCCCCCGACCTTGCTTCCCATTTTTAAGTCTCCTGCCCTACCCTACCGTGTGTGTGTGTGTGTGTGTGTGTGTGTGTGTGTGTGTGTGTATTTGGGGGGGGGGGGCTTTGGCCTGTGCCTAAAGCCAATCAGAAAAGGAAAGCCAGGAAGTGAGGACTTCCCCGACCCTGGCTCCCCTCTGCCCCTGCCCCAGCATCGCTGCCGCCTCCTCAGTCACACACCTTTAGCTCTGAATGACTTAGTTTTCCTGCCAAACTACCCATATTGGCCATCTTCTACTCCGTGCAGAGACTATCAGGGATGTGAGAAACCAGGAAAACCATGGAGAGATTAGCAGATGGGATTTCTTAGACCTGCAGAGATTTCGTTACCCTAACCTTCCCTAAAGAATCCTTAGCCGCCTCGGGATCTCTTCATTGGTGGTGGTGGTGGTGGTGGTGGTGGTGGTGGTGGTGGTGGTGGTTGTGGTTGGAGGGGTGGTTTGGGGAACCAAATCCGAGAGCAGCCCCATCCATCCCATCTGCGATCAGACTAGCCCTATGAGCCCCTGGGCAGCGGCTGTTTCCCTTCTTTGTCGAAGCTGCTGGCCCTGAACTGTGCTGGTAACTGCCCGATTTCAGACTGAATAAACAAGCCTCTTTGCAGCACCCCCTGTGAAGAGGCTTGTTTATAAAGCTGTTACTTCTCTTCTGGAGGACTTCTGCGCAGTGTTTGACATTGTTGGTCGCTGCCATGGTGAGCAAGGATTTAGCAGAACTTGCACTCCATTCAAGGAGCTGTTTTCATTCTTCAGCGTCCTGGGGAGGAGCAACACACGATGATTCCCGTTTGGGACTGCTTTGCCCTGCCTCCAACCCAGGCATCCAGTTTGGAAGCTTCTGTCCTTGAACCTAAAAAAAAAAAAAAAAAAAAAAAAGAACTTAACTGTGAGGGGCTAAAATGTTTCTACTTTGTTAATGGGAGGCACAAGGCTTATTAAAAGGCTGGAGGCTATCCCCGATTCTCTCTGAATCCTGTTTAGAGCCAGGTAGATTTACAAAATGGGAGGACCCAGAGAGAAGCGCAGAAATGCTCTGCGTTACCAGGTCACGTTTCAAGGTTGTAGGGAAGCCATGATTGATGGAAAGGAGTAGCAACTGGAATTATATGAGGGAAGTCCATGCAACAAGTCAAGCTATGATTCTGAGAAGTGAGGAACAACTGCCCATGTTTTGTAGATTGTCAGAAGGCTTCTCCTTGCGCCTCAGAAATGTTTTCCCACTACCAGTAGGGGCTGCTGCATACACTGCTTGAGAAAAGCTCCTGGGAAGAGGTGGTGGTGGTGCTTATGGAATTTTACCATGAATTGCTAAATGTAGTTTCCTAGGACAGTTAATAATACCCATAGCCTTACCTAGAATAAACCTTGAATGAATAAACCTTACCTAGTCTGGCAGGATTTCATTTTGTATTTAAATTGGTCTTCATTAGTAAACAGGTTATAGATATAATTCCTGATTGTTTTGCTATTATCTGGCCAGATAATACAGTTTTACTTAACACAAATCCTTTCTTTGTAAAATGCTGTGGGAATAATACAAAACCAAAGTAAGAATACTATTGAAAATTAGGATTACTGTAATTTAGATCCTGCATTACAATAACAATCCAAATATTACAGCCGAAAGAATTTTATCAATAACTTACGGTTACTTCAATCCCTCAAGACTTTCTGAAGTGATGTTTTTACATAAAATAATTCTGAAATTTTTTAATTTTACTCTATTGTTAAAAAAAAAAAAAAAGTAAAGGTACCTGTAGGGTTTCCAGAAATTTGTTTTAAATTACAGTGAAGCCAGAATTAGATGCTGTATTAGGATAAAAGATAGCGAGTTGTGTGAAAATATAAAACCTTTAGACATTTTTGAAAATAATTTTTCTCACAAGCACTTTTTTAAAAAGTAAATTTAGGAAGAAATTAATGGTTGAATCTCCCAAATTCAACCATCCTTAATTTTAAGGTTTTCTTCTTTTCTAATGTTAATTTATTGACAGTTTATTTTTGAAAAAGCTTTTTTTTTATTTTTAAAAAAGCTTTTTTAAAAAGCTTTTTTCTTTTCTTTTTTTCCTTTTCTTTTCCTGTCCTTTTCTTTCTTACCTAGTTATTTTATCCCTTTTCTTCTAGGATGGAGAACATAAGCCATTCACCATTGTGTTAGAAAGAGAAAATGACACATTGGGATTCAATATTATAGGAGGCCGACCAAATCAGGTAATCTATCTTATTCATGTCTAATTCACTCTTTGGTTATAAAATAATAGAAAACCACTTTCATTTGTAGATTTTGAATGAGGGTAGCAAGTGATTTAATCTTTAAAATCATGGTTATGATAAAAAATATCAGATCCCTTAATGCAAATGTTCCAGTATATAACTACATTTTTCTGACAAAATGAAACAAACAAACAAAAAAAAACAACAACTAATGAACTAGACTACCCTTTGCTACTTTAGGGAAAAAAGAGAGTATGTTTCATATTTTATTTACATTGGATAGCCCCATTGGTAAACTTCTTAAACCTATTTCACAATAATGTGTATAGGCGATTTCTACTTGATAATATTAGGTAACTGGATTGCCTGATTATACCTTCTACTTATTAAGTCAACTTGTCGGTTTTCAGAGACTAACACAGACCAGGCAGTGTATAATGCATGTTGATTGATGGCATGAAAAGTTAAAATAAATTGAAATAAGAGATCATTGTTTTCACAGTTGTCTAAGAAATGCCATTTAAAGGAAGATAGTTGATTTGAAATACTGTTGGCTCTCCAGTTCAATCTTTTATTTCATTGAATGAATAATATTGTCTACATTGCTGCCAGTTGTTTTCAAAATGTATGAGTTATAAACTTAAACCAGACACTGTAGTCACAAAGTTCTTTTATATCCTTCAAATACTACATCAACTTAATTTTCACCATAACTAGAAAAAGGTGGTAAAGTTAAAAAAAAAATCATGTTCTTTAATTTTCTTAATAAACTGCCATGAAATTCTCACATCCTGCTTTGCAGATGTGGCCCAAGGATACTGGGTTAGAGTTGTTGGCCATATGCTATGTTTAGGTCAGGATGGCAATGACATATTTTCCCTCTACTGTTTAGTATTTTGAAAACCTAGCAACTAATGACTACCGTGCTTCTGTTTCTAGAACAGTCCCCATTTATAATAAAAAGATAGAAGTCTTTTCATCATATCTTTTTTGTTTTGTTTTTTTCCTTTAAGGAATGTTTTTATAAAATGCCACTTAGATGTTTGACATTTAGATGACACTGGACATTTTTAAGAGACTCTTCAAATTCATGTTAAGGAAGGCTAATTAAGGGGAAATAATTTTATTTAAACTGCCATGAAGTAAAATGACATTTAAAATTATTATTATGGTATTTGGTCATTTTACCTAGATAGGTTTTGCAACATAATTGTTTTCCTGTGACTGGCCGAAGTGTCCTATTTATATTATATCGGTTATATGGTTGAGGTTTAACAATCATTAGGCTCATTGCACCTGGAAATGTGTAACGATTAGCTTTGAAAGGGTTCTCTTGCAGTTAGTGTTGATCTTTTGGGATTTTACACTTGAGTAAGCTCCTAGTCTCCCTGTGAATTTAGTCAGAGCTTTATTTCCAGAGGCTAAATTATATTTTCAAAACTATGGCCACAATATATAGTGAGACTAGATATGCTTTTTGTTTCCTTGTAACCCTTTTTAATTGCTACATCTCTTGAGAAGTAAGCTGCTTAATAATACTTTGAAGACCATCAATATCACCTTGTACATACCCTTTTCACATAATTTTTTAATGTATACTCAAAAACGTGAAGCGAATGGATAATCTTGTCAGAGATGCTGGACTCATTCATTAAAGCTGCCATCTTGATTAATGACCATTTGGTATTAAGTAAGTTAAAATTCAGTGCCAAATCCCCAGCTAAGAGAGAGAGAGTTGCATGTTTAGGGAGCATTGGCAATGTTACATTTATTAAATGTCCTTTATCCAACTGAAATTTTGTCTACATTTTCTTATTGCTAATGGTTTTGTTTTTGTTAATGTTTTTTTTTTGTTTTTGCTAATGTTTTATTTTTGATAGAATAATAAGGAAGAAACATCAGCAGAAGGAATTTATGTTTCAAAAATTTTGGAAAATGGACCTGCTGACAGAGCAGATGGCCTGGAGATTCAGGACAAAATCATTGAGGTAAGACTATAATATCACACCAATATGAGCCATGGAAGAAATATTGGGACCTTTTAAATTTCCAAACTTACTGGTTTACCTTGGTGAGGCACTCATTAAAGTATGTATCTAACCAGAGTATACTATATCTGTCTAGAGTATACATCCAATCTATATCAATTACTAGACTTAAGATAAAAGAATATATCACCTGAAGTTCCAAATGTGTTATAAATTACTCTCCTCATACACTATGAAGATAGTTGTGTTATTATTAAGGGATTAATTTTGTATTACATTTCAAAAGATGATAAATCTCTGCTAAAGAACATTTTCGATGAGGAAATATTACTATCTTTGAACTTGTGGATTAGTATATTACATGGAGAGTTTGGAATTTCTTCATTTAATATGGTTTTCTTAGTTTACCATTTCTTAGTTTAATATGCTTTTCATGTTCATGTATTTTTTCATGAGGAATTTTTTCCTATTGTGGGAACTCGTCATTTTCTGTATTGTGCATTGTAGCTATGTTGTTAAGGGAGTTGACAAAGTAAATATATGTAAATTAGTAAAATTTGGGCTGTAATCATGGAATTTTAGGTCGCTGCCATTTACCACCAAAGTGCTTTTGAAAGTTTAACTGGTTGAAATAGTATTATTTGGTGTTACTGAAAATGATTAGATTACTTTTAACAGTGGGATTATTTCCAGTGTATTAGTAAAGGTGTAAGTAGGAGTTTGGAAGGTTTCTTAGACTCCATTCTTGGAAATACTCTGTTTATTATAGATTATATAATAATTAGTGCCATCTTTCTGATTATCTACATAAAATAGCTGGATGGAGATTGTTTTTTCCTATTAAGCTTGGAGTAAAATTTTAGATATTCATTCATTTTCTGTGCATTGAAAAAGTTGAATTTTGAAACACGGGTGGCTCAGACAGTTAAGCGTCTGCCTTCAGCTCAGGTCATGATCCCTGGGTCCTTGGGATCAAGTCCCTCATTGGACTCCTTGCTCAGCAAGGAGCCTGCTTCTGCCTCTGCCTGACACTCCCCGCTTGTGCTCTCTCTGTCTCTCTCTGACAAATAAAATCTTTAAAAAAATAAATAAATAAAAGAGTTGAGTTTTGAATAATTTGACCTTGGATAAGAGTAAAGGACGCAGAGGAGCCAATAGGGTTTTTGTTTCAGAAAAAAAGCTCTTAACATCAAGAAATTAGCTGACTACGGACTTTGGGGAAGGGAGAGAAGGTGACCTTTGGCTGAGAAACTGGGTTTTATCTGAAGAGGTCTCTTGTATTAAGATTTTCTCCTTCTAGTTGTGTAGCCAAGAAAGTACAGACCTACTTTCACTGATGCTATCCAGTTTGTCTTGACAATTTGCCCAGTGGAAATATTTATATGCTGCAGTTTGTGTAGTCAGAAATTTTCTATTTCTACTTGTGTTTGTGCAATATGATTTAAAGGGCCGCATAATTTAAACAACAAAAAATTATCCTCATTACTCTCTGCCTTATCTCTAAAGCATTTTGATCTTTCCAGTTGAATGGAAAATGAATGCCTACATTTGATACTCTTAGAAAGGCAGATGGAACCCAATACATATATGCAGATGGAACCCAATACATATATTCAGTTAACACACACACACATATACACACACACAGAAACATGTAATGGGGATTTAAAAAACAGTTTATCCTAGCTAGGCAACAATGTTGTGTATGCTTCATTACTGTTGTATTAAAGAGGAAGAAGAAGAATTTGTTTTTTATATGGTGATATAGCACTTTATTAAAAATGCATTTTTTTAATGTGAAGAGATAACTTGACAAAAACTATGGTTGATAAATCAAATGTATCTAGACAGCTAGCTAATACTGTTACTAATATATGTCAAAATAATCTTATTTAAATGATTTAGAGAGTGAAGACTGACCATGTAAAACTAAATTATAATTTATAATTAGCTGTAGTATTATTATTATTTTTACCTTGATGTGCATATATTATCAGTTAATGATGAGCTTGAAATTTGCCTCAATGATACAAATTTATCAGTGTATCTTTTATGCCAGGGTGCATTGTAATAGGCATATTTTTATTATACTTCTCTAATGGATTCATGTGAACACATTTGCAGTAGAAAATGAATTGGATATACGTATTTTTGGATTGCTGTCTGATAAATAGCATGAGACATTTAAAAAGGAATATTATTAGAAGTCTCTCATATTCAGTTCTTCAGTGATGCCATCAGCTTTTAAAGTGAATATTTGTGTGACCATATATGTACACACACACACATACAAGTACGTTGCTTGTTCTTGTGCGTACATATGTGTAAAAGATCCTATGTTTAACAATTAGTTTAGAAATACTTGATTCCTGTCAGTTATTTTAGTTCATCTGCCATTACAGTATCAGTCAACTTTACACATTTTTTAGTAATAGGAAACTAATATGATTTCATATTAGTTTTATTTCGTATTAGTAATATGAAATCATATTAGTTTCCTATTACTATTTCTTGGTTTATATATTACATATTAATTTCCTATTACTACTACTATTACTATTACTAAAAAATATTACTAAAAATATGATTAATTTGAAATGTGCAGAAATAAAATAGATTTTTAAAATAGAGTAATTTAGTTTTCATTTTTTGTGCTCAGTGATTTCTTTATTGAACTAATTTAATGAGATTTTTTTTTCAGTTTTTGAATTTGCAATGGCTATGCTGGTTTATACCTTGTGCAACGAATATATTTGTTAGCAGTACAAAGTACACAGTAGTTCATATATTATGAAATTATCCATATGTGCTAAGTGCCATTGACATATTACTAAATGCTATGAGTTCTGTGATATGTGACTGGAATAAACAAGAGAAACTGTTAGACAATTCTTTTTTTTTTTTTCCACTTACGGTCAAGATGTACTAAAAATGTTTTGTCTAGTGAATTGCTAAAAGCACACATTACAACAGTTTTATGAATTGTTTTTATAAAATAACAAGATTTTCTTAAATCATTCATTTGGTGGAGAAAGTAGACATATTAAAGGTCTGGTTCTGTAGATAATTTAAGAGATATTATGAATTCTAATAAAAAAATAGATTTATTTACCAAAGTTTAATAAAACCCAACAACTCTAAAAGTATTATTTTTATTTATTTTTTTTAAAAAGATTTTATTTATTTATTTGGCAGAGATCACAAGCAGGCAGAGAGGCAGGCAGAGAGAGAGAGAGAGAGAGAGAGAGAGGAGGAAGCAAGCCCCTTGCCGAGCAGAGAGCCCGATGTGGGACTCGATCCCAGGACCCTGAGATCATGACCTGAGCCGAAGGCAGAGGCTTAACCAACTGAGCCACCCAGCCGCCCCTAAAAGTATTATTTTTAAAATAGTCTGCAATCCACTGAAGCTGATCAAATTCAAGAATCATAAAAGAAAAAAAAATCACAATTGTAGTGTAAATCCATGTCCTAGTTTTCAAATAATATAAAGAAAATTAATTTTCAGAGTCAGTCTGCTTGAACAAAATTATGTTTAGTAGTTTGTAGATGTTTACACATCCATATTTGTTAAAATATTTTTGGTGTACATTCAGAAGAGAAATCCATTGTGTAATTGGAGTTATAGTATTAGGTGTTCAGAGTATCCCTGGAGACCAAAAAGGCAGAAGGCATTATTAAAGGCATTTTGAAACATGGCAAAAGTTCACACAGACCAGGAATTCACCAGAGTATACATCCCAATAAAAGCGTCTTTTGCATGCTGTTTTACATCCTTTCAAGACTCACAGGAACCACAGAAGAGTTTCGATACTATCAGAGGCTTGTGCTCCATTCTGGAAGAGGACCATAGCATTACTGTGATTATCATCCTGCTGAGATGCCCATGGGGTATGTGGGAGTTGAGAATCAAAGTTCACTGCTGCTGCCTGCAGTTATTCCTCTGTTTTATTCCTGTGATGCTGATAGCAAGCAGTACAACCTTAACCCCAGAGTGGGAAAGTGAATAGAAGGGTGGGGAGTCATATCTGGCTCTTTGTTCCCACTCTCCTCCCCACCCTTCCCCCCAGATCCTAGCCAGGGTTGGGAGACAGGAAAGTCCACCCTTCTCCTAGCTTCTGGAGACCAGGGAGTAGGGGTGGAGGTCTGTGAAGTCTGTGGGAAGAACAGTTTGGAGCAGAGAGCAGCTTTCTGTAGTTTATATATTAAAGTCTTCTATTTATTTAGTCTGAAATTCATACCGATGTGCAGTATACAGGACATTTTCACTTACTTTAGAAACAGTTCCCACATCGGACAATGTCAATGTAGAACTTTCTGCAAAGTGCTGACTGTAGTCCAGGACGAAGGAACTTGACAAATGCAATGTCTCAACGAGAACTTAACTATTCCCACCTGCCAGCCACATGAGCTATTAGTTCTGGAGTGGTGTATCTTTAGCATTCTTCATCACCGTGCGGCTAAAGTAAAAATCTTTGATGGTTATCATGTTTATTTGCCTACGTCTCTGCACAGTTCATTTATAGGTGTTAACACAGGAAATCTAAATGCAGATCATAGCTGAACATTTAGGAATGCTGTTGAATCGGATCTACAGTATGCTACCCCTGCGTGTGCTTGAGGCACGGTGTACCTTACTGTCTCATAAAGCAGCCGTGCTAATTTGTGTACGCTTAGGAAGCATTTGCAAGTTTTGTAGGTCACTTGTCAATCTGGTGGGCAAATAGGATTTTGACAAATTGCTGTTTAATTTGAAGACGTCGCTGAACTCTTCAATAACGGATTATCATTCCACATTTTTAAAGTGTTATAAATCAATAACATTGATATATTATCTGAAAGAATTAGGAAAGAACTGAAAGCAGTTATGTCAGTGCAAGTAACAAATTGTAATTGTAAAGCAGTCATGTTAGTGCCAGTAAGGCATTTGTCATCATGACTAAATGCTGCATAAACTGACTGCAGTTTTAATAGGATATAGTTACCGATATATAATTGTATATTTTAACATATCTTTAAAAGTATAGTGGTGCAGTGGGAAGAGCATGAGTCCTGGAATCAAGGAAATCTGGCTGGAATTCCTGTCCTGTCTCTTGAAATATGTGTGACCTTGAGCAAGCTGGTTGTACCTCAGTTTCTAGGCCGTTTATGTTTACTGTACAGAAAGTGCCTGACACAAGACAATTCTTAGAACCCACCATCATAAGCCTGATGCATTTCTCAGCTTACACAAGTACTTTGTTCTCCAGAACCCGGAGACAATGGGGGCAGGGCTGTTTTTCTTTCTTGGAGAATTTAAGTCACTCTCCTCAAATTTTAGTCATTCCCATGTCTATAGATACCAGCATTTAGATTGGTAAATGTAGGAAGTTTGAACTCCTATATTTTCACATATTTATAAGGACACGCGGATGCAAGAAAGCCCGTGGGGAAGACTTCCTAACTATGCACTTATGATTTAATCATTCACCAAATATATATTAATTGCCTAATATGTGCCAGGCAGCATCTCTGTGTTATACAGAGAAAGAGCAATAAGAACCATTCTCTGCCTACAAGTATCTTGTGGCATACAGGTCCCATTTTCTGCCTGTACAAGGCAAAGCCATCTTTCATGGGAAGCTGTTCCTTCAGTTGTTACAAACTTAAATGGACGTCACTACCATATCTTGGTGGAATGACACTGTGTTTTTATCCTAGTTTTCCTGCTCTCCCTGGAGTAGTTCAATTCATTTTAAGAAATCATGATGTCAGGTTAGTAAAGTAATAGAATCTGAATGTAAATCAGCATTGTGGTTTCAGGAAGAGGTGTGGGCTTTGAACTGGGGTCTTGGCCTTGAACTGATGCTAGGTTATCTTGCAAAGATGTTTCAAACTTTAGTCTTCTCAGTTTCTTTCCTGTAACTATGAGAGTAAAAATAGCTAGCCCCTCAGATCTTCAATCTAGATGATCATAGTGTTTTGCCATTCTACTGAATTTCCATTATTAATAAGTATCATTTTATTTTAACTTACCAAGAAAAGGCTGGAAATGTCTTTATGCTATTAAGCTTTGTTTGTTGGCTTTAATGGGTTAAGCATTATTTTATCTATTTTAAATTTATAAGGTACGAACTTGGGTTTGATTTTTTTTTTTTCTTTTGAGTGCTAAGCTTCTGAGTGAGGACACAGGACCACCACACATGACTGCAGTTTGCGCACTGCACATGGGGTCCCTGTCAGAAGGTCTGGCAGTGGTTCCCATTTTCCTCATTCTGTACTACGGAAAACCTCATCAGAGCACCTATAACATTTTTTTAATTAAAGTAATTATTTCACATCCATAAAATGTTTTATTAGTTTCAGTTGTACAACATTCAATATTTGTGTATATTGCAAAATGACCACTACAGTAAATCTACTTAATATCGTCACCATATATGGCTACAGAATTTTTTTTATCTTATGAGAACTTTTGAGGTCTGGTATCTTAGCAGCTTTCAAATATGCAGCACACTATTTTTAACTATAGTTACCATGCAGTTTTTTACATCCCTATGACTTACTTATTTTATAACTAGAAGTTTGTACCTTTTGACTCCCCCCTTCAACCATTTCATCTAATCTCTGGCCACCATCAAACTGTTCTCTGTATCTATGAACTTGTTTTTGAGAATTATACAGTATATGTCTTGCTCTGTCTTACTCATTTCACTTAGCACAGTGTCCTCAGGGTCCATCCATGTTTTTGCAAATGGCAAGATTTCATTTTTTTCATGGCTGAATGATATCCCAGTATGTGTGTGTCTATGCGTTACATACAGGAGTATTACAATTTCTTTATCCATTCATCCATTGATGGAGACAGGTTCTTTTTATATCTTAGCTATTGTAAATAATGCTGCAATGAAGATTGCATAGATGCATATATGTTTTTTTTTAAAGATTTTATTTATTTATTTCACAGACATAGATCACAAGTAGGCAGAGATGCAGGCAGAGAGAGAGAGGAGGAAGCAGGCTCCCTGCTGAGCAGAGAGCCCGATGTGAGGCTCAATCCCAGGACTCTGGGATCATGACCTGAACCCAGGCACCCCTGCATATATGTTTTGAGTTTAGTATTTTTGTTTTCTTCATAAATACCCAGAAATTGAATTCCTGGGTCATATAGTAGTTCTATTTTTAATTTTTTGAGGAACCCCCATACAGTTTTCCATAGTACCTGTAGCACCAATTTACATTCCCACCAGCAGTGCACAAGGGTTCCCCTTTCTCCACAATCTCAGCAACCTGTGTTATCTCTTATCTTTTTGGTAGTAGCCATTCTAGCAGATGAGAGATGAGATCTCATTGTAGTTTGGATATGCATTTCTGTGATGATTAGTGATTTTGAGCATCTTTTCATGTACCTGATGGTCATTTGTATGTCATCTTTGGAAAATCGAAAAGGACTATTCTGATCTCTGCATTTTTAACTTAGTTGTTTATTTGTTGTTGTTATTGAGTTGTGTGAGTTCTTTATATGTTTTGGATATTAACCCCATACAGATATATGATTTGCCAATATTTTCTCCCATTCCATAGGTTGCCTTTTCATTTTGTTGATGGTTTCCTCTGTTGTGCAGAGAGTCTTGTTGGTTTGCTGTAGTTCTACTTGTTTATTTTTGCTTTTGTTGCCGTTGCTTTTGCTATCAAATCCAAGAAATTATTGTCAAGATCAAACTCATGGAAATTACTGTGTTTTCTTCTAGGAGTATTATGGTTTCAGGTTTTACGTTCCAGCTTTTAATCCATTCTCAGTTAATTTTTGTGTTTGGTATTTAAAAAGTGATCCAGTTTCATTCTTTTGCATGTGACTGTCCAGTTTTCCCAACACCATTTATTGAAGAGACTTTTTATCCCCATTAAATATTCTTGGACCATTTCTCTTAATTGCCCATATATGCATTTCTGGGCTTTCTCTTCTGATCCATTGACCTATTTGTCTATTCTTATATCCGTACTACACTGTTTTGATTACTATAGCTTTGTAATATAGCTTTGTCATATATGACCTTTATTTTGAAATCAGGGAGTGTGATGCTGTCAGCTTTGTTCCTCTTTTCAATGTTGCTTTGGCTGTTCAGGGTCTTTTGTCTTTCATACAAATTTTAGGAGTAATTTTTGTATTTCTGTGAAAAATGTCATTGGAATTTTGATAAAGATTGCATTGAATCTGCAGATTGCTTTGTGTAGTGTGGACATTTTAACAATATTCTTCTAATTCATGGACACAGAATATCTTTGATTTATTTGTATCTTCAATTTTTTTTAATTAATGTTTTGTAGTTTTCAGTGGATGGGTCTTCTGCTTCCTTGGCTAAGTTTATTCCTAGATATTTTATTCTTTTTGATTTAATTATAAGTGGGATTATTTGCTTAATTTCTTTTTTTCACAGTTTGTTATTAGTATATAGAAATGCAATTTCTATATTAGTATATAGAAATGCAATTAGTATATAGAAATGCAGATTTCTCTATATTGATTTAATATCCTGCAACTTTACTGCATTCATTCATTAATTCTGACAGTTTTTTGGAGGTGTCTTAAGGTTTTTCTGTATATAATATGCCATCTGCAAAATAGTGAGAGTTGTATTTCTTTCTTTCTAAATTGGATGACTTTAATTCTTTGTCTTGCCTAATTGCTCTGGCTAGGACTTCCAATGCTAAAATAAAAGTTGAGTAAAAGTGGCAAAAATGGGTATTCTGTCTTGTTCCTGAGCTTAGAGGAAAAGCTTTCAGTTTTTATCATTGAGTGTGATATAAGCTGTGGGTTGTCATATATGACCTTTATTTGTTCAGGGATGTTTTCTCTGTACCCACTTTGTTGGATTTTTATCATAAATGGATGTTGAATTTTATCAAATGCTTTTTCTGCATCTGTTGAGATGATCATGATATTTAACCTTCATTTTATTTTTTAAAAGATTTTATTTATTTATTTGACAGACAGAGATCACAAGTAGGCAGAGAGGCAGGCAGAGAGAGAAAGAAGTAGACTGCCTGCTGAGCAGAGAGCCCAATGCTGGGCTCGATCCCAGGATCCTGGGATCATGACCCGAGCTGAAGGCAGAGGTTTTAACCCACTGAGCCACCCAGGCACCCCTTTAACCTTCATTTTGTAAATGTGGTCTATCACATTGTTGATTTGTGGCTATTGAACTATCTTTGCATTCCTAGAATAAATCCTGTTTTATCATGGTGTGTGATTCTTTTAATGTATTGTTGTATTCAGTTTGCTAATATTTTGTTAAGGATTTTTTGCATCTATTTTCATCAGAAATATTGGCCTATAAATGTGTGTGTGTGTGTGTGTGTGTGTGTGTGTGTGTGTCCTCTTGTTTGGTTTTGGTATCAGGATAATGCTGGCTGTGTAAAATGAATTTGAAAGTGTTTCCTAGTCTTCTGTTTTTTGGCAGAGTTTAAGAAGGATTGATATTCTTATCTGAATGTTTGGTAGAATTCACCAGTGAAACTGTGTGGTCCTGGGCTTTTGTTTGTTGGCAGGCTTTTGATTACTGATTCAATCTCCTTACTAGTAATTGGTTTATTCAATTTTCCCTTTTCTTCATGATTCAGTCTTGGAAGATTTTATGTTTTTAGGAATTTATCCATTTCTTTTAGGTTATCCAGTTTGTTGGCATATAATTGTTTATGGTAGTCTCATAATCTTTTGTATATTTTTGTGTCTTATGTAAGGTCTCCTTTTTCTGATTTTATTTATTTGAGTCCTCCCTCTTTGTTTTCTTGGGGAGTCTAGTTAAAGTTTTGTCAATTTTGTTTATCTTTTCAAAGAATCAGCACTTGGTTTCATCCATCTTTTCTTTTGACTTTTTGGTTCCTATTTTATTTATTTCTGCTCTGATCTTTATTTCCTTCTATCTACTAACTTCAGTGTTTGTTCTTTTTCTAGTTCTTTGAGATGTAAAGTTGTTTGAGATTTTTCTTGTTTCTTGAGGTAGACGTTTATCCTATGAACTTCCATCTTAGAACTGCTTTTGCTGCATTTCATAAGTTTTGATGTATTTATTTACTTTTTCATTTATCCCAGTGTATTTTTTTTATTTCTCCACTGACCTACTGGTTGTAAAGTAGCAAGTTACTTAATCTCTAGGTATTTTTGAATTTTCCAGTTATTTTTTTCTTATAATTGATTTATAGTTTCATACAATTTTGGTCAGAAAGATGCTTGATGAATTTAGTCTTACTCATTTTTTAAGACTTATTTTATGGTCTAATACATGATCTATCCTTGAGAATGTTTCATGTGCACTTGAGAATAATTTGTATGGTTGCCCTTGGATGAAATATTCTATATGTATCTATTAAGTCCGTCTTGTCTAATATGTCATTTTAGGCCAATGTTCTCCTATTGATTTACTGTCTAAATGATGTATCCATTGCTGTTAGTTGGATATTATAGTTCCCTATTATTATTGTATGGCCATCAATTTCTCTTTTTAGGTCTGTTAATATTTGCTTTATATACTTAATATTTAGATGCTCCTCTATTGGGTGCATAAATATTTATAAATGTTATATGTTCTGTTTGGATTAACCACTTTATCATTATGTAACAATCTTCTTATCTCAGTCTTTTAAAGTCCATTTTGTCTGAGTATAGCTACATCAGCTTTTTAGTTTGGGTTTGGTCTGGTTTCCATTTGCAATGAATATCTTTTCTAGTCCCTCACTTTCAGTCTCTGTGTGTCCTTACATCTGAAGTGACTCTCTTATAGGCAGCATTTCAATAGGTCTTGTTTTGTTTTTAATCCATTCAGCCATTCTTTGTCTTTTGATTAGATAATTTATTTACATTTAAAGTAATTATAGATAGGTATATATTTATTGCTGTTTTGTTCATTGTTTTCTGGATGTTTTTGTAGTTTTTCCGTTCCTTTCTCCATCTCTTGCTTTTTCTTTTGTGGCTTGATGACTTTCTTTAGTGATATGCTTGTTATCTTTTATGTATTTTTATAAGCTTTTGCTTTGTTATTATCATGAAGCTTATATGTAACAACTTATATTTGTAACAGTCTATTTCAGGTTGATAATAACTTAAGCTTAAATGCCTTAAAGCCTGGATGACTTACTTAGTTAAGGGAATGCTTCAGCTCAGGTCACAATCCCAGGGTCCCGGGATTGAGCCCTCCATTGGGCTCCCTGTTCAGGGGAGAGCCTGCTTTTTCCTCTCCCTCTGCCTGCCACTCTGCCTACTTGTGCTCTCTCTCTTTTTATCAAATGAATAAATAAAATCTTCTAAAAAAAAAAATGCATTGTAAAGCTCTACATTTTAACACTCCTGCCATGTTTTATATTTTTAACGTCATATTCCTCGTCTTGCTATATCTCTGTATTTCTTAAATAATTGTAGTAGTTATGGCTGTTTTTACTACTTTTGTCTTTTAATCTTTATACTAGCTATATAAGTGATTAATCTACTACCTTTAATATATATTTATCTTTACCAATGAGATTTATATTTTTATATGTTTTCTTGTTGCTAATTAGCATCCTTTCTTTTCAGCTTAAAGAAGTCCCTTTAATATTTGCTAGACCAGTTTAGTGACGATGAACTCCTTCCGTTTTTGCTTATCTGAAAAACTAATTTTTCCTTCAATTTTGAAGTGTAATTTTGCTGGGTCATGTGTTCTTGGTTGGAGGGTTTTTTTCTCTTAGCACTTTTAAATATATTGTTCCACTGCCCTCAGGCCTGCAGTGTTTTTGCTGAAAAATCTGATCATTTTATGGAGGTTTCCTTATACATAATCGTTTTTTTTCTGTCACTGCTTTTAAGAGTCTCTTTTTAAATTTTGTAATTTTTTTTTTTTTTTTAAGTAGGCTCCATGCCCAGTGAGGAACCCAGCCATGGCTTGAACTCACAACCCTGAGATCAAGACCTGAGCTGAGGTTAAGAGCCGGACACTTAACTAACTGACTGAACCACCCAGTTGCCCCAAGATTCTGTCTTTATCTTTAACTTTTGACATTGTAATTACAATATGTCTTGGTGTAGGTCTCTTTTGGTCTCTCTGAACTTCCTGGGTCTAGAAGTCTGTTTTTCTCTCTAGATTAGGGATGTTTCTAGCCATTATTTCTTCAAATATGTTATCTGCCCCTTTCTTTCTCTCTTTTCCTTCTGGGACCCCTATAATATGAATGTTGGTACACTTGATACTATCCTATAAGCCTAGTAAGCTATCTTCACTTTTTTATTTTTTTCTTTTTGCTACTCTGATTAGGTGAGTTCCATCACCTCTTCACTGACCCTTTCTTCTTCTTCATCCAGTCAACCAGTCTACTATTGAACACCTCTGAGGATTTTTCCATGCAGTTAATGGTATTCTTCCACTCTGGGACTTCTGTTCGGTACCTTTTTTTTTTTTCTTTTTTTAACATTTTCTTTGTTGAAATTTTCCTTGTGCTCATTCTTTTCCCAAGTTTGGTGAACACGTTTGTGACCATTGCTTTGAACTCTTAATTAGATACATTTTTCCCTGTTTTTTTTTTTTTTTTTTTTTTAAATCTCCCCGAGATTTTATCTTATTCCTTATTTGGAACATAATTCTCTGTTTCATTTTCCTTGATTCTATGTGTTAGTTGAAACAACCTCCTCTCCCTGTCTTGAAGAGTTGTCTTTGTGTAGGAGATGAAATTTACTGTTTAACCTTGCCCTAGCTCTTGGTGATGGTCCAAGTAGACTGTTTTATTTTTAACAGCTCTTAGTAGTTGAGTATGTGCCAAGACCCATCAGTGTCCCAAAGGGAAGGATCTCAACACCTAGATTCAGACTGAATAGAAGCCAAACCCACAGGCAGCAGCTTCTTAGTATGCAAATATATATATGATACCACAAGTGTAAATCTTCTTGGCCACTGAAACAGGTGATCTAGAGGTGTTCTCTGCTGGCAGTTGCAAAAATCAGGGCTCCAGGTGAGTGTATAAATTCTTTTCTGGGGGATACTGGTGAGAGTCGTGAGCCAAGTGGAGAGTGCAAATATGGCATCCCCTTCCTAGCCTCTATTCCCCGAGAGCACCTCCGCAAAGTCTAGATGTGTGCCAATTCTCAACCTGTTCCTAAGGCCAAAGCTCCAGGACAAGATAGCCTTTCTCAGAAAGATTGTGTGAGTGTTTCAGTCATCAGCTGTTTGTGCAGTGCCCTGGAAGTGGGAGTGGTGATCTGCCAAGAACTGCCTTGCCAATTGTTATAGTCCCAAGCAACCCATGAATGGAAGCAGCTTTGGCCTCCAGAGCCAGGCATTCAAGAGTTGGCAGCCACAGAAACCAAGTCACAAAACATAAGAACCAGGGCTGCAGGTGTATGTGGGAGCTTCCCTTCAGGAATGTGGCAGAGGGAGAGTACAAAGCTGGCATCATCTGAAAAAAAAAAAAAAGAGAGAGAGAGAGAAACATGGTGCCTGCCAGCTTTAGCAAGGTAGAGGGCCAGGGTGGAAGATGACACCTGCCTATTAGAGTATACAAATGTCACACACACACCACCACCACCACCAATCCCCCAATAGAGAAAAATGTGGTGCCCGAGGGCCTTAGTGAGGCAGAGCGGGAGCTAGAGGTTGGGACCCATCAGCCCCTATCCCAGGGAGCATCCCTGCCCACCCCTACCCCTCAGACCAGACCAGCACATTAAAATTATCAAAGAAGTCTCTTTTTCATGAAGCCTGAGCACTTTCCAAAGGGCTGCTTCTGTGTAGGGTCCTGGAGTGTGTGAGTCTGCACAGGACCCCTTTAAGATTCATTTTTCAGTTTGCCATAGCTTTGCAGGTCCCATGGGTGCAAGCCCCACTGCTCTTCAAAGCCAGATGTTCAGGGGGGTGGTCTCTCAGGTGCCAGGGGTATCCAGGGTAGGGTACAGACTCCTCACTCCTCAGGAAAAAACTTGGGTTTTGAGTTCCCTCCGGTTTACAGGTTGTCAGTGCACTGGGATGGGAGGTAGGGATTACCAGGAGAGTTTTTCATCGTTTCCTATCTGCTTCTAGGTCCTTTTCCTCTCTTTTACCCAATGTGCTGGGTTCACTGCCAATTGTAGTTTTTTCCAGAGGAAACTATTCCATATAAATCTGTAGTTTCACTGTGTCCATGGGAGGGAGGTGAGTTTAGGATCTTTCTACATTGCCTTCCTGAACCAGAATTTCCCTGTAATGTTATTGAGATTTATTTTAAAATGAGATCGAGAATCGATTTTAACTAAAATTTCAAAATGGTCATTCGTCACTGTCCTTTGCCCTCCTTTTCCCTTCAGTCACCTTGGTCATCTGGCACCTTCTTTCTCATGGTCTTATTTCTTTGCAGCATTTGTCTTTTGAAAATAATGTCTTTAAATTCACTTATACCAATAGACATTTGAATGATTAAAGTTTGCCTCACCGGGCCAGGTATCTGAACTTTACCTGGAGGTAAGGCCTTAATGATTCTGGAGCTTTTGGCATTTTTGTCTTGAGCACGGTAGCTTCTTGAGTGAACTTGTCCTTCACCGGATCTCTACCATTCCCAGCTCAGCCTGCTTGCTACTGTCAGCATTGTCATTATTTTGCTCCTTTGTTTAAGGTCCTTCATTAGCATTCTGTTGGCAACAGGATAAAATCCAAATTTGTTAGGCATAAATGGAACTTCAAAACCTTTTCTTTCAGTTTAGTTTAATTTTATTTTGTTTTTTAGTTTTTGCTTTTAGACCCTCTACCTTAGGTACATGAACACCCCCCCACCCCCCATCCCTGCCGGCTTCCCTATTCCTTCTTTTCTTTTAACCTGGTGTTCTCACCCCTCCCCCACATCTTTTCTATACCTGGCAGGTTTCCGATATCCTCAAAAATCCTCCACTTCCCCAAAGCCCTTCACAATCCATCTGTGGATTATCTCTGTGGTCAGTGCATTTCTATACCTCTCACTTTGATAACATTTTTCATATGCTCTGCAATGTATTTATTCTCTTGTTTTCTTCACCTCTCACAAATGAAAGGGTTTCTTTAACAAGTGGTTTAGGATTTTCTTGAACTTAATACCTCCAGCATCCTTTCTGCTCACAGCATTGTGCCTGGCAAACTGCAGGCATTCTGTTAATTTTCTTTGAATAATGGAATAAATAAATGGGTAGACCTTAAGGTCAGCATTTCAGGCATTATAGGCTAGATGCAAGGGTTTTCCAGGTGCCAGGTGGGACATCCCTGAAGGTGGTGCTTGTAACAGCCTATTCTTCTCTTTGCATCTTTATTACAAGGTCAGTCAGAAATTGAAAGAGTTACTGCTACTTAAGTTTCAAAATCTCTAAGAACTAGTGGTAGTGGACTAAAACAATTGTATTTCACTAGACTCTTCTATCCTGTAAATAAGAAAGAACCCAAGTCTACAACAGTATTTCAAATTCAATTTATATAAATGCTTGCATTGGATCTGAAGATGTGTGTTTGCCTTCACCCTAACACTACTTTTCATTATTAAACTTGAGGAACACAGTAAAGCTGACTGTATTCACATGACTGCCTGCAAAGCAGATTTGCAGAAAATGGCACTGGAGTGAACATGGAATTGAACAAAAACATGATTAACCAAAGAGGAACTGAAAGATGAAAGATGTTTTCAATGTTTCCAAGCCTTGTAAATGGTTTGGTGAAAAGACAGAAGCTTCGTAGAATACTGGAGAGTGGCTGGGGAGACTCTTTGAAGTTTTCATGGTGAGAGCGACTTGGAATAATTAACAGTAGCCCCAGCTGTGAGGCATTCTGTGGAAGCTTAAGGAACAACTTACTAAGCTTGTGCTGGAACTTTTTGAGGCAAGTTTTAAAAGGTTGGGCATTCATAGAATACATGCTGTTGTATTTCTAGATGATGTCGGGTTTTTCTTGGACATGAAACATATACATTGTGCTGGTTCACTGTGTATAGAAATACAACTGATATTTGTAGATTGGTTTGGCATGGTGGAAATTGGAAGAGGTTCATGAAAGGATACAAACTTTCATCTATAAGATGACTAAGATATGAGGATATAATCTAAAAAATGATAACTATAATTGATAACATTATGTTTAATCATTGATATTTGTTGAGAGTAAAACTTAAGTATTCTCACTAATATAACAAATAAGATGGAAGAAGGGCCTTCCATATTTAGGTAGAATGCCTTGAACTAAGTGACAAGCACTACTGACTGTCTTGCTTGGCAGCTACTTTTGCTGATTAATATAATGAAAAAATAATAACCAGTACATATCAGTACAGTCACACTCTCACAGGAGTTAACTCATCGCATCCCCACAAAACTTCCTGAGATTGGTGTTATAGCTACTAGTAGTGTCCCCATTTTACTGATTGAAAGCCGAGGCACAGGGCTATCCAGTAATGTGCCGGTGTCACAGAGTAAGAGTTCTTGGATCTGTGCCCTCAACCATCTCTCGATCCTACATATTATTAAGAATTATATGGATGATTCAAGGTAGCTAATGTATATAATAAGTCAGTTAAAGTCAGATTTTGATCATATTAATGGAAGGCGGTATATGTTTGGCTAAGGAGTTTAGTTTTTAGAGTATAGGCAATGAGGAGTCAGTAATCATATCTGAGCAAGGGAATGACTTGTGTAAAGCAATGGTTAAAAAATTATTAAAAGATTTCACTGGAATATGTAAATAAATTGATAGTGAAGGCACTTGAGACAGGGAGACTAGTGGGTCATCATCACAGTGGTCCATATATCAGTTAATGAGGGATTATAGCAAATAAAATAGAAAACTACCAGGAGGTAGTAACAGTCTAGTTACTTTATTCATCATACTTCTCCTGTTTCCCTTTGTCTTCACTTTCCTATAGCATGTTTATCTTAATTCAAAAATGGTGTTTAGTGCTTATTTTTAAGTAAATTTTTATAGGAGAGTGACAGATCACAAGTTCTAGTGTAATGAAGGATCAGAGTGAAGCCATCCATGTAGCCAGCATCCAGATGAAGAAACAGATCATTATAAGCACCCAAGAATCTCCAGTATTCCCCCGTTCCATCATTACTTTCCTCTAAGATTGCCTCTTTTTGAATAGTGTATACATATATATATAAAATCATGTCATAGGTATTCTTTAAAGTATGGCTTCTTTTACTTAACATTTTGATGATAGAACTCACTGATACTGTTGCATCTAACTGTAGTTTGCTCATTCTCATAGCTGTGTAACATTTCACTATATGACTACACCACAATTTAGTTGTCACTTTTACTACCAGTGGAACTGCTAATTCTGGGTTATTACAGTACAGTCTGCACATTCTTGCATGTGTCTTTCAGTGAATATGTGCATGCATTTCTGATATACACATAGGACAGGAGCACATTTTGAACATTGCAGAATCCTAGGATATGTACATGCTCAGCTTTAGTAATAACTGCCATACAGATTTGTTAAATTGGTTGTAGCAATTTACATGCTTACCAACAGTGCCATGGATGGTTCCAGTTATTCCACATAACTTGCAAAGACTTGCTATCATGTGTCTTTTTAAATTTAAGCGTCTAGTGAAGTGGTATATGCACAATTCCTTGATGTCTAATGAAGTTAAACAAGTTTATATGTTTATTGTCCATTTCAGTATCCTTTTCTGTTCACTTCATGATGAATGCAAAAATCCTACTTTTCTCTGTACCTTGAACACCTAGTATACTGCCTGACACAGAGTAGGTACTCAGTTGTTTGATGAATGGATTAATACATGTAAGACTATTAGGATAAAGCAAATCTAGCATCATGTTAAAACCCTGTACTTGACATAGATGAGTGTGCAATAAATACATACTAAATGGATGTAAATAGCATTTCTAAGTTTCCTTGAAATATATATCTTTCACAAAGCAATTATGCTCTTCCTGTCTTACCCAGTTATCTCCTGAGGAAAGTGATTTTGTGTTTCTTTTGACGTTGTCACCCTTGATCATATTTGCATGCTCGGTTTTTAATGTTATTCTTTTTTAAGGCCAGTCTTACCTGTATATATCCCTTCACAGTTCTTTGTTACAGTGTCACAGAGATTAATATGATCCCTAAATAAAAACTTGTGACCTAGATACACTGTGTTACAAAGACTTTCACCTTACTGAATGTGTGGGTGTTATTTTTTTCACAATTCTTTCCAACAGATAAGCATGATCAAAGAAAAAGTCTGTTCTTCTTCTTACCTGAACTTTCACTTAGTAATTTCTTTTTATAACCTGGAACTTTATAATGCATTATCTACTCTTAGAGAGAAGTAATTTTTCTTTGGATCCAAATTAGAGCTCTACTAATGCCAGATCCTATTGCTTCAAAATTAGGTCACTGAGGCATACTAGGGCAGCCCTAAGATAAAAGTACATTTCCAGGCATTCAAGTGATAAAATAGAATCTTAGAGCCAAAAGAATTGGTTGGCTGAAATTGTTATGCAAGGAAACAATTGAGAAATGATTTTCATATAAAAGTAAAAAAAAATGCTGAATACTCTAACAATATTTCACATAATTAAATATTTTATAATGTGGAATCATGAACTACCAAATAAATTATCTGACTGTAAATACATAATTGTCCAATACAGTGAGAATTCATAAAATATATTTTAACACATACAGAAGTCATATACCAAATGTCTCTTTATATTCATCATCATAATGAGGACAATAATGATTATAAAGTCTAATAATAGCTCTAATATTTATGGAGTCTTTACTGTGTGCTGAACATGCTGCTGAGAGTTATATATAATAAATATATTATTGCAATTAAAGGATGTCAATGAATAACAACAGTTTAAACTCGATAAGGTTCAGTTTCATCATAATCCACTTAAATTATGTCTCGTGAGAAAATATAGGTCAGTTTATTTGGAGGAATAGTAACCGTGAACTATCGTATAGTGAAGGCCTATGTAGTTAAGGGTTCTAACAACTCTTTAAACCCGCAAATTCAGATTAATTATAATATTAACAAAGTTTACTGCTTAACAAAAGAATGAAGGAAGTACGGCGATCACTATGTCTTTTCTTATAGCATTTAGAATTTGTAATACCTTTCATTGTTAAAAGATCCCAAAATGCAAAGGGGTACATGCACTCCAATACCTAGAGCAACAATATCCACAATAGCCAAAATATGGAATGATCCCAGATGTCTATCGAGAGAGTGAATGCATAAAGGTGTGATGTGTGTGTACGTATGTATATACACACAATGGAATATTATTCAGCCATTCAAAAAAGAATGAAATCTTGCCATTTGCAACAACATGGATGAAACTAGAGTGTGTTATGCTAAGGGAAATAAGCAGAGGAAGACAAATACTATATGATTTCACTCATGTGGAATTTAATAAACAAAGCAGATGAACATAGGGGAAGGAAAGGAAAAATAAGAGGAAAACAAAGAGGGAGACAAACCATAAGAGACTGTTAACCCCAGGAAACAAACTGAGGGTTGCTGGAGGGGAGGGGGGTGAGGGGATGGGGTGCCTGGGTGATGGGCATTATAGGGAGGGCATGTAATGTAATGAGCACTGGGTGTTGTATGCAACTGATGAAACTCTACCTCTGAAACTAATAATATGCTGTATGTTAATTAAATTGAATTTAAATAAGAAAATTTTTGAAAGATCTTGAAATGCTTAGTGAAGCAGGTTAGCTCTGAATTTCCTGTCGTTTGTGTTGGGCTGGCAGAAAGAAAGGGCTACTTAAGATGGCGAAAGTCCCCGCCACAAAACCTGAGCTCCGACAGGAGAACAAAGACCTAAGCAGGAATCTGAAAACCCTCCCACCCCGGGCTCCCGTGGACCAATGGGACCCTGACAAACGGGAATCTGAGACCCCCCACCCCGGGCTCCAGGGCACCAATGGGACCCCGACCAGCAGGCGAAATATCCAAATAAGGGAAACTTGCCAAAAGACCCCTGAACTCCCCTAGAGGCCCCTTAAAAGCCCCCTTCTCCCTGCCTTGGGCGTGACTTCCGCCACTCGGCTTTCCAGAGTCAAGGAACCTCACTCGAGGGTGCCCACCTCCTCCAGGCGCAACTTTCCTGGCTCCCCTTCTCCTGAGCCCTGAAACTTCCCCGGAGAGTGTTTTTAATAAATCTTGCCTTGCACCCACTTTGCCTGGTGTTGTGTTTATCTCGCCGGAAAAACTTTAGTTTGTGTGTTTTAAGCTTGACACACATTAACCTCACGTCCACTTTCTCCTTTATTTTTAGGGTATAACTGGTATAAATCCTAGGATTCATAGTGTCCTAGAAATGTCTAGCCTGCTAAAATAGAGGTCGTTAAGTAAAAGTTTTATAATAGAGACTTGACTGTTGGTTCACGGAAAATTTTTAAATCCCATTCCATGAAAACTTGAAGAGAATTTTCTGCTTTGAGAGTATAATTATCAAAATTTTACTATTCATATTTTTCCATATGTAACTTTTTCACTAATGAAATCTCCATCCCAATTTATATAGTCTTGATCATTTTTTTTCTAAGAGATTTATACTATACATGTCAGTAATATTTGTGTCATTTTAGGGATTTAGCTTTGGATTTTTGTCAATTACTCAACCAGGAGCAGTTGATGAAACTTGATCTCTTAGGAAGATTAAAACTTAATGCTCTCGCTTATCATCTTTACCATATTCAGATTAATTCTTGACATGGGGCTGGTTATGTAATATAAAAAACTAAAAAGGATATATGAAATATTTTGTTTTACCAATAAAATTCCAAACCTCAGATCTGTAGGGAACGTGCTCTGTATTCCTTTTACTACCTGGAAAAGAATTTAATAGTAATATGCTTATTGTTTATTTTCTGGAGAAAAACCCATATAGGAAAGAAAAAGAAATGTTAATTTTTAGATTTTTTTTTTTTTAAAGAATATTATGGGGGAGGGAATTTTCTAGAACATTTACATGTATAAGATAGTGAATTCTTCCTCTTCACTTTTTCATGTTCTAGGAGTTTTTAGGAGTGTGCAGGTTAAGTTATAGGAGGTAAGGAAGTACATAAATCCTGTGAATTTCTGTAAGTATGTATGTATATTTGTGCAAATATGTGTATGTGTGTGCATTTGCTCTCTTTGCCAAGTCTGAAAGTAATGAGTCAGCACTTTGATATAAGGATCCTTTCTAATCCTTATTTTGGAAAGAGCTCCTGGCATGCAAATGAGTGGCTGGAGTTAATGAGCCATAAGGAGTGGTTTATTTGGAGTGGAAATGAGCTAAAAAAATCAAAATAAACATTTACTTTGTTAGGCTTCAAAAGCGTCATTTAGACACAGAAAAAAAATGTTAAAATGATTTATCACCTTCTTTATCAACAAGGACAATATTACTACCAAGTTCTCCATGGGAAGTATTAGGAAACAATAGGAGTATTAATTGTTTTACATTACTGGTATCTTTTGGAAGGGAAGTGTTAAAATACAATCTTACAACATTCTTAAAAATGCAATGAAAGCATCATGTTTCATACCTGTTGCTCATTTTCAGCAACCACTGGACATCTTAAAAATAAGAAGTGTTTTATATTATTTGTGCAGTTGTTAACAGGAAAGCTATTGTGTAAAAATGTCATTTAAAATTCCTTTTTCTGGCAGCCTGGCTGGCTCACTTGATTTAGTGTCTGCATTCCTAGGGTCCTGGGATTGAGCGCACATCGGGCTTCCTGTCTGGTTCTGCCTCTCCCTCTGCCCCTGCTTCTCTCTGTCTCTCTCTGTCAAAGAACGAAATAAAATCTTAAAAAAAAAAAAAAATTCCTTTTTCTTTTGAGGGACTATTCTTGGAAATTCTGAAAGCCAAGTATAAAGGTGAACTTACACAGTGCTCAAAATGTAGCTCTGGCTTACCTTGTTCTTTGTATATTTACTGGTATATATGGATATTGCTGAAGGCTTAAAGGTCCCAGTATTGTTTAAATGATCTAAGACTTCTAATGCTTTTTTCAAAAGAAACTAAAGTCTGAAAACAGTTAACTCATTTTCATGCCAAAATGTTAAGATCTATTTCTGGTTATTTCTATCTCTTCTTTCTATGTCAAGCATTATTCAAATACAATCTCTAAAGCATTGTTAGTTTTATAGATAAATTATGCCTGTACATTCACTGTATGATAATGTCAAGGAATACAAACAATTCATCAATTTTAAAAAAAGATTCCAGTATTTTATTCCCTGAGCAAATATAACTGGAGAGGTTATATCCTTGTCACTAGTCCCAGCTGCCAGAGTTATCATACTAGGGTACTTTACAAATAGTTACTTATTGAAGGAATTATCAGTATTCCTATTGAGGGGTGAGGGCATTGGGAATAATAGAGTGTAGAAAGATTCCTGGATTCCAGATTAGGATTTAATTCTCAGAAGCCAACCCACTAGTGAGATTGTTGTCAGTGGACTATTTCAGATTCTATGGTTTTAGGAGAAAATCTGCTGTAGAATATAAGGAAAGGTGCTTATCTCTTTTGTTGTGACCTATTTCTGTTTCTCTCTCTTTTTTTCAAAGCCTTTTGGATAGCTGTTTTCTCTGGTCTTGCCTATATTGTTGAAGAACCTTTCCTCAGAGGTGCTAATATAATGCCATTAGCATGAGAAGTGCTAATCACTTAGACAGGAAGATAGAATCTTTTTTTTTTAATTTTTTATTTTTTATAAACATATATTTTTATCCCCAGGGGTACAGGTCTGTGAATCACCAGGTTTACACACTTCACAGCACTCACCAAAGCACATACACTCCCCAATGTCCATAATACCACCCCCTTCTCCCAAACCCCCTCCCCCCAGCAACCCTCAGTTTGTTTTGTGAGATTAAGAGTCACTTATGGTTTGTCTCCCTCCCAATCCCATCTTGTTTCATTTATTCTTCTCCTACCCACTTAAGCCTCCATGTTGCATCACCACTTCCTCATATCAGGGAGATCATATGATAGTTGTCTTTCTCTGCTTGACTTATTTCGGAAGATAGAATCTTAATCAGAAAACTATTATCCTGATACTGCAACCTTAACAAAATTAAGAGAGGCAAGACAAAGGCTACCTGTAGATACTTTCTACTAATTGGATCATTGGGTGGTTCAGGCAGCAGACACTAAGCCTGGAAGTGGGGAAATGCAGTTGAATGCAAGATCAGTTTAGGCAGAGTAAAAGCCACTTATTTCAGCCAAAATCCAAATAGAAACACAGTATTCAGGGGTATGTTTTTTCACAAGACCAGAAACCCATAACAATGACATTATTCATTCACCTCTAGATGTTCTCCCCTCAGGGCCTTTTTATTAGTCCTTTTATAGACCAGCTTCCTTTCTAGCTGACTCCTAAAATAGGTAGATATGTCTTAAGTGTAATTTAAAATAAACTGGATTTGCATTTTTTTCTATTTTCTTGCATATTACTGTACTCTAGACTAGAATAAACCTTTACTGGGCGCTATGCCAGTCAGCCTAATGGTGAGAGAAGCCCAATCTGGTGTTAATAAAGTGTTGCTTTATACTAGTACATGTTCGAATATCTTTGTGGGCTATAACCGAATTATACAGTTGTTATGGGAACATAAACTCTCATGTATATTTTTAAGCATTTCTTTTGCCTGGACTAAAATATGTTATCGTATAGACATTATGATATTGATGCAGTATTTGTCTTCCACCTGTTTTTAGTGGTTATACTTTCCTTTTTTTTTTTTTGAACTAGTATTAATACAATTAAGTTCTTGTCTGGGTAGATGCATTTTTTCCCTTGTATTTTCAATTATTTTATGTCATTCTAAGGGTGGTATCATTAAATATGGATAGTTTGACATTCTCATGTTATTTTGGCGTGTTTTATATAAGAAGAGTTGTCTGAAATCAAAGCCATACTTTTTGTAACAGTGCACTTATTCTCTAAACCTCTTTTTAAGAAATTAAAAAAATACTCATTTTCTCATTTATTCAGTAAACATTTACCTAGCTTCTCCTCTAAGCCAGCCACCGTGGTAGGTGCTAGTTATACTACACTCAAGGATCTGTAATTATGGTAAAATGATAGAGACAGACGTTAAGCAGATAGAAAATTACAAATTGTAGCAAACATATGAAAGAAAAATTGTAGGTGTTATTTGAGGAAATAATGGGGGTGAGGTGAAGGTGGTTTTTATTTGGAAGATCAGGGAAGTCATCTTTCAAGAGTGCTATTTATAGCATAACTTGAAATATGAATAGTCAGTAGTTAGGCAGAGATTTGGGGACAGAACTTTTTAAACAGACAGATGGGTGTGTGCAAGAGCCCTGAGGTGGAAAAGGCTCAGTGTAGTACAGGAGTTGAAGGAAAGCTGGGCAGGAGAATGGTTCTCAGAATGGCTGGAATATTTTGAAGGAGCTGATTCACGCAGTATCTCACAAGCAGGATGACCATCCATCTGGGTCGCCGTGGGAAGCCTTGCTGATCTGACAAAATGATTCGTAATGCCTGTACTAGCAAAAGTACCTCAATTTGATGTTCAACTATATAGTCAGCCTGCTTATGAATTAGGGGGTTTGTTTGTGTTTATTCTCAGCAAATTGGAACCTGTTAAAGTATTTAAGCAGTGAAATAACAGGATCAAATTAGCATTTTAAGAAAATTCTGGCAGTGAAGTTGTAGAGTTACAACTCTACAAGTGGCAGGTAGAGTTGAGAAATCAAGACTGGGACGGGAGACCAGGTAGTCCACAGCGCACGCAGTAGGTCAGATGCCACATGTCAGTGGTTTGGATTAGGGGTTTAGCAGTGAAGAGGAAGAAAAGTCGTGGACTCCACATGTATTTCAAGGGCAGACTCAGGAGGCCCATAAACCACAGGTCTAGTCATAGCACTACCTTTCTTCATTTCAGTAGAAATTCATAAAGGCATGCAATACCCAAACCAAAATTGTATTTTAACTGACTTCTTAAAAACATGCAAAGTGTCTCTCTTTTATTGGCATCCTGTCTTCTGATTAACCTGTAGCAAGCTTTTGGAAAGCGTTGCTGTCAATAGTTGATCTAGGAAAGTAGTACAGGGTTTTGGTTGGTTTCCAGCCAAGGCTCTAGAGTCAGAGGGCCTGGGCTGAATTTTAGCTCTGCCATCTGCTGGTAATGGTAACGGAGAGTCCCTGACCATCTCTGGATCCTTGTATCTTATATGAGCTTAATGACAGTGCCCATCTCATGGAGTTGTTGTCAAGATTAAATGAGCTAATATTTAGAAAATGCTTGAAGAATTTCCAGGCACATAGTAATCTTTGTTTTATGCAATTTTTTGCTAAATAATTAAAAATGGATAGCTGTGTGCTTTATTAAAGTGCAGTTTGATCAGAGGGTTAGTAGGATAATTTCTTATATATATAAGAATAATATATATCATAAATATAAGAATATATAAGAATAAGAATATATATATGTATGATATTTATATAGCCTATGTACATTATCTGTTTATAACTAGTAAGTCCCTTAAATATAAATAATAAATGATTATCTAGACTAGAATCCTGGCTGGAATAAGATTAAAGAAAGGGTTATATTTTTGAAAGAAAAACATTTGTAGGCTTAATTTCTTCAGGCTATTTAAAGTATGGGTTTTCCATCTCAGCCTAAAATTAGATCTATATTTACAGAATGTTAGCATGGAAAGCTATTATAGATGGCTTTAAAAAAAAAAAAAACTTTTTTTTTTTTTTTTTGTTGTAGGGATGTAGAAATTAAGGCTTAGAAAAATTAAGTTACTTGGCTTTTGAGAGGAAAAATTGTCTAAAAAGTTATGAATGTTAAAGACAGAATTTTAGGGGCACCTGGGTGGCGCAGGGGGTTAAGCCTCTGCCTTTGGCTCAGGTCATGGTCTCGGGATCCTGGGATTGAGCCCCACATCGGGCTCTCTGCTCAGCGGAGAGCCTGCTTCCCCCTGCCCCTCTGCCTACCTCTTTGCCTACTTGTGATCTCTCTCTCTGTCAAATAAATAAATAAAATCTTTAAAAAAAATAAAAAGAATTTTATTGCTAATAAAATCTAATACGGTCCCTCTCTAGATGGTTTTCAGTACTTCAAAAAGCTGTGAGATGTATTTGTGAAATTAAAGAGACTCATGGGTGGTATATGTGCTCTTCTGGGATGGAAAAACAGCCTTCAGATACAACTGGTTGGAAACAGAGTAGACTGTCTCCCTTCTGTGATGTGAAGAATGAGGGCCCTGCTTCCCTGACCAAAATGTTTCCCTTCTTACCTGCTACGTGGCTTGCATTTCCATCATTAATGATGCATTTCAAATCTTGAGGATTTTTTTTTGTTAAGTAACCTCGTAGTAAAACAAAAATTGCTTGCTGGGGCATCTGAATCTAAAAGTGTATTATCTAAGGATTTCTAGGAAGAGCATGGAAATTATAGCATGGAAATCACTATGTTGGATTCTTGAGGAACTTGTTAAAAATGCAGACTTCAAAGCCCAGGCCAAGATCCACTGAAATCATCTCTGAGATATAGACTCCTCAAATCTTTTATTTTTCTCTATTTAGCTATCTTTAGAAGCCCTAGGTCTTTGTCATCCGCTCCTCAAGTTAGAGTTCTGCATGCTAAAGTCTGAGAACCACTCATGCCAGTGGTTAACTCATGGAAATGAGTGACAGGGTGCCATTGAGAGTGCAAAGGATGACCTTTGTCTCCATTATGGTGCTGTTTGAATGCCATCTGAGTATCCCATTTATTATCACCAGTGGTGTTTAGAAAGTTTGTAATAAACCAAAACCATGAAGTCCTATTTCTACTCTTAGAATATTAAAGCAGGGGAAATCATTTCAGTTTAGGGGTGCCTATGTGACTCAGATGGTTAAGTGCCCTGCCTTTGGCTCAGGTCATGATCTCTAGGTCCTGGGATTCAGCCCCATGTTGGGCTCCCGGCTCAGCAGGATGTCTGCTTCTCCTTCTCCCTTTTCCTCTCCCCCTGGTCATGCTCTCTCTCTTCTCTCTCTGTCCCAAATGAATAAATAAAATCTTAAAAAAAAAAAAAAACATTTCAGTTTAATTTGCTTCTGGTTGATAGTTCAAAAACTGTGTGTCTGATAATCTTTGAGGTCTCAACTGATTTGTCTGCCTTGATGATAATACAAACAGGTTAGGGAATTGTTTTAGCAGATACCTGATATATCCATTTGAAGTATAACTTGCATAGTTTTCACTTGAGGCAGAGACTATCTAGAGTTATCATTATACCTCTCAGCCCAATTTTGTTTCTTTCCCACTGTTCTCCCATGGCTCTCCCCTATTAGAATACCTGGAGTCTGCAACTTACCCTCTTTGAGCACACCTTCATTCTGAGCGAGCTTCATAAACAGCCTTCTTTAAAAAAAAAATACCAAAAAAAAAAAAAAAAACAAAAAAACCTCTCACTGAATTTAACACCCTGCTGTCCTAAACCTGATGTTGCTGTGAGGATTTAATTAGATCATTTACATGAAAATATTCTGCTAACTGTATTATATGAAAGTCAACTACTGTTACTGGTTAAGGACCTGAAAATTCTTGTTATTCCTTCTGTTTCCTTTTGCAGTCATTCCTTCCATCATTTCTGTCTCAGAACTGTGGTCTCAATTATACTAGTTAACAAAAGTATCAAGGTGATGCTGGCCTCATGAAATGAGTTTGGAAGTGTTCCTTCTTTTTGGGGGGAAAAGTTAGAAAAAGATTAGTATTAATGCTTCTTTATATGTTTGGTAGAATTCACCAGTGAAACCATTCTTTTGTTTGTTGGGAGGTTTTTGATTACTGATGTAGTTTTCTCACAGGTGAAAAGTCTGTTAATATTCTTTTTCTTCATGATTCAGTCTTGGAAGTTTGTATGTTTCTAGGAATTTATCTGTGTCTTCTAGGTTGTTAGACTTGGCATAACAAAGTCGATTATTTTAAATAAAATTTTGTCTCTGGTACTAATCAATAAGATCCATTTGCATGGGCTTAATTTGGTTTATTTAGGTACAACTAATGTGTATATATATATATATATATATATATATATATATATATATATATTAAAGATTTTTATTTATCTATTTGACAGACAGATCACAAGTAGGCAGAGAGGCAGGCAGAGCAAGGGGGGGAGCAGGCTCCCTGCCCAGCAGAGAGCCCGATGTGGGGCTTGATCCCAGGACCCTGAGATCATGACCTGAGCTGAAGTCAGAGGCTTAACTTCCTGAGCCACCCAGGCACCCCTATATATTTTTAATAAGAGAGAGCCTGCGTGCATCCACAGGAAGTGTGGGGGAGGGGCAGAGAGAATCTAAGCAGGTTCCATGTCCAGTGCAGAGCCCCACATGGGGTTCAGTCTCATGACCCTGAGAGGATTACCTGAGCTGAAATCAAGAGTCTGATGCTTAAATGACTGAACCAACTACGCGCCCCAGTACAACTAATAATTTTTATCGTCCAGTATATGCAGTGTTCTATTACAAAGCAATGAAAAATTAAAATGTAGTTCTTGGAATTGTTATAGAGATTTTCTAAAAGGAAACAAGAAGAAATACAACTATAATGCAAGTTACTGTAGAATCAGTGCCAGTGTTGATATAAAAAGTGCTGATGGTGGGAGTTTTTATGAAAAAAAGTAAAAGATGCAGTTTAAAGGGGCACCTCGGTGGCTCAGTCATAAAGCGTCCGCCTTCAGAGCAGGTCATGTTCCCAGGGTCCTGGCATTGGGCTTCCTGCTCTGCGGAAAGCCTGCTTTTCTCTCTCTCACTCCCCCTGCTTATGTTCCCTCTGTTCTAAAATGAAAACATGTCAAAGGCTGAAGACCAATAGTACTATTTCAGAGTAGACCTGATCACTGATTTGGAAATGCTGAAGGTGGAAAGTTTGTTCGGGACTATAAATCTGCATAGTTACCAGTGTGACATCCACTTCTGATATATGTCTTGTATTCAAGTACATTGGTTTCAGCATATTTTTAAAGGGCTAAAAAACTGCTTACAATATAAAAATCTGATCGTCTGTTTGGAGTGTTATGTTCTTTCAGTAATGGTTGTTGGAAGCAGGAAGTGACTCCCCAAGGAAGGACTGAAATAATTTGGTTGTATCTGCTGAAATAAAATAATATAGAATAAATTTACTTTTATTATAAACCACCACTCATTTCTAGCAAATATGTATCACATGTAAAGATTGAATTATGTTCAAATATTTTCTGTCTACTGCTCCTTCCACATGTTAATTGAATTTCTACTCCTCTATGGTAAGTTGAAATATTTGGCTTAAAGCAAATAAGCCTTAAATTAGCTGTAGATATATTTTGAAAATTTCAAGCAGATATCTAGGAACAATCATATTCTGATGCGTGGAAATCAGTGCTGCCTCATTTGGCGTATACTGACAGAGGCTGTGTGTGTGTGTGTGCAGAGACTCAATTCCTTCCAGGAATTTCAGCGCTGGGTCTTAGGTGCTGTGCTGGAACCCAAGAGAGGGTGGAAGCAGGCCCTATTTCTAGCTGGAGATGTTGGAAAGCAGGCAGGAGAAGCCTGAGGAGAATTCTTAAAGGATGTGACCTCAGACATATTTTGATGACTGAATAGGAGCTTGGTCAAGAATAGAGATGGAGGTGGCAAAGAAAGGAAAACTAGGCAGATCAAATTTTTTCCAAATACTATCTTTTTGTAGATATTTTACTGTTAAAGTAGAGATCAAGGAGGAGAAATAATTAGTGATAAGCTCTACAAGTTGCAACTTGACATTCTTAGCAGTAGGAGTAAGCATCACTTCTTTGCTAACCGATTGTAGCTTTGGCAATGTCTTTGGTAAGCTGAATTTTAAATGGTGCAAATGCTTAAAAGAAATTGGATTATATGATAGGTGAGATATTAGAACTGCTAACTAACAAACCTGAACATGCCTTGGGGAGAGACAAAGTTTACTGATGATAAGACATATAGTAATGTTTTATGATTGTACTAATCAGGAAGTGACCTTGACAGGATAAGAAGTGAGCTGTGGAGTTTGCGGGTTTTGCCGAAAATGGAATCTTTTTCTTCAAATGAATATTTTAGAGCTATATCATGCTTTCCAAAAATTGTATTAGAAATTCTATATATTCCAGCACATTTTTAGATATAGTGGGTTGCTGGTAATATAACTTACAACATTGGCCGGGAAAATTCTAGAGATTCTTGTGTGTCCGTTTGACTTTAGAGACCTGCCTGAATTCGCTCTCAAAGGGAGCATGAACCAGTGTGGGTGCTTTCTATACATGCTGCAAATGCGTAGTAGACTCCTAGGGATCAGTGGCAGAGTGGTAGAAAAGGAGAAGTCAAATTGCAAGCATGCACAAGGATTTTTATCCGTTTCTTTTGTTTTGTTTTGCTAAGTACGATTTGCATTGGTGTGCTACAGTTTCCATAACAAAGTGCCACAGACTGGGTGGCTTAAATGACAGATTTTATTTTCTCACAGTTCTGGAGGCTGGAAGTCCAAGATCAGGGTGTGTGCTAGGTGGTTTTTTTTTTTTTTTTTTCCTGAGGGTCTTTCCTCTTGGCTTTAAATGGCCATCATCTTTCTGTGTGTTCATGTGGTCTTTCTTCTGGGGGTGTTTGTGTCCTGATCTCTTCTTCTTAGAGGGACTTTAGTCATACTGACTAAGGGCCCACCCTAATAACCTTACTGATCTCTTTAATGTCCCCATTTTCAAATGCATTCGTATTCTGAGATGCTGTGGCCCAGGGCTCCAACTCATGAATTTGATGGGGACACATTCAGCCAATAAAGAGTCCTCAGGGCTTCAAGCAAGTATTTGATATTGAGCAGCACTTGGTAAATGAATACATATTTGAAAGAATAAATGGAACAAAAAATGAAAGAGTAGAGAGAAGCTGATGTCAGAAGCTGACTTGGATTGTATGTACAACTATGACAAGGAAATACATGCTACGTGGGCATTCACTTCTGCAGCCCCCAGAGGTAAGAGAATGGGATGAGGAGAAGGTAGTCGGAGATGCTAAGCAGTTCAGAAACTTGGGCATAAGTCAAGAAGGTCTATTCATAGCAGTTGTCTCAGCCTTGATACTAGTTAAATGTGAGTATTTTTGACTACTCAAACCATAACTTGGAAGGAAACAAAATACTGTAGAGAAAAGCATCTGCTTACCAAGAGGGTCCATCTTCCTACATACTCTGCCTGGAACCTAATTATAGCTGAGGCGATGTTGTGCATCTCCACGCCTTTTTCCTTGTTGGGCACGCTAGACGACCGCAGTTCTCCATTGCCCTGGCATATATATGGACTCTGTGACTGCATTCTGCCAAGGGAATACAAGTGGAAATAATGCTACTTACAGACCTGGCCATAAAACATCCATGCGGTTGTCCTTGTATGCCTGCTCACTCTCTGTCTGTCTCATATTCCCACCTGTGTATATACCAGAAAGCAAAGAATAACAAAATGGTGAGTCACAGACTAGAAGGAGGTTATATTCCAGAGCCACTGCTTGGAGAAGAGCGGTTCAGGAGGAATTTTGGACAGGGAACACCACTTCGGACTTTATATGATCAAGAAACCTTTATAATGTTAGGCTGCTGAGAGTTGAGGGTTGTTTGTCAAAGCACTTACTCATCCTAATACAAAATTGGTACTTTGAAGTGATGGGCCATAATAACATAAAGATTGCATCAACTTAGTGGTCAGGGGACATAGTAAGGAAGCTAACTAAGGCTGCAAGATGGCCTTCCCTATTATTAGGGGGCAAAACATCGCCCCACATTTGGGAGGCAGAACATACATAGATATCTCTAAAAGGGTGAAAAACAGAACTTCATTAGTCTGTGTTGGCTCTGATGAGCTGGCAAAAAAAATAAAAATAAAAATAAAAGATTAAAAAAGATGAACTAGGGAAAGAATTTCTGGTTTGTGGCCAAAATGGTAAAGAATAAAGTATAGAAGTTCAAGGCTCTATACAGGTTTGGAAGTCAGCTGATTCTGGAACTTAAGCAGTTAGAGACCAAATTACTGTGACCATAGAGGAAAAGTGAAGTGAAGGGTGTGTATTTGGCCTTCCCACATAAGTGTGATAGACTTCAGTTGACTGCTGCTTCATTTGAGTCTGCTTCCCTCTTTCTCTCTGCCTGCCTCTCTACCTACTTGTGATCTCTCTCTCTCTGTCAAATAAATAAATACAATCTTAAAAAAAAAGAATTTATCCAAAAGGTAATGAAATATTTATAACTGTTACAGAAATACTGTAAACTGGATTTTTATAGTAAATGACCTCTTAGATTGATTCTAATACAGCTCTAGTGTATGTCTTTAGGGTTTTTTGTTTTGTTTTGTTTTGTTTTTGTATCTTCTGAACTTGGCTATGACTACTCATATTTTAGTATCTCATTTTTGGTAGCCAATTTACATTTTTAAGATTTCAGTTTTGGGGGCACCTGGGTGGCTCAGTGGGTTAAAGCCTCTGCCTTTGGCTCAGGTCATGATCCCAGGGTCCTGGGATGGAGCCCCGAAACGGGCTCTCTGCTCAGCAGGGAGCCTGCTTCCCTTCCTCTCTCTCTCTCTCTCTCTGCCTACTTGTGATCTCTTTCTCTGTCAAATAAATAAATAAAATCTTAAAAAAAAAAAGATATCAGTTTTGCTCTATTATGAAGATTGGATAAAGCTCTCATAATAAGTAGATTTTATGATATTTATTCATATCTTCTCAGTCTTTAATAACCAACACCATAAAGGAACCCATAGTACAGACTTGGTGGGTTTATTTGTATCCAGAGCATTACCATCAATGTTTAGAATGTAATACTGAAGTTATTTATGTGATAGCTTATGTACATGTATATAAAAGAAAAAATTAGTCTTAAGAGTCAGGTTCTTTTTTCTTTCCTATTTCTCTCTTTCCCTGTGTGTGTGTGTGTGTGTGTGTGTGTGTGTGTGTATCTTTCTCTGCCTCTGTCTCTCTCTCTGTTTCTCTGTGCATGTGTCCTTTTAATTCAACCAGTAATGTAGGAGAAATGGATGAATAACATACTTCTCCAAAAGCTCACCCTCTAGTCATTGAATATGGTACATTGATGGTATTCTATTTATTTTTAAAAAGTAAAATTATTTTGTATTCCACATAGTAAATACCAAATCAGAATCCCTTTTTGCTGTTAAACTAAATGTTACAAATAAAATAATATTGATGCTGGGAACTGTTGAGCAATTAGATACAGATATGGTCAATTAGGACAGTGAGCCAACATAAGACTTAAGCCTTTATTCATTTACTGCAACAGTACAAGCAAAAGATATAAAAGAGCTGCTTGCTCCCCAGTGACCTATTCATCCCCAGGGAATGACCCTGAGTGGGTATGCGGGGCGGGGGGGGGGGGTGCGGGGGGTGTGTAGCACAGGTGGGGAGAATTGCTCACTCTCAAAGACTTCAGATAGGACTCCTGAGTCTAGGGACCTGTGGGTTCGGGCCCAGAGAGAGCAAGCCTAGGAGTAGAAAGGTACTGAGTCAAAATGGAAAAAAATGTCTCAACCATGATCCTCCACTAAGGAGGCCTCTGCATGGAGGTGCCTGGGCTAGGAATGCAGAGTTCCATATAAATGTGCTGGCCCAGGGGTTGGAGAGAGGAGGACTTGAGGCCTTTACTGCAACTCTTTCCAGAGAACTACTAGTTCTTACGTGGTTCTCCCCAGGAGGCCTGCCAGCCAAAGCTTTGCTCGGGCCTGTGGTTGGACCCGAAAGATGACACATAGGGTTGTGGCTTAGAGCTGAGTCCTCAGGAGCTCACTAAGCATCAGACATTGTGGCATTCAGTTCCCTTAAAAGCAGGAGGAGTTTGGGCTAATTATTTGCCCCATTTTACAGATAAGTTACCTGATTTTCAGAAAGCTCCTGTTACTTGCCCAATAGCTTTGTGCTATCTGGTCTGTCAGCTAAAGAGAGCCAGGTCTACTGCACCTATTTACATATACATAACATTAGTTTTGGTGAGAGTTTTCAGAGTGTCTTGTGTTAAATACCAGTGTCGTGATTAATGGGTCAGTTATTTGCTGGAGTGTGGTGAAGGGTGAACTTTTCCTGTGCATGGACACTTGATAAAATTACAGGTTCAAATGGTTTTATTAAAAATGTGACAAGACGCCGTGCTTAGATGCCGTGCTTCTAGTGGATTCAAGAACAAAGGGAAGGTCAAGTCAAGAGAATTCTGCTTCAAGAAGCACAAAATCGTCAATCTTTTATGGTCTTGGAGACTGTCCCGATTTTGTACTATGGGTGAAAAGAATTTAAGTTTGTTTCTTAGCACAGTACATCTAACTAATAGTAGAGATGGGATGAGAAATCAGATCTCCTGATTTTTAGTTCAGATCACATGTTACTGTCGAACAAATACAATAGCAGTGGCCATAGTCTTATTCCAGTGTCACAGATGAGAAGAGGAAATGGATACTTGGAGACCAGAAATTCAGTCAGAATTTGAACCTGAACAGACTAACTCCAGCTCTCATGCTTTCAACCACTATGCAGTAATATTTTAATACTGCTCCCATAATATCGTAATAATGGAGATCGTGGTTTCTTATGAATAAGTCTGAAAAATAGCATCATAATACTTAAGCAAGATTTGTCCCTAATTTTTTCCTTATCTATGCAATCATTGTGACTGTTCGTTGTTCCTTTTCCCAGTATGTAAAAAAGTTGTGCTATTATTTTTAGGAAAAATAATATAAACTACATGTATTCTTTTTTTTTTAATCAAGAAATAGTACATTAATCTTTGAACCTATACTGTCCATCTGACGAATTTTTACTACCACAATTTGCAGAGATGTTTACCATTTTAGCTTTTAAAGCTAAATAGAGACAGTTGTGATTTCAGTCTATAAACAGGAAGAAAAACATCTTAATGCTTTAAGCTCTGGTGGTTGTGCAATAAAGGGTGAGGGAGAAAGCTAGAAACAAAACCTCTGAAAGCAATGATGTGCAAAGAATTTGGGGGTTCAGATTTGGGGCTATGATTCATTTTATATTGTGATTATTTTTCTGAGACCATATATATTACCTTTATTTTTATTGTTTTAAAGAGTCACTTATTTGAGAGAGCAGGAGACAGAGAGAGGGAGAGAGAGAGAGAGCAGGGAGGGCCAGAGGGAGAGAAAGAGAAAATCTTAAGTAGACTTCTCACTGACCTTGGAGCCCAACTTGGGGCTTCAATCCTATGATCCTGCGATCCTGATCTGAGCCAAAACCAAGAGTTGGACTCTCAACTGACTGTGCCACCAGGTGTCCTTACATTACCCTTAAATAAAACCCTTTTGATCATGGGAAGTTTTATTACAATTCAGTATATCCAAATGCTTTTGCAATACTTTTGCAATTTAGCTTAAAGAACTACAAATAAAAACAAAACTAAACGAAACTAGTTTCCCTGTCTCTTCTTTCTAGATCAACATGGATGATTCCTTGCTATAAGGTGTTGAGAGACAACTGAATGTGGGGGCGAAGGACTTAGAAACTTCAGCCCTTACCTCCCAGTTGGGAATCAGTGCAAACCCTTGCCATTCCTCTCCTCGATTTTACTATACCCATCTTCTCAGCTTAGGTTTTAAGTGGATATTAAGTGTAAGAGTTATTAAGGTGTTCTAGGATTTGGGATCTCAGAATTTCATTTGTCTCCTGCCTTCTCCTGCCTTTCTGGGCCCTCACAGAGCCAGGCTCCCACAGGGCAGGTAACCCCTATTGGCAGCCATCCTGCCTCCACTTGGCTGCTTTTCCTACCTTTATTTCTGGGCATTCCTGTTGGTCCTCAGTTTCTCTGTTCTGGGTCTCATTCTCTTAGGACCTGGTTAAATGTTGCCTTAACGTTTGAGTTGACCATTTGACATTATGGTTCTTTTTTTTTTTTGAAGATTTTATTTATTTATTTGACAGATAGAGATCACAGGTAGGCAGAGAGGCAGGCAGAGAAAGGAGGAAGGCTCCCTGCTGAGCAGAGAGCCCAATGCGGAACTTGATCCCAGGACCCTGAGATCATGACCTGAGCCAAAGGCAGAGGCTTGCTTAGCCCACTGAGCCACCCAGGCACCCGACATTATGGTTCTTAACATGAAGATTTTGAAAAGTTTTGAACAATGCTGTATGTCATATGCCGTTATATATGCATAATAGCACAGACTTTTCTATGGCCCATGCGCTCACCAACCTCATGGCTGTTCTCAAGGTCCTTGGTGTGAATGTGCCGACCGTGTCTTTAACTGCCTCCCTCTACTCCAGGTACTCCCTGCTCCCTTTACCTCCTGTTTCTTCTCTGTAGCTTAGCACCTCCTAATACCCTGCATGGTGTTCCTAGCTATTTATTCTTTGTTAACTCCCTACTGGATCAGAAGTTCCTTGAGTACATGTTTTTTTGTTTGTTTCTTTTTGTTTTTCATCCACTGCTAAGAACTCCAGAGCCTGGAACAGGGACTGATACCTATTAGCTGTTCGAAAAAATTTGTTGAAGTGATTTATGGGGACACATGACTTTCATTATATTCCAAAAAGGGAATTTTGTTCAGTCAAGGTGTAGTCAGAAGTAATTCTGTTTCGGTTCAAGGTTTATTCTGTGTATCTCCGATCAAACTCGGATCCCAAGTGATTTTGAATAACTCCATTGCATCCTCTGGCTTCTTCTTGTTTTGTCAGGGCCAGTAAGTAATTTGCAAGTGACCTATCCAGCTGCAAACTGAGATATCAAAGTCATCAGGAGCTATAGTGGGTGTGTGTATATATATTGTATATACATATACGGGGCAGAAGTTGAGATAGGAAGGAAAAGCAAAAGTCATGCCTTAAACAAATATTGTCTTAAACAAACAAAAATGTACACACACTTGCATAACACATACAACATATATCATGTATACACCACAAAAGTTGATTCTATGTATTATACACTAAAAATAAAGTAGCTTTCAGAGAAGATATTTACTCGTACTATTTTAATGACAGGTTAAATTATAAGAGTAAAGGTCTTTGATATTACACATGGAGCAAATAAAATAGCATGAGGGAAAAAGTCATCTAGATTGAACTACTTTGGAGCCAAAAGACTGAGCTCTATATTTACTTATTAACAAAAGTTATGAACAACCCTCTTCAGAAACTACCAGAGACCAATGAAGATGTTTTCAAGTGTTTCTCTAATCAGATGAACAGGGGTAGCCATTCATCAGTGTATCACCATTATGTCATCATAATTACCTTAAAGCACAGAAGGAGAATGCACAAGGGTTTCTTTAGGTTGAAGGTTAATTTTAATTAAGGATTGGGGCATAAGTCAGACTTTCTGACTACAGAGTAATTTTTGTACTGCTCTGAGAATTTGCGAGTATTCAATAAAGTTCATAACAGCATTAGTGTTATATGAATAGTCTGTTTAAACTTGGATATAATAGGTCAGGAAAAAAAAAAAACTCAAAACAAAACTGTGACTCTAGTCTTGGATTTTGAAAGCCCCTTTGCCAGAAAAAGAGAATGTGCAGTGGGTTAGAGTGTTAATTGGGGGGAAAATCCCAGGAGCATTTTATCGTCTTCCTAAATAAAAAAAAAAAGCTACTTTTGTTCAAGGTCTATACACACAGGGGGCTATGACGCTCTGATTTTTTGTGAATCAGACAACTGTAATTTCATTGACAAGTATAAGCATGAGTTTTCTCAAAGACAAAACAAAGTTGAGCTTCTCTTGAGTAGTTTCAGGAACCAATGTCCCTTAACACTTCATTGAATTATTTCTATGAAAGCCAGTATATCAAATGAAATGTGATTTTTCTTAATATCTTTGTGTTTACATGTAGAGCAAATGAATTATTTCCATGGCGATAATTTCACAGGGTTTAAAAATTAGACAGAAGGAGCATTATGCTGGAGTATCAGCCCGATGGGGCCTAATACTCCAAACCTTAAAGAAAACTGAATAATTCAGCACAATTCTTCTCTTTCCAGTAATACAAGTTTCTCCTGAGTTAGAAGTAAATGTGTTATTACCTCTGCCAAATCCCACACCATGCAGTACTTTCTGATGCCCCCACATGATCTCCTGTTTGCCATGATAAACTGAGTCGGATAACCTGCGTTTTTGTGCCCATTCAGTTCCATGAGGAGGGAACCTGGAGATTCCCGCTATAGCAGACACCCAGAAATGTGTCCAAGGAAAGAATGAAAAGCTCACAATCACAAACGAAACAGGGACTACCAAGTAGGATTTTTCAGAAGTTACATAACCAGAAATGTCAGATTCAAGATCAGGACCAGAATTCCTGGTGCTCTGTGGTATGTCTGTTATATCTGCTTTCTTATTCCGGACTAGACAATCTTTTCGAGTAAATGTGAGGAGCGGGTATAATTATACACTATGTTGAACCTGCCAGAACTAGGCTGTGCTTAGACTGTGACATTTTGCATGTCTTACTCCTCCCTACCTGCTATCTCAAAGCGCAGGTTTTGGTAGCCACGTTCATCTTGTTTCGCATTATGCTCTAAGACCCTATGTCCCCTCGCACCACTGTCTTGGGATTTTCGTTTGTAACCCTCTTGTGCTGGGCTTCAGAAGCCTGGGGGACTCCCAGAGCTTGAGACCTGACAGACTTCCACTTTATTAACAACTTTTCCTTAGGGTCCTAGGTGAGGCCAATGACATTCTCTGCATTTCTCACTAGGAGGATAGCCTCTTTTTTCAGGCTGCAAGCTTAAGCAGGATCCAACTTTACATTTCTTAAAGGCATAATAATTTTGGTTATGCATAAAATTGGTGCATTTCGTGGTTCTCAGCAAGTTTCCACAAGTGGTTTTTGGCAGAAATAGTTTGTGACCTGGTTTTTATTGCTCTGTCAGCATTAAAATTACTACAGTTACTACAACTCAACAGTAATTGATTTTCACAAGCATCCCTGTATCTCCTGAAGGCCAGAAATCACAAACCCGATCATACTTTTGAACAGAGTAAACATTGCTGGAGGGGAGAGCACTGTGTCAGCCCAGCTTGATTTGAGAACTCCTGTGCTCTCTGTTGACCAACTAAAGGACACATATTCTTCCAGTTCTGGCTGAAGAATAATAGCACATCCCATGTATAGGTAGGGAGTTTTATGCTCCACCACACAGGAGGACATAGTATCTATGGTTTTATCAATTGCAATTTTTTTTTATCCCTGCCTACCTTGTCAGAACCTCTCCTCATCATTGGATTGGGCCCAGGCAGTAGAGCTGTAATGAATATTCGCCTGAAGAACACATATTAGGAAAGTACATCTCCCCTATAAAATCTAAAATTAAAATCATCCAGTGTATTCCCAAGGGGTTATTTGTGATGTCTAGGTTATTGCTTTCCTGGATTATTTTTATTTCTGTTTCCCTCCACTGGCCTATCACTAAAAAAATTTATCATTGCTGATAAGTTATAAATGCAGGCAGGTTTTTAAAAATAAGGACGGCACATTGTTATAATAGAGTGGAACAAATAGGGTCCAACCGTCCTTGAAGATGGTAAATTCAAGTAAAGTGTATATCATCTACGTCGGTGGACTTAAAAACTCTTTGTCTTTTTTGAAATTATTTATATTTAAATTATTCTTATTTTTTACACATTTTCAGAAAAGCAGATTTTTTGTCTTTCATTTCCAACTTTTGTAACTGGTTTAATTCGTCATAGTCTGATATGGTAGTTCTGTTATTTTAACATATAGCTAATCTTTTACCCAAGAGACAGGAAAATTTGTAGTTCAGCCACATTAAAAAACAACAGTATACTCTTTGTTTTTTTCTTTGAGCTGTCTAATTCCTCCAGTGTAAGATTAATTTAAAGTAATTCCTGTCCCCTCCCGTGCGGTTTAATGGAGTGTGTAGGTGCTTATGTATTGTATGTATATGTTTTTAAGAAGAAATATTGAGGAGACATAGAACAGAAATCCATTCATGAACTCACATTGCTTCCATTAGTTGCACATTCATCTTAAATGAGAAACACTGATTAGGGCTGAGCAGATACATTAGGAGCTGATTTGGACTTGATAAGCCCTTGAGAAACCAGACTGCTCTATTATCATTAATGGGTTTTGTAAATTTCTCAATTGCTTTTTTCCAAGGTTTTTATTAGGGAAAGATATATCAATGTCGAAATTGCCTTTGTGTTGTCAGCTTTAAAAACTCATTTGTTGGCATTTACATTGCCTAATTTCCCAAGGACACCATTTATTGCAGAAAGGATTGGATTTGCTCTGTTCTGACCTAAAGGCAACAGCAAAAACAAAACAAACAAACAATCAAAACAAAACAAAAAAAACCCCAAAACCCCACAAGATAAGATAACTAAGTTGCTGGTCTACTTAATTTGATTCTGCTGATGTCAGTGATGGTAGTATGCAAATAAGTTTCCCTGGAGAATAATTATTTTAGAGTGAAGGTTTTTCCTGATCATATACTGTAAGGTATGATATCTTTTTTTAGACTTTATGAGAATATACCTAGTTCAAAATTTGTATGTTCAAAAAAAATTGTATTAATTTAGGTTTTTTGGTTTCTTTCCTTCTTTTTTCCTGAAAAAGATATGAGAGAAAAGCCTGAAGCTACGATTGCATGGACCCCAACCCTAGTTTGCTACATAACAATGGTCAATTCTCATACTTTTAGACCTGTGATTTCTTTATTTGTCGGTTATAGTTGCTAGACTAGATCTTGAATTATGATCAGTTCTAGTACCAAAAATTCATGATTCTATGTAAAGCAAACTGAAAACTCTTAGCGTTGAAGTTATGTTGAGAAGTGAAGAATAAAGAAACGTTTCAAAAATGTTGCTTATAATGAAGTTAAAGAAGTTTATTAAATTTAAAAATCAATGAATTATAATTGTTTTAGTAAGGGAATGTGTTTGTATTATTTGTTTCTTAACACAGGCATAAACATTCTATTTCTAAAACGTAGTTTTGGGGAAAAATACAGAGATGTGTCACAGAATGCCATTTGTGGCAGCAAACCTGCTGCAGATTACAGATCTATCAGGGAGCAGCATGCTTATTTTCTTTTTAAAGATTTATTTATTGGGGCACCTGGGTGGCTGGCTCATTGGGTTAAAGCCTCTGCCTTCAGGTCATGGTCCCAGGATCTTGGAATCAAGCCCCACATCCAGCTCTCTACTCCACAGGGAGCCTGCTTGCCTTCCTGTCTCCCTCTCTGCCTGCCTCTCTACCTACTTGTGATCTCTGTCTGTCAAATAAATAAATAAATAAAATCTTAAAAAAAAAAAGACATTTATTTATTTTATTTATCTGAGAGGGACAGAACTAAGGAGAGAGAACATGAATGAGGGGGAGAGGGGCAAAGGGAAAGGGAGAAATATACTCCCTACTGAGCAGGGAGCCCAATGTAGGTAGTGGGGGGCTTGATCACAGGACCCCAAGATCACGACCTGAGCCAAAGGCAGATGCTTAACCAACTGAGTCATCCAGGCGCTCAGGGAACTGCATTCTAAAATGTATGTGTTCAAATTACATTCCTAAGTTTAATGAAGTGCTATCTTCATATACTATTGCTGAATACTTACTTTCATAATAAAGCAGATATAAATTGATGCCCAGGTAGCCTTACCTGTCCCTTCGCATAGGATCATGAAGAGGGAGAGTGCATTACACTTTGCCTGGAATGTAAAGTGTGAAAAGACCCCTTTGTTGTTTTCCCATTGGCCAGTTTTGAATATGTAAAGGGGTGTTCCTTAGCTGTATTAGTAAGTCCTAGAATTTAACAAGTCACTGCACAGTTAAGCTTCTAGATGAAGGTCCTCCTCTTCCTACATGTTTGGCACATGGGGAGATGTATAGCAATGAAGTGTATATCAAGATCTAGCAAAGAACCCTGCTCTGTCTGGACTCCCATCATTGAGAAATGTTGCTCCTTGATTAATAGAATCCTCAAGAAGGCAAGTATTGAGCACCCCAGGAAAGCATTTGCTTGATAATATATCTTGATATTTTCCTTTTGAAACTCCAGTTAAGGGAGTCTATAATTTCATAATAAAACAACCATAATTAAACATTTGTGTAATTATATTAACACGTAATAGGTTATAGTATAATGATGTAATAATTATTATATAATTAGGGTGGCTAATACTGTCACCTTATTTTACAAGATTTTGGCAAGTATTGAGACCTGTAATCTTTACTTTCAAATGAAACAGATTTTTTAGAGTAACTTCTCAGAATGCATACAGTTGATATTTTCACATAAATTACACATATGAGAAGCCAGGTTTAAGACAAAACTCAAAATTTTTGGTCAGAAAAACCATCTTAGGAAAGTTTAAGTATTATTCAAGATGGAGAACTCCAGTCCTAGGAAGAGGGTATGAGAGTACCATTTATGAAGAAGGACCTTTGTAACTACAATGTGGAAGAACTCTTGGGGAAAGTATTAAATTTTCTTTTTATTTGAAAAAATGTAAGTATCTCACCAGAAAGAGAGTTTACTGGTGGTTTCTGGGTTTCTGGGATGAGGAATAGGTAGGAAGTCTTCGAGGTTCACCTGTGTGTATTCCCGTCTTGTATCAAATGGAATAATCACAGCCACAGATCTCTTAATGGACAATGTTACCTTTTGGGTTACTCTTTAGTTGCTATATAAATGTGCCCTTTAAGAGCTGATTGGATCAGACCTGTATTTTCTAGCTCATTGAATCTCCTGAAATTGGAGATGGTTATTTAACCCTATGACAGATGGAGACAGCCTGTCTCAGCCTTCAGAGATGAAATGTGAATGAGCACAAGTGAGTAAATATGAGTCTAATTGAAGTGAACCAACAGAGAGACTGAGGAAGGATGCATTCCTGGCACTCCTCAGACCCCAGCTTTGAAGCCAGCCACCAGTCTGTGTAAGTGACCCCGCTAACCTACACCAGAAGGGGTTGGAAGGTTACCTAAACACATAGTCCTTTATAACTCTATTAGAAACACCTTTAGGCATTAGTATCCCTAAACATGTCTTGTCTGTCTTATCAATTATAAAGAAAGAATTTAGGAATACTTCTTTTTTAGATGATTGCAATAACTTTATATTGTTCAAATATAAGCTTTTAGAGTACTACAACCAAATATTAATACTTTGACTCGACAGCAATGGTGATATTTCAAACCCTGCCACCTTCTCACCTGAATTACTGGTATCCCATTTGGTTCCCTTTTTTTCTCTTTTTTTTTTTTTCATTTGGTTCCTTTTGCAGCAATATTCAACTCCTGGAAAAATAAGTAAAGGCCAAATAATGAAATGAAATTGAAAACAATGTGGGTTCAAAGTCTAGCTTTATAAATTGTAGCATTTCATAAAAATATTAAGTCAATGAAGAAGAGGAACCCTTGTGTTAACCAGAGCCACAAATTCAAATTCCTTAGAAGGGCTAGAAAGATTCCACACTGGGAGTAAATTCATTTGCACACACTGTGCATATATATGAATGGTGGGGATTGTGAGAGACACATATGTTACTTTTGTTAAAAATAAAACTCAATTATTTTGCCAGTATTTGGAAATAACAGAATTGTAATTCAGAACGTGCATGCTACAGCAAAACCATAGGCAAGTCCCACAAAGGAGAGGATATGTTATTTTGTGGAGAAGGAGGTGGATGTTGGGAGGCGTTGTTTTGGATGAAAGTCCACTGGAGAAAAAGCAAGAGTTCTGGGTTATGAAGGTTTCTTATTGACTGCGTTACAGGGGTAGTCATTTTTTGGTAAGAGGTACAACTTACTTCTTTTCACTGTTGCCTATAATTGACCATTCTTTCCTGTTGGTAATTCTTCTGGTGGGGTCTGTAATTGATTGTTCTTTCTGTGATTGTTGTTGGGTGGTGTGCTTCCCCATATATCCCCCTGATTTTACCTTAATGAGGTTTCTCTTTTTAAATTCCCACATTTTAGGGGGGGCGCCTGGGTGGCTCAGTGGGTTGAGCCGCTGCCTTCGGCTCAGGCCATGATCTCAGCGTCTTGGGATCGAGCCCCGTGTCGGGCTCTCTGCTCCGCAGGGAGCCTGCTTCCCTTTCTCTCTCTCTGCCTGCCTCTCTGCCTATTTGTGATCTCTCTCTCTCTGTCAAATAAATAAATAAAATCTTAAAATAAATAAATAAATAAATAAATTCCCACATTTTAGAAGTATGTGGGCCCAGAAATGGTAGAGTTTTCGTTTTTTTCAAGAAACATAGAAATCTAAATTTGTATGAAAAACATATTCATTTTTAAGTGTTGGTTCAAAAATTAAAAAAAAAAAAAAACCTCTATGGGCCAAACCACATCTATCCATGGTTTCCAGGGCTATTTGGCCCTCAGGACACCAGTTTGCAACTTCTGATCAAATGTATAAATATGCACAAATTTAAGGCTTTTTGTATAGTAGAGACTCCAAAAAATTTTTGTTTAACCAAGCTGAATATAACAAGATACCAGAGTTTCAGGGTCTTGTTGTCAGGAGCAGAACACTCATTTTTTTCATTATTGAGCTTTCTAAAAGTCAAAGTAAACTACATTAGATATATTCAGCTATGTAAGTTACTAACTTAGCCAAATTTCAGGAATCAACATTCATCTTATTGAAAATGCACTGTAAATTAATTTGAAATATTTTTTCACAATCTAATTCACCCACACTTATTGTCTCCAGATGAAAAGATACTGAAGAGGTGATTAAAACACAGTTCCAAACCAACGTAGTTTGCAATCCAGAGTAGATGAGAAAGACTAGCTTTAATATAAGGCAGATAAAAGCAAATGTACAAATGTCATGAGTGAGAAAAAAATGATTTCCTTTGTGCTTTCATAGTACAAAGGAAAGCATGATGGATTCTTTGCAGAGATCAAAGATCGGGGCATCCTAAGGAGGTAGCATTTCAGATGTGTCTGAGAGAGAGATTGACATTGCAGAACTGGGAAGGCGAAAAATGGTATCCGAATCCTCAGTTGAGCAATGGTGGATGGTCTGGCATGGCGGTGGGAGCACAGAGGGACCAGTGTGGAGGTGAGGTGGCAGGCTAAGCTGGGACAGGATTACAGAGAGCCTTGAGCATCCTAATGGCATGTTTGAGTGTTTTATGATGTAGTTAGAAAAGATAGATGTAAGAATTTTTAATAGATACAGTCTCTGTTTTACAAGCAAATGCTGATGCATAGTAAAACATGGATTGGAAATAAAGGAAAAGTGACCAAAAGCAAAGAGATCAGTTAGGTGGTGATTTCAGTAGTGTGGACAACAGAAAATGAAGCTAGATCTGTGGGAAAAGCGGGGCTTGAGAGACGATGGATTAGAGTTCATATTAAATGACAGTCCAGGGAATGTTTTTTTTTCTTTCTTACCAACACTGTGAGTGAAATAATTTTACCTAGATCTTGGTTTTTGTATTCTCTATCAGCTCATCATTCTTTCTGAATTTCAGCTTAACCAGCATAATAAAGAAGAAATGAGAAGACAAGGGGTATTTAGATTTTCCTACACAGTCAAAAACAATTTCTATTCTCAGTTTCTGGGTTTATTTTATTTTATAAGTGGGATTGGTTGAGGAAGGGGAACAGAAAAGAGAAAATATTTGTTCTGTTTCTATTATGCTGTAAAGGTAGAGGACTGATATGGTTTCAGATGCATACACAGATAAAAGTTATCATAAATGAGAACACAGATGACAAATGCAAAGATGAGGAGGACTAGGATTCTCAAACAAACTTGCGTTGTTGGAAAAAATGAAACATGAAAATGAAAACACAGTTAGGGAACCTCATCTTTTAATTACCATATCTTCTTCACGATGGTATCCCCTTGTATGCCCTTAGGAAAATGGAAATCCAGACCTTTCAAATGAGCAGAGTGTACAGTCCAGAGATGGCTGATGAAAGAGTTCATAATACATTCAAAAAAATCTATTTCCTTTTTTTTTTCCCTTATGAAATGGAAGTAGCAAACATCTGGTAAAATTAAGATCACTGAAAATAGACATCATAGAGCAGATATCTTATTTTTTTTTAAAGATTTTATTTATTTGACAGAGAGAGATCACAAGTAGGCAGAGAGGGAAGCAGAGAGAGAGAGAGAGGAGGAAGCAGGCTCCCTGCCGAGCAGAGAGCCTGATGCGGGACTCGATCCCAGAACCCCGAGATCACGATCTGAGTGGAAGGCAGAGGCTTAACCCACTGAGCCACCCAGGCGCCCCTAGAGCAGATATCTTTATGGACCATATTCTCATTTGGCCATGTTAATTGCTATAGATGTTCAAATAAGTGCCCCAGCTAAAATGATTCATAATTTTATTACTATTACTAGTATATGTTGCTTTCTTACACGTGATAAGATAATTTAATGCTTCAGGACACAGAACTGCCACGTGTTCCCTTTCTCAGTTTTGAAATAGTGCAATAGAGAAATTAGATGCTTTTCTTTATCTACTGTATTTAATGCATGCACCAAAAATTAATCGAACACTTCTCTGGGTAAAAGGTGCCACATGCTATTGGGGTCAGAAAAGTGAAAAGACAAATATGGAATAAGCCATTTTCAAGAATTTTGATTTTTCTTTGAGGTTTGGAAAGTCAGTTTAGCTTCTCTTACAGCTTTGTATTTTCTGCTGACTCATTGGGCAGCAGTCGTTCTGAAGGAGCTAGAAAAAGAAAAGTTACATAATTAGGATTTTGTGGACTATGAAGACATTTTTAAAAAGACAACCTTAACAAAAACCGTAGAGATGGTTGAGCTTAACGGTTTCTAGAGTAAAAGATATCCAACAGTGTTTTAGATCCTAATACATCCATTATGGGAACGATTTTTTCCTTTTAAGGAACGCTAATGTGTATATTTGAGAAAAGGCACATACTACTGCACACTTGGGCAAGAAGGACTACATCATAGCTAGAAGGCCACAGCCCTTTATGCTGCTGAAAATGGGGCCAATTGTATTACTCATTTCACAGCATGTTTTTGCTTTGAAAATTTGACTTTGTAAGTATTGCTGTTATAGTTGTATACAAATTAATTATAACCATCTGACAAATTTGTAGCTGATGGTTGTTGTATTTTTGTGGGTGATCATTCCTAAATACTTGTTTCCTGTTTTCCCCAATAACAATGTAATCGAGACGCAGCGCTCAAGTGTGCATCCAAGGTCCATGCGGGTCCTGTCTCAGAACGTAAGGGATGTGATAACTGTAGCTGATCAGTACCATACCAAAAAGTAAAAAGCCAAACATCTAAATTTTGAAATGCATTAACTGGAAGTAGCTGCAGAGCCAACTAATTCTCAGGTTGATTGAATTTGCTTAGGCTACCAGGTGGATGTAGTTGTAATAAAGACTGTGGAAATATCAACAAAATGACTCAAAATGACTCAGTTTGCTGCCAAGTCAGCAAACTGCTGATCTACTAACGCTGTATAGATTATGCAGTCTCACAATGGGTGAAATTCAGCATTTATACCACACTCTTTCTCCCCAGTGCTTCTCGCTTTCTGTTCTATCACAGAGATGATATTGAGGATAGAGATGGGAGCGGTCATCTTCTCTGCTTGGCCGTTATAATCTGTTTTTACTCACAGCACATCTGACACCAAATGTGAAATGTGTGGGTTTTTTTCTCACACCAGCCAATTCTCCAACTCTCTGGACACCGCCTGCGTGTCCTTCCTACAATCCAAAACCATTCTGACACTGTCTGGAGCTAGCCCAGACTTCACAGGTTAGAGGCTCAGTCCTACGACAGTGCCTCCATTTCAGATGCCAGTCACAAGGCCAGGCCACCAGTATTTTGACCAACTACAAAGTCTTGGGGGATTTCCAGAGTCCCCTCCCCAGATTCAGTAATATGCTAGAATGACTCACAAAACTCAGGAAAGGGCTTTATTTACTGGTTTATTATAGGAGCTCCAGCTCAGGAATAGCCAAACAGAAGAGAAGTATTCAGCAAGGTGTGGCCTTGGGAAGCAGGAGCAGAGTTTCTGGGCCTTTTCTGGCTGTGACACCCTCCCAGTGCCTTGATGTGTTTATCAACTTTGATGCTGCCTATCATTTTAGGTGTTTTATAGGTTTATTATGTAGGGGTGGTTGATTAAATCATTGGCCATTGGTGACTAACTTTCTCTCTTATCCATTTCCCCTCCCCTGGGATCCTCGGGGGTGGGGCTGAAAATTCTGCTGGCAACCAACTCCTGTTCTATAACCATCCCCACCAAGAGTCACCTTATTAGCATAAATTCAGGTGGTTGAGAGGAGCTTGTCATGAATAACAAAATATGCTCTTGTTATTCTTATCAGGAAATGCCTTGAGTTTAGAAACCCTGTCAGGAACACGGAATAAAGACCAAATATATATTTCTTATTATGCCTCTTTTTGCTTTTTTGGTGCATTTAGATCTTGGATTTATTTAAAGGAATTAAACAAAGTACTCCTAAAAAAATATTCAAATCAATGCTTAATAGAAAGGGAATGGGATTTTTGTTAGCTGATTGACTTGAATGAACACTTGGTTCTACTACATTGGAGTCCAGTAGTTATGGGCAAATTACTTATCTTCTGAGTCTCAATTTCTTCAACTGTAAAGTGGGGACAGTAGCAACCACAGTGCAGTGTTGTTGTGAGGATTAAACGATATAATAATAAAATACTGTGGTCCACGGCAGATTGTAATAGAGGTTCCAGCAATTTTTTTCTGGTCTCCCTTTTAGAAACCATTGGTGATATGACTTTGTTTTTCAAGGCAAATGTAAATAGTGTTTATTAACATTCGCTCTTTTATTAGGGCCACTGCACACTTACTGGGACCATCCTGAGTTGATGATGGTGTCAGCCACTCTTAAGATTTGACAGCCCTCACTGCTTAGCTAAACTAAGCTAGAACTATGTCTCTTAGACCTCTTTACCTTGATAGGTCCCGGCTAAACTGAGCAAAAAGAGAAAGTTCTGTGAGGCTTGGAAGGCAGAAGGGAAGCAGCAATCCTGTTTTGCTCCTGGAATTTCAGGGTGTGGCCCGCTGCTCTTACAGCTCTTGCACAGGGTCCCAGAGCTGCTGGCGCACGGTGGCATGAAGCCAGAGCTGGGCCCAGACTTCCTGCAGCTCCTGGGAGAGGACCCCCACCCCGCCCCAGGCCAGTAGCTCGCCCCATCTTTTCTGGCTGCTACCGGATCTTGCAGCTTCTCCAGCTTTGGGGTCAGGAGTGTCTTTAGCTCTGTGATGAAGGTCCATCTTCTCCCACAGATTACCTGCAGCATCGAAGTTGAAACTTGGAGGAAATAAGAAAAGGCAGGTTTTACTAGTTCATCCTCAGGTGTCCCGCCTCATCTCTGCAGGTTCTTGCCTTTCCCTTCCTCCTTTTTCCATGTTGCCCTCCCTGTTGCTTGCTCTGTTGGTGTTTGTTAGGTCCAACATCAGACACGAGAGCCATAGGTACATTGTTTAGCCAGTGCCCACAATTGCCCGAGGCCTACTCTCTGACACACTCCAAATGCTTTATTATTCCCACTGTTAATGCTTTTTGCCCAAACCCTAATGGATAGACCTATCAGATATGAAGTCTCCATTTTTCAATTTAAATGCATGTGTCTGGATCTTACAAAAGGTAGTGCATGTGCGTGCGCACACGTACACACACCCACACACACTATGCATTCACTAGGAAGTAACAGACCATTATGCTTAGAACCTTCCAGACCTGGTCTCAAACATAGCATTTGGAGACTTGCTCAATAAAATCTATGGTTTTTCTGATATTTATCTCAAACGAATATAAAAGAAAACCTCAGTCTTGTTTTGTAAGGGCTGGGGACTCTTGTTCTTTTTTTCTCATTCATTCATTCAGTAAATATTTGTGGATGGAACTGATTTCACCCAGTAAGTTTGAATTTTGCCCTTGAGAGTGTGGTTGTCAGTTTGTCTACTGACAGTGCCCATCCTGTGGAACAGAGATCCTGGTTGACTAGGGACTACAGAGACTGCTACTGGGAATGCACTCTGTCCCGAGACCCAGCATAATCTCACACTTACTTATTTACTCATTTAGTAAGTATTCATTAAGGGCCAGTTGAGTTAGAGGGTAAGATTTGGTCACTGCCACTTAGAATTTGAAATCTCTAAGAAGACACATCCATAGCACCCTTACTATGTCTACCCCATAACAAACTGAGAGACACCACAGATAGAAAAAAAGAGCCACAGATTTATCAATGCAGGGTAATATACTTTAATAAAGATCTCAAGAGTAAACTTAAATATAGGATCAAAATCATGTTGTTCATTCCCTCACTCTAACTTTTGTGTGCTCTTGTAAAAATAATCTATATTTTTATCAAAATAAAAGTATAAAACCATGCAGGGGCACCTGGGTGGATCAATGGGTTAAAGCCTCTGCCTTCAGCTCAGGTCATGATCCCAGCGTCTTGGGATCGAGCCCCACAGTGGTCTCTCTGCTCAGCAGGGAGCCTGCTTTTCCTCTTTCTCTGCCTGCTTCTCTGCCTACTTGTGATCTCTCTCTCTGTCAAATAAGTAAATAAAATCTTTATTAAAAAATATAAAACCATGCAATGCTTTGTCCAAGTATAAATGATCACCTCCTAAATTTTAGTAAGACTACGTAAAAGTTATATATAACCACACACATATAATTCTACATGTATGTAATGATTAAATAGATAGTTGTATCTTTTTAGCCCACAGCAACGAGATATAAAGGAAAAAATAACTAAACCTACAGAACACAAACACACATGGTGCATGAATGTAGCTTTTCCCCTCCCAAAAGTAATCTTCAGGAAGATAGATTATGCGTGATGGCATCTGAGAGTCAAGTAAATATTCATGAGTATATTGCTCTTCCTATCAGCAGGTAAGTCAGGACAGCTCTCTGAAGCTCTTGAGCTTGGGGAAACAGCTTCTGGGCAACTGGGAATGTTCTCCAAGGTGCAGGGATGAAAAACAATTTGATGGCTTCGATTATAGAAAGAAATTAATTTAACACAGATTATAATGTAGGTTGTTATATGGGGACGTTGGTGTCAGGTCAGTTCATGAGTTCTGTTCAGTTTTATAACGGAGTTGAAAAGGATGGGTTTACCAGTTTATGTGTTCTGTCTTTATTGAAGTCCAAATCAGGTGTGTGTGTGTGTGCGCGCGCGCACGTGCACATGTGCATGTCCATAAGAACAAAATAAAAGGGTCCCTGACCTTAAAAGTTCTTAATCATTTTGCATTACAATTTGGAGCAAGAGGACTTCATGTTGGTCCTGAATAGTTTCAGAGCTGGTCTGTCAAATACTTCCATCAGGGATCATATAGATTATGTGGACAGTTGTGCAATTAATGAATTATTTTTAGCTGCAAATCCAGTATTTAACCTTGAAAGATACACACATCCACCTAAGTTATTGATATCCACTTCGTAGATGTTCAGATCATGAGATGATTAATTGCATTACCCTCTCCATTTTAGCTGTCACATCTGAAATTCCTTTCCCCTCCCTGAGAAGTTTCCTTTAGTTTTATCATATCAATCATTTGGAAATGGAACTAGAAACTAAAAATCCATATGGCATTTTATTTTCAGTTGGGTCCAGGGAATCCTTAAGATCTTTATTCTTTTCAAGTTTCATTTTATATGACATCTTACTTTCAGTGGGTGTTCCAGGAATCCTTAACGTTGTTATTTTAAAAAAATTTCTTTGCTGAATCTTCAATATTTTAATGTGCTTTTCTTGCTTCATTCATAAAATTTGGTAGATAAAACATCTGCTGGGAAACATGAATTTTCACAAAATATCCTTGTGGACGGAAAGTAGCTCTCACCTGCTCTCAGTCTCTGCTGATGCGGAGTGAATGCGTTTGGCAAAGGTGTGCCGTGCCTTGCTGCATCAGGCTCAGGCTCGGGGTAGCCCTCATCTGTGGGGAGATAGGATTAGCAGAGCACCCTATTCTTAAAAGATTCCTGAATCCTCATTTTACCTAATTACAGTGCTTGTTCTAAATGTGTGTGTGTCTTACCTGATTCCAGATAAGATTCTTCCCAGTATTTTCCTTTGTGTCTGTTCCTCCTGTTACTTGACTTCTGCTTAAAATATTTTTGAATCAAACCTTCTTCAGTATGGAGGGAAAAAGAATTTTCCCTTATATCCTTTCATATCTTTATCCTGCCTGCAGAATGTTCTTGCTACCTCCAGAAGATTCTACATGAAGTTAAAAACTATGGTGAGATTTAGAGACATGGTTGAAGTCAGATTTTTATTAAGCAAAAATTTTAATTAAAAAATTAATTCCAGGGGTGCCTGGGTGGCTCAATCAGTTAAGCAGCTGCCCTCAGCTTAGGTCATGATCCAAGGGTCCTGGGATTGAACCCTGCATCAGGCTCCCTGCTCAGTGGGGAGCCTGCTTCTCCCTCTGCCTGCCACTGTGCCTACTTATGCTTTCTCTCTCTCTGTCAAATAAATAAATAAAATCTGTAAAAAATTAATTCCAATTTTAACCATTTGAACAGATATTACTTCTTAGATTTATTTTAATCTGGGTCAGCTTGGTTTATTGTTATGATACTATACTGAATAATTACAATTTTAAAAATTAGTGCAGATGTTGGTAAAACAAGGAGACATACAGATCTTAAAATGTTTTAAGTTGATGACCATGTCTTACGAGTTGTGAACAAAATAATGACAAAGGAACTAGTTGAAAAGTAGAAAATATATGTATCACTCAAATAAATTATCCAACAACAGATGAGCAAATTAAAATGTTTTGACTTAGTTCGCATTTAAAGCTAAATAGATTTCTTCAAGCTGCTTTGTATTAACAACTGCAATCAAAGTAAAACTGTCTCTCAGATTTTAATTTGGGGGGATGATTTTTCTTACTATGTGTTGTGAATGTAGTACTTTAAAACAAATATTTGAGAGAGAGTGTGAGCATGTGGGGGTAGGGGGCAAGGGAGAGGGACAACTAGACTCTACTGAGTGTGGAGCCTGATGCAGGGCTTGATCCCAGACCCTGAGCTCATGACATGAGCTGAAGTCAGATACTGAACGGACTGAGCATGCCCCCCCAACCCCCTGCCGGCATTCCATGAATGTAGTAATTTTAATTTTCTGTATGGGGATAGCATTGTCTCATTTGGTTCAAAACCATAAAATATATTTCTAATACATTAAAATATAGTATTTCACATATAGAGAACATAGCCCTATAATTAGCAAAAAAGAAGGTATCTAAAGTTCCTATTTTTTAACCCTACCAAAAACATTCCCTTAAACATCACCCATTCCCTTCTCATACTCCCAGTCACTAAGTGCACTCTGAGGCTCAGCAGTCTGACCTTTTGTATTTACTATCTGGTTGTACATCCCCTCAGCCGGACTGAAGGCTGGAGGAGGCTTAAGTTCTCCTCTGACATTTTATGCATAGTGCTGACCTCTAACCTGAACTCTGTCCGGTTCCCCAGCATTTCCATTTGGACATCTCATAGGCAGTTCTTTCATGTCTTGAAACAAACTTTTGGTTTCCAACTCCTGTCCCCCAGGCCCTCTCAATAAATGGCAGTTCTGTTCCTCTACTTGCTCAGGTGTCAAACCCTGGGAGTTACACCCTTGTCTCCTTTTTCCACCCCTTACCTAGAAGTCTGGCTTGCCGTCTGCACTAAGCCACTGTATCTCTCTCTGAGAGCATTGCGGCAGCCTTCTCACTGGCCTCTGTCCCTCCTGTTCTGTGCCACTGCAGTGCCCTCTCTGGATGTCAGAGGATCATGACACTCTTCTGCTCAAACTGCTTCAACAAAAGTTGTCTCACTCAGTAAATCCGACATCCATTCCATGGCCCTGGCCCTGCATGATACCCCCCTTCTGTTGCCTCTCCCACCGATCTTCTCTCTGCTTACCTTGCCCTTACCAAACCAGCACCCTTCCTGTTCTTCCAGCAGGTCAACCCAACTCCTGTCTCAGAGTTAACACTGTTCCCTCCCCTGCAAGGTCTTTCCCCCGATGTACCATTGACCCTGACCTTCATTTCATACTGGTCTGTGGTCTAAAGTCCCTCTAACAGAGAAGTCTTCCTGGATCTTCCTATATAAAATAGCATCGTAGTTTCTACCTCATGGCTAGAGAGTGTGTTCTTGCCTTTCACAACACCCCTAACACCTTACATGTTCTATGTTTATCAGTTTATTACATCTCCCCACATTAGAAGAGGAGATTTCTGAGAGCAGGAATTTTGCCTGTTTGTTCACTACTATCTCCAGGACCCAGAACAATGCTGCTTCCTAAGCCTTTAATAAAAATTGTTGAGTGAATGCATGAAGAGGTTGCATTATTTTGTCAGCCAACACATACTGACTACTTGCCTAGCACTATTTCAGTTACTGGGGACTCAAATATGAATAACCATTAGCTCAGCCTTCAAGTGGGAGCGATGGACGTGCAAAAAGTCACTTAGAATATGACATGAGGAGCATGTTGCATAGTGAAAAACAGGTTGCATAAGGTTGCATTTTACATGCTATGTAAATATATACACATATATATTATTTAGGAATTTTACATATTAGAAAACTGAATAAGACATGTCTGTTAGTGATAAGTACCAAATTTAGGATAGGTGGAACAGTGAAAGAATCTAATTTGAAGGAAAGTTCAGGAGACTTGAATTCATAAGGCTTTATTTTTTTATTTTCATTTATTTTGAGCAAATAAAAGTTGCATTTAAAAAAAAAGAATATGATATGATGAGTTCTGTGGTCAAGTTATAAAAAGTTCTGCACACCAAAATATTTATAAATGACATGATATGATATCTAAGACTAGCTTCAAAATAGTATGAAGGAAGGGTATGATGTATATATAGAACAATATGTTAATAATTGATAAAGCCAGGCAATGGATTGTAGGGATTCATTGCACTATCCTCCCTACTTTTAACAATATTTGACATTTTCCATAACAAAACATGCTTTAAGAATCCTGTAGTAATATAGTGGATGAAACAGTAACTTTTTCTGTAGGCACAGGCTATCTTTCTAGCGAAGGTGAGATTTACACTGATTCCTCCAAGAGCTGAGGCAATCGTGGTAAGCAGTCTAGGAGCCATACCCCAGTCCCCATCTGCCCTGCAGAAGAAAAGAATGCAAGGGCTTTATATTTCTAGGTGTGGCTCAAATCAACCAGAGGGTAAGTGAATAAGGAAAATAGGCTTGGAGGAAAATAGTCAATGACCTTGTTTGCAATAGGAAGGGATATTAAATTATTTTATAGGGAGTCAAAAGCCAGCTAAAATGTTAAAACTACAAAATTTAGGTTGATAACTCTAATAGCATACACACTGTGCAGTGACTGGTAGCTAGGAGACACTTTACCAACCACAGAGAGATTTCTCTAACTAATTAGAATGTCTTCTGGATAATTTGCATTGAATGTTGTCTATTTCATCACAGTACTTGATATGAGCTCTGTCTACAGAAGATTTTTTAAAATAATAAATGTTTTGTCATCCTGTCCATGTCAAAGTTTTAAAAGAATCATATTTAAAAATTCACCCTAGATTGAAAAGCTGTGATTACATGATAAATTTTTGTGAAGAAGTTACATTGTGTGGGTAGATGCAGACAGATATTGATCTAAATCTGATACCCTTGAGGAAATTATTTATATTCCTCATGCTATTGAGTTCTTTCATTTTTTTTAAAGATTTTATTTATTTATTTATTTATTTAACACATCACAAGTAGGCAGAGAGGCAGGCAGAGAGAGAGGGGGAAGTAGGCTCCCTGCTGAGCAGAGAGCCCAGTGTGGGACTCGATCCCAGGACCCTAAGACATGACCTGAACCGAAGGCAGAGGCTTAGCCCACTTAGCCACCCAGGTGCCTCAAGTTCTTTCATTTTTTAAAGGAGGATTTCATCTAAATGTTTGGGGCATTTTGCCTTGCTACATTTTATGATGTCATGACTATCTAAGCTTTCCAGTTTGCTTGTGTGTGGTTGGTTGCAGGAGCAGGTCAGGTAACAAGATACAGGCATTTGATGAGCTCAGTTTCAAGTGCTTGGAGTCACAACCAACTTTCACTCTAGTGCTTCTTTCTGTCCTCATGCTCTTTATCCTCTGAACCTTCTAGTTCAGTGGGAGCTGTCAAGCAGCAAGTTTGACTTCAACCCTGTCATTCTTAATGCTTTGGGACCTTGGCATAATCGGTCATATTATGCCATTGAATGTGAAATATAGTGAAGATAGTGGCCTCTAAATTGTTTAAGAACCAAAGCTTTGCTCTGGAGACAGATCCCACACATATTTTTCACTTTCACTCTGAAACACAAGTAGATAATTCTATATTTAGGCTTCAGCTAGGATATTTGCCTTACATTGTTTTTAATCCTTCAAGAATTAATAATTCCTTCATCTGTTCCTTCCTAATTGTTTTTTTTTTATTCAACCAACATATTATGATCCAAAATATCAAAGGTTCTGTGCAAAGTGCTATGAGGAATATAATGCTGGTGAAACCCTAGCCTCAGAATTTAAAATTTAATCAAGGGGTTAACATGTACCCAAATAATTATGGTCCAAGGTAGAATATGGCAGGTAGCAGTGTTTTGGGATTACAGAGAAATAGTGTGTCATATCTGGTTGAGGACTAGAGAATAAAGATGCTAATTATGTTGCCTAGTATCCCATCTTCCAAGGGTAATACATGGGCTGGCAGATTCAGCATTCTGTGAGAACTTGCTGGATGTGCAGATTCTCAGGCCCCAACCAGATGCACTGAATCAATCACAGTCTTTGGAAGTGCAACCTCTCAATCTGTTTTAATAAGCTGATTTTTATGTACGCTGGTACATTACTGTTCCTCAATATAAGTAGATTGATTGTTGATTTTGGGGGGAAGGGAAAGTGAATTCCTTTCAGATATTTTGTATAATAAGCAAATATCTTTCCTGTACAGAATTCACTGAACACTGCCTTGTGCTTTACTACTTGTGCCTTGAGCTTGGCTTTGATTATGACTAGCTTGGAAAATATGATAAATCCCTAACATATCAATTATTACATGTTTCTTGGTTTCATAGATTTGGATAAAAGAAAGTAAATTGATGTAATAGAATTTTTTTAAAATGTTGACTCATTCATGCTTTTAAAAATATGTCAAAAATAATAAAATGTATATATAAAGTATTTTTAAAAGTTTTTAAAAATAATCTTTGTACTCAAGGTAGCCAATTTAGAATACTGGTATTTGGAGATCGTTTTTAAAAGATCAAGCCTCAAACTAAGATTTTAAAAGATTCAGGTTTATATTAAAATGATGAGGACAATTGCACAGTCATCAGGCATTTCAACTACGGAGAACACTGGTGTTAGGCCATGTGCTGGGAGAGTTTATAGATGTGAAATTTACTGGGCTGTTGTTTTTTGGCAGTCACGGTGAAACAGGAAATGACCTGTGCACAGCAGGCTGCAATGAGTTGAAATGATGCTAGTTCTTGTAGGGTTACTTCACCAACTCGTTATGATATTTTTAAAGTGATTTTTCCCCAGTTAGCCATGGTATTGATTGGTCAGTTGTTTTGCTTCAGCAGTTAATAGTTTGTGAAAATTATGTTTACGGTTCAGGAGGCATTTTGCTGAGTACTTCTAGAGTCAGCTGAGAAAACCCAAAGTACTAGATAAAATCTACCAAGCCAAAATTATGTATTATCAAGGCTTTCTATAAAGGAATCAGAAATTTAGGGCTAACTTAGATTTTGTCATCATGCAGCTGCATCCCAGGTTTTAAGAATTGCCTGTGATATGCTGGAAATAGAGACAATGCAAATAACAAGAAAAGTAACATTTTAATTGCTAGGAAGAAAAAAGTTTAGCATTCAATAGCTAAATCCAGTAAGTTAGTGTATGACTGGCAGTAATAGCTGAGATTTTATGCCTCTGCCCAGAAATCCAGTGTGAAATTGTGAATTTAGAATGGCAGTGATTAATCATTATGGTGAACTGTCAAAAAAGAGTTAAGGTCATTTACGTTAATGATTGCAGTATGCAGTTTTTGACATTTACTGTGAGTGCTAGCGTATTTCATATATAACAATTAACCAAAAATGCAAACATCTGGAAAGTAGTCTGCCTGAAGTCTTGGAAGAAGTGGTATAAATTGGAACACACACACACGCACACACATACACACCATTGAAAGAAACCTTGGAATAAAGAGTTGTATTATAAAATTGTATTTTATAAATAAATTGAAACATAGATAATTTACCCAGTATAAGATAATTTTCTCCAGACAATGTATATAATGTCAGCAGTAACCACAACCCATAGCTATAGCTATAGTAATATTCAGAAAATATTTAGGTGCCATGGTTCAGATATGAACCAGGTATGCATTGCACTTAGGCAAATTTGTGGGCATTATCAATTCCCCAACATTTGTTTTAAATCGCTTTCAAGTAAAAACTTCTTGCTCAATATGCAATAAAAATGACTATATAATCTAGATTATACATGCATGTACACAAACATACACAGAATCAAATCCATAAAAGAGTAAATATTTTTTAAGGTTCAGTGTCTGGACATGCAGATAGGTATGAAAAAAGCAGAAAGTGTAATTGCATTGTTAGTATGGATATGAGACACACTTCAAGAGGAAGTACTTTGTTACCCAGTAAGAAAACGTTTCTGTGTTGAGGGTAACTTGTAAAGATTGTATATAACATGTCAAAATATGTCATTCGGCAGGGGGGTGAAGGATAAATTTGTACATAGGAACTTTCAGACCCATTGAATGCCCCTGGCAGCATAGCAGTATTATTACTGAATTGTGGGGATTTGGATTAAGAAGGGAGCTGAGTGAACAGCTTTGAGGCTGGAGGGAAGTCAGTAGGGAGACAGGAAAGTAATTATGAGGCTCTGAACACATTCTTGCCAATCCAGTTGCTTTCAGACTTAATTATTAGGAAGCATAGCAAAGGACTCACACCATCCAATGCTGCTTTGCCCTTAACTTGCCTAAGGTACCATGCAGTCTTCCTTGGGATTTCCCACTTTTTGACATGTTCTGTTGACTTTGCACAAAGCTAGAAATAGCACAAGATAGTAGGGAATAAAGATGAAGCAGAGATCACTCATAGGTACAGTGCTTGGATTTGGTAACTGAAGCCTTTTCTTTCTTAAAAGAAAAGTGTGTGTGTATGTGTTTGTGTGTGTGTCCATGTGTGTGTATGTGTGTGTGTATGTTTAAATTTCTTACCAAGTTCTATGAGTCATCAATCAAATTTCCCCACAGTTTACCCCAGCGAGCAGTGTTATGAGACCTGAATTCACTGAAGGAGAATTTTATTTAGACTGATTTCTTATAAAATATATCTAGATGATGTAGATGACGGTAGAGAAAATGGGTAGGGTAACTTGTGTACTTTACTTACTTGATTTTGAGTTAGGTGTTCAGACAGATTATTGTAGATGTACTACAAAACACCCTCTAACCACTCCAGACCCTCAAAGAATTGTTTTTTGTTTTTTTGTTTTGTTTTGTTTTGTTTTGGTATCTGGTGTCTAACTCTGACTCATTTAGCAAAGATGAACAGATGGTTTTTAGTGAAACAGTTGCAGGGGGTAGGAAAGACAGTTGTTACTTCTATAGCCTTGGTTATTCACTCACCTCCAGAAAGCTTTTTCAGGAAAACCAGAAGTCTCTATTTGAAATATGATCTCAGAATATATAAGAAACGTCTCAGTTGTTCTATTTTCTATTTCTTGACTATTCTATTATCTCCTTTTCTTTTTATATAACTACGCTGTGATAACTCATTTGAGGACCCATCTCCCCCTTACCCAGACTATTCATTCTGTCCTGTGTGGCCAAATTACAATATGGGTCAACAAGTCCTTAACCAAAACTATAAAGTTTAGGAAACAAAGTATAAATATGTTAGATTTAAAATAAGCATTGTAGTTCAACCACTTCGGAAACTTTGGCAACATCTTATAAAGTTATATATACTTTCTAGTTTCTAGAACTTTCTAGTTCCACCCCTAGGTAATTACTAGAAAGAAATGAAAACACAAATATAGGAGTTCTCTTTATAATACCAAAAATCTTGAAGTAACCCAAATTGCCTACCAGTAAGTGAATGGATAAACACATTTTGGTATGTTCAACCAATGAAATATTACTTAACAATAAAAGAGAATCACTGAAACAGGCAGGAGTGAGAGAAGACACACAGGTTTTGTTTGTTTGAAACATTTAAATGAACAAAACAAATGAATAGTAACAGCAGATTGGTGATTGCCTGGGGCTGGGGAAGGGGTAGGAAGGATTTCTTGTAAAGGAGCATAAGAGGACTTTGTGGGGTGCTGGAAATGTTTTAGATTCTGATAATGGGGGGTACAAGAGGGTATACACTTGACAAACTCATCCAACTATTTACTTAAAATGGGTGCGTTGTAGGATACCTGGGTGGCTCAGTGGGTTAAGCCTCTGCCTTTGGCTCCAGGTCATGATCCCAGGGTCCTGGGATCAAGCCCCACATTGGGCTCTCTGCTCAGCAGGGAGCCTGCTTCCTCCTCTCTCTGCCCACCTCTCTGCCTACTTGTGATCTCTCTCTGTCAAATAAATAAAATCTTTTTAAAAAAATGGGTCTGTTGTAAATTTCATCTCAGTAAAGTTGATTTTGAAAGAATAGGGTATTGAGTGTGTAGGATCAAAGGAATGTGTGGTAGAAATCATGCTGCAGCATTCAGTGGTGGGAAGTAACACCCCCAGAAAAGTGAGACTTGAAATCATTTTGAATCAAAATAGTATTGAACTGAGATGAAAATTGTAGTAGTCAGTATTTTCTTCTACACTGCCAGAAAGATCAGAAATAGCAAAACTTTATTATTTAGCACAGTATCGACATTCTGCTATGCACTTTATAGGCCTAATATTATTTGCCCCTCTCTAAAACTCCATGAGGTAAGTTGTGTAAAAAAAAAAAAAAAAAATGATGGGGTGCCTGGGTGGTTCAGTAGGTTAAAGCCTCTACCTTCGGCTTAGATCATGATCTCAGGATCCTGGGATCCAGCCCCGCATCGGGCTCTCTCCTGAGCGGGGAGCCTGCTTCTTCCTCTCTCTCTCTCTCTGCCTGCCTCTCTGGCTACTTGTGATCTCTGTCTGTCAAATAAATAAAAAAATATATACATATTTTTTTTTAATGCTTAGGGAGACTAAGTACAGTACTCTTAGTCACAGGGCTGATGAGTTGCAGTGCTAGGATTTGAGTCAGACTGTCGGAAAAATATCAGTGTTTACCAGTTATACTAAGTCTTCCTGAATCATCATTTCTTACACGATTATGGAAATGCTATTATTTGGGATTGTTCAGATAAGATATATAAAGACGTATTACAACCTAGAGAGTAAACCATTGTCTCACGCACATTTGTCAGTAAATACTTGACTATCTACTATGTGCCAAAAATTATGCTGCATTCTGGAAATATGACAGATTACACCCGCCCTTGTGCGCTTAAAGATGTAGTTAGTAAAACAAAGAAATTGAAATACAGTGCAAGAAGGGACCCACAGGGCTCAAAGACTACATTGCAGAGACAATCACCCTGTTGGAAGTGGTGATTTCTGAGTGAGAGCTGATGGATTTGGGTTTGCTCGCCAGCTGTGGGAGGAGGGGTGGAGTAATGCCCTAGAAGACATTTGTGGGGAAGGATGGAGGAGGGAGACGTTCAGTAAGGTTGAGTGGGGCTGGAGTCTACGTAGAGGGAGGAAATGGTGAGAGAGAAGGTTGAAGGGACAGGCAGGGCAGGATCCTATAGAATCTGCTAGTAGGTCATGTACAATCTGTCATCCAAGCCGGAGTACAGGAGAGAGAAAAGAGCAACATTAATACTTGGGCAACAAACACAACATGTCTAAACTGGGGCTGACCATGACCAGCTGGTTATTCCACAAGCCTTGAAAAGAAACTTGGGGCTTTTAGGGGTAGTAGGCATAGTTGGAGGGTTTTAAGTACAGAAGTAAAATGACTAAATTTGACCTTGCCTCACATCTATCAGGATGCTTTGGCATGGGGTCTGAAGGGACCTTTAGTAAATTTTACCTTCCTCAAGTATATGTTTGATGCCTTTTAAGTCTTTGTATTCTCAATGGAAATTATACTTCCTAGAGAAATAGTGAAGAAAAAAAAACAACACTGAATATTTCAATATATTAACAGCCAATCATCTTATTAAAGATAATTTGAAAAATAAAATTATTTATCATTTCCTTTTCATTCCTAATCATGTAAAAATGATTTTTAGCAAATATTTTAAATCAAAGTGCCTGAAGTATAAAAGAGAAAATCGTTTTCCCAATACAACATTTTAAAATGGACAAAGATTTATTCCTCAAATTTTGATAATGTTGTATAATGGAAAATATTTAAGATTGTTTCTTGATTTAAGAGACTTATAAAAGAAGTGGTAAAATACTTTAATACTCTTCAAACTTTGTCTTCATTCATTTGAATATTTAACAAGTAGATATGCAATGCCTAAAATGTGTTTTGAGAACCTGTAGTAAGATACTGATCTCCCTACACACAAGGCAGATAAGAGTTAAGTCTCACAGAGCTTTGTTGGCAGTGTCGTTGCTTTTCTCCTAGGAGCAAAGAGAAGTCACTTTGGGGTCTTTAGAAACGTATTTATATCAACTTTTGAAAAACATCACTTTGGCTGCAGTACGTAGAATACTGGGGGAGGGGGGGTAGTGAATATAAGTAGACCATTTAAGAGGAATAGGCCAAGTGAGTAGCTTAGGCTGGGTTGAAGGCTGTGAAGAAAGTAAGTGGATTCCAGAAATATTTAGGAGCCAAAGCAATGAAATATAATGTTAGATAAAATAGGAGAGTGGAAGGAAAGGAATTGGTCACAGATGATTTTATGATTTAGTTAACTGGCCGAATGGTCATGCCATTACCTGACTGAGGTTGATGAGAGAGCTGGTAGAAAAGTTCAGAAGATTGTTAGGAACTGTCAGAAAAGCCTTAAGACGTACAAGAGAATAGTCAGGTAGATAGCTGATATGAAAGTCTGGAGACAGTGATGGTCAGATGCAGAGAGGAGGTAACTAAAGCTTTGGGCGTGAATGACCTAGGAAGGAATAGAGCTAACAATTTCCTGGAATAGACTTTAGAGGGAGAAGAGAATCCTCAGGAAATTCAGTATTTAATGACCAGATGAAGGAGAAAGAACCTTTGGAGACAAAGAAGAAATGGCCCCAGAAGAAGGAATAAAACCAGGGAAGTATGTTAATAATACCTAATTTAGCAAGTGTTATGCCAGAAATTGAGTTTTTCAGTTACATTACATTTATATTTATTTTGAACTGATTTCACTCTAATTGTGTTGGAGAGAGTATTCTCAAAGGGAAAATAATTGTGATTCATTTGCTCTTTTCTATTTATTCATTTTCTTTTTCTGGGAGTGGGACCCAGCTAGCAGAAAAACTGTAAGTAGTTTAGCAACTGACTAGATTTGTAAATTTAACAGTTATTTTAGAAGTTAACAATTATTCAAGTGCTTATTAGGTGCCCATGCTAAGTGCTTGAAATGCATTATTTTAAAGGTTTTATTTATTTATTTATGTATCTATTTATTTATTTATTTGACAGACAGAGATCACAAGTAGACAGAGAGGCACGCAGAGAGAGAGGGAGAAACAGGCTCCCTGCTGAGCTGAGCACCCGATGTGGGGCTCGATACCAGGACCCTGGGATCATGACCCAAGACGAAGGCAGAGGCTTTAACCCACTGAGCCACCCAGGTGCCCCTGAAATGCATTATTTAAATTTTTTTTTAAATTTACATTCAATCTAATTAACATTAGTTAATTATTATTACTAGTATGTTAGTTTCAGAGGTAAAATTTAGTGATTTAGTGCATTATTATTTAATCCTTTCAACAAACTATGTTATGGCTAGTATTATTATCCTTTTTATAAATGAACAGAGTAACAGAGAACTTGAATAACTTCGGTATGACCTTACAGCAAGTGACAGAGCCTGGATTCAGGCACAGTGAGTTACTCCATATACCATAATTGCTAACTGAGGGTTATTCCATCATCATGTGTCCTAATGTGAAGCCGGCAGAGATTCTACCAGACAGTTGGTATTTTCTAAAACCCAAGATGTTTGTATTGTGTTGTAAGTTACACCTGCTGTCTTGCTATTCCTACTTCTAGTATCCAATGGGAAACATCTATATCCTGTTTAATTTTGGATCTTTTGGGTTAATAGTATCTATAGTCTCAGTATTTTATTCTGGTAAGTAGAGTGAAGGAAGGAGAGGAAAAAAAGGGAAAGAAAAAGGTGGAGTAGGGGGTATAGGGAAACCACATACTAGAAATGAAATCCCTTATTTTACATGTAATTCAGAGTAGGGATCCTGGCACTAGAAATCCTCTTTTTATAGATAAGAAAGAGAAAAGATTACATCTCCACAATCAGAAAATCATAACCCAAGGTGGGAAAAAATAGAAATCCTGTAGTAAATGTAATTTTTAAATCATAAAATATTTGATTAAAATAGAAATACTATTAAAATTAAGTAATGAAATATGAAACTTCTTAATTGATTCATTCTGCAAACATTTATTGAGTGCCTACTCTTGCTCGGCCACTCTTCTAGTATTGGGAATGTAGTAAATTTTTTGCTCTTGTGGATCTTACATTCTAGTGGGAAAGGTGGACAATAAATAAGCAAACAGGCGTGTAGTTGGTCAGGTGGTGATATACGCCATAATAAGAAAGCAGGATAAGGAGTAGAGGAAACAATGGGGATGTTGTCCAGTTACTGTTATCAGATGAAGGCCCTTGATGATGGTGTAAAAATACCGACCTCAGTATATTTTTTGGCTTTCATGTTGGTAAAGACATTAACAAGTGATATATGGAGGGCGTACTGCAGTGATTTTACTCATTTACTGCAGATTAAACCATCAACTTTTAAAATAATTGTATACATTTAAAAATTAACCTACAGTTAAATACACACATCTGAGAGACTGGAATCAAACTGCAAAATGGTAACAGCAGCCATTACTGACTGGCTTTCATTTTCATCTTTATACTTTACACGTTTAAAAATATTTCTACAGTGTATAATTCTCTAATAAGAAAATAACGTTTAAACTTTGCTAAAACATGGCCATATAGAGAAAAGACAGAATAGAAAGAAAAAGAAGAAAATAAGGGGTGAAAAGAGACAGACACTTACAGTTAAAAATAGACATAAAATTTAAATACAGAGAAATAATCTTCATATTAAGAAAAAGAGATGCAGAGAGGGGAAGAGACATACCTGTGAATCTGCTCACACAGTTCTCCATGTTACAGCCTTTAATGTAGCACCACTGAAGATTATAATTCTGTATTTTAACAGGTCAAGCATAGAAATATCAGTACTGGAAGATTATTTGTGTTGGATGAAATTACTCTGAGGGTTGGCTCTGATAATAGAATTAAAACAGGAAGTTAAACCTCAGCCAGACTCCTGCTTTGGTTCTCTGTTGGTCTTTTTTGCAGACACTAATTATATATGTAGTCAAAAACTTCAAGACATCACAGAAACAACTCTTAAAATATATTTAGAATTAAAATTTAAAATAAAACCTTAAAAAAGAATCTATTGGCCAAACTGATAATTTTATGCTGTTTAATTATTTCACAAATGAACTTAGTCTAGAGGTGCTATTTTGAGCTAATCAGCTTAGTCTTAGCTCTCTCTTTTGATAGCTTTATCAGTAACTATTTGACTTACTAGGATTATAAATTCTATTTATTTTGCAAGTAAATCTACAGAAATCGAAGTGTCAATTATATATGTCTTTTTCATCTATATTTCTGATAAAATTCAGAGAAAACTGACCTTGAAGGAACAGCTTAGACTTGTAGTAGGTCACCTTCTACTTTATTTCAGAATATTGCCAGTGAACCTGTTTGTTCAGAATATCTGAAGAGAAGCTTTGAAATTTTTTGTATTTGATTAATGAAAAAGAATCAAATAAATTTTTTGTTAAAAATACTGAGAGCAATTAAATTTGCATTTTAAAGGTGGGATCTTTCAGACAGCCTTTTTTGTTTTTTCTTTTTCTTTTCTTTGGCAATGCTTTGAATAATGTTATAAGAAAGATTGCTTGTGATGTTTTATTTTGACTTATATTTTAGAGGAGGAACAATAATGTTAAACATACCAAATTTTCTAGTAGAACTTTGGTATAATTTCCAGCATCACAGCAGAGACAAGGAGTGTGTGTTCATATTGGTACAATTTACAGGAAAACTTCAGTCTTGATTCCCTTTAAACAAAGGCTGTAAGAAGTGCCATATTCTGGGTGGTCTCTGATTAAACAAGCTAGTGCTATTGAGTTCAAGTGTCATAGTTTATTTTATTTAGAAAATAAGATAAACTCAAACCTTAAAGAAATTCAGAATGTAACAAATTCAAGTTATGACTCCAGTCATACACGAGTTCATGTAAGATTGTGTTTCTTTTATTATATAATAGCATTATGTAGCCAGTGTTATCTTATGTAATTACTAGTAATAAACACATTCCTTGGTAGTAAAAATTACTAGCCCACTACATTATCAGCAAACAGGCAGGGTCAGTATATCAATTCCATCAAAATTTAATTGAGAGCCTATTATATCCACTATGAAGCTAGGCAAGGTGATGCCATTAGAGTTTTAAAAAGTAAGCACAAATAGTTTTACATGTACGATTGTCATAATTTGGTCTTCAATAGTCTGCATTACCTTTGTTTTACCCATAGTGAAACATCAGTATTTCTCACACTTTTCTACTGGAAATACTTCTAATGACAAAAAAATAATGAGTGTCTAACCCCAGGGTTCTGCCAATTTGCTACAAAGTAACCCCGGCAATCAGGGGTATTTTTTTTTTTTTAATCTTGTGGATTTTTTTTTCCATTAGACTTCATGATGTATCTTTCCTTTTTAATTACAAAACGTGTTTTTATTAAGTAAAACTGATGATCCAGAAAGATACACTGTTTATTTTTTTTGTTGCTTCATGAATTCCCTGGCATATCCCCGTTTGAAAAGATAAAGAATTCTCTATCCTGTAGACCAATTAGAGATGTACCAGAGGTGTAAGTGTTCAGGAATTCCTTAGAATTCCTCATATGAATTTATGTAGATTTTTATCATTAACTTTTCTTAGATTTTTGAAAAATTGCATGTGGTGTACTTGGAATGAAAAACAATGCAGGCGTTGGAGAGGAAGGTACAGCTTTCTTTAGAAAACACCTAAGGGCAAATGGGCAAATCTCATTCCATATGGTTTGTTGGAAACCTAATAACTTGTGATAAAGGAATTACAGCACATCAGAAGTCATTGGCTTAATCAATATTTAGGAATTAAAGAAATCAAATCCTATTCCTCTATAAATCAGCCAAAGTAATTCTATTTCCTTTTTTATTATTTTGGAATCTTCTCAATTTGACCAAACTCAACAATTTGCAGGGAACTATAATACAGGAAAGAGAAACTCACACTGGCATCAGCAGATCCATGGCAGAGGCCGTGAGAATGGAGAGAGCATTACTTAGGGTGGCAAGAATTGGTAATAGGGCAGAATGGTAAGGAAGGGGCAGACGTCATTACTGAAGGTGGACCTCAGGGCTCCTCACTGAAACCTGGATATGAATCTTGGGATTGCAGTTTCTTCTTCCACGTTCATCCTCCCATTCTCTCCTCCCCTGATTCCATCGGCACTCCTTCAAGCCTCCTGGAGGGTTCGTCTGGTTCCCTAAATTAAGGTCTTCTCTGACATCAGGACTTCTGTAACTTTTTCCACTTCCCACTGGCACTGATGACACAATGCTGGAAGATGTAACCATTATTGCAGCTCTGCCTGCTAAAGGCCTGTGGCCACACTCCAACCTGTGGCAGAGCCTGGGGATAAAAAGTCACCCGTAGGAGCACAAAGCCAAGCATAGGTCACTTTTGCCAGCACATGCTAGATTATTTTAGTAATCAAAGCTTATTTTAGACTGATCCTAAGTGAAACTGGTAGAAGGTAAACGTAGATCACTAAAGTAAGGTAAGCTCAGCTGTTTGGGCTTTTAGAATTAAATAAGACAAATCTTAAAGATTAAGAAATGAAATCAATTGAGTTGTTATTTTTAGCCAGATTTTTGAAGCAGAAATAAAAAGCACAATGTATATATTTAAATTCTTAGCCACACAGTGTATACTATTTAGGTGAAATATGTACAGTATTAGAAGATTAACTCAGGCAACAATGACAAATTACAAGGGGCCATGGTTCTTTGTGTATATTGGGTGAAGAATATCACAGAAGGGGATCATTCAGTCACTTCAACTGTTCCTCAAAATTATTACTGATTCCTATAGTGACCTCCAAAAGCAAAAGAAATATGTGTGTGTGCATGTATACGTGTGTGTTTACACACTACGTGTATCAGTGAGACATATCAAGTGAGTGATGTAGTCATGCTACTAGTTTTTTAGTTTTTTAGAATGTGCTGATATAGTCATCTTTATTGAATTATCTCTTGTATTCATTTAAAGAAAATGAAAATAGAGTGCATCAACTAGACAAAAGCAAAATACTGAAGGGGAAGAATCAGCAATCAAATTTTTGTGCTTGTATTAAATTTTAAAACTCTTCAAATTATACAACAAAATATTTACCATATATAAGTCCAAATTTGTATACCCCTGTATTGATAATAGGTTGACTCAATCCATAAGCATGCCATCACCTGTGTGATAACTGCCCCTGAGGCCAAATTAAGCTGTGGCCAAAGACACTAACAGCCCCTTCCATCTCACACCTTTGACCTCATATTCGAATCCTCTGAAGTTTCAGAACTATTTAAAAACAGAGAATTATAGTTAAGAATATGTGCATACTTATGAATATCCCCCATTTAGAGGAAGAGGAAAGGGTCTTATTTAAATTTTGTCATTTTTCTGCTCTATAACTACTCAAGACTGCAGGTACAATGAACACAGTAACATTTTTATTTGATAATACAGTAATGAAAGGATTTTATTGGCAAGACTCATAGTGATATCCAGTGTCAAAGAAGATCACGTGGCTGTGGCTTTTACAAAAGTCAACCTCAACATGAGTGTATACAGTATACAAGATGGTTATCTTAATTGGCTTTATAAGCATCATGAGTAAAGTATCATGCCAACAGGAATTGAGACCAACCATTTATAGTCAAAGGTCTTAAAAATTCACATATTGCCACTGAAATCCATTCCTTTTGCCATTTTCTTATTATCTATGTAGTGGTTTGTAGTGGTTCAGAAAATCCATTAGAGGGCAATATAATATTGCTCTGTGGCTGAGAAGATGTGCTAGTGAAAGGACGAACAGAACAAACCGGCCTCTGTGTGTGTGCATTTTCAAAATGGGCTTCTAAATAACAAAATAAATGATTTTAGCTTTAGTCTTCCTTTGTTAGTGTTTGCTTTTTCTGAAACACAAATCTTCAGCTGGATTTTAAGCTTCTTAAAAAGAATGTAGGAGTTAGAGGATATTCTAAATTTGGATTTCTATTTGCACGTGTGTTTTTGATTTGATAGATACAAGTAGGTAGTACAGTAAATGTCCTCAAGTGTTAAAAGGTCTTCTTACAACAGAATAGAAAAAGTTCCTTAAAAATGAGTAGAAAACTTGTTTGGAGTTTATAAATTCAGTGAATTTATAAGATCCTGTAGATCTCTCTCTCTCTAGGTATATGAAATTCTGTGCTTCTTTTTAAAGAAGATTGTTTATGTTGAAGGACATATATCTTACAGGTTTGGCTTATAAAGAAAGTTAAGACTTATACTTAGTCATCAACCCAAGTTAGATTTGGGTTTGTAGCTTTGAGATACAGTCTTCACTCAATGTAACATGCATTGTTACATTTGTAAGTTTGAGGTACAGTCTTCATTCACGTAACATGCTAGTTTATGTAATTGAATATATCTTTTAGTTTTACTTAATTGAAAAATATTAAGACAGAATATGTCATGAATATGGCTTTACTTTAAGACACTGTTCTGTGTGATACCAGTCCAGTGGAGCTCAAATCCTATCTTCACTCTCACGGATTAAAGCATGTTGCAAAAACGGTAACAACTACAAAATTTAAAGAAAACACTGGGCATTAAAGAACTGTATTAGGACTTCTGTTTTCTTCTGAAATGACAATGAGTTGGTTCCGGATTGTTTCTCAGCAGAGGGATAGCTGCTGCCTGGAACCAGGATGAGCTTCTGAGTGACACAGGGAGACCTTTCATGAAAAGGCCCGTAAGAGCTGAACTTGGGTAAAGGAGAAAAGGAATTAACTAATCAGTGAGACTGACTCTCTTTGGAGGATGAACTAGACCTGTGCCCCTCCCAACTTTTAGCCATATCTATATACTGCTTATACTGTTATTTACTTCATTGGGTCGCTTTTTAAACTTTAATTGGTGTATTGTAAATTACTATGAATTGAGATGATAAGCCATAAATATCAAGGAACAGTAAAAATAAAGATCAGGAAAATGCATTAAATTTAAAAAATGAAATTAAACAATAATAATAAATCACAGTGGATCCAACATCTTTATGTAATCAGAAGTGCATAGCTGAACATAAACTATTCAATGCATAGATTTTTTATCAGTCCATAATAAAGAGATTTGTTTAGGCCCAGTGCTACTTAGTCTGAGATGTACGATGGGACTTTTATTTTTTTAAAGATTTTATTTATTTATTTATTTGATAGATAGAGATCACAAGTAGGCAAAGAGGCAGGCGGAGAGAGAGAGGAATGGAAGCAGCTCCCTCTTGAGCAGAAAGCCCGATGCGGGGCTGGATCCCAGGGCCCTGGGATCATGACCTGAGCCAAAGGCAGAGGCCTTAACCCACTGAGCCACCCAGGCGCCCCTGTAAGATGGGACTTTTAAATCTGTAAGATAATTCCATTTTGTGTGTGTGTTGTGTTGATATTTACTGGAAGCAAGAATCCCATTTAACCTATGCACCTAGTTAGATATCATGGGCCAGGTTGACGTTTACACTTTTAATTATGGAACAGTGAGAGGTTCTTTGAGCAGGAGAAAGCGGATATGAAGTAGGAAGCTAGATCTCAGGCTGTGAGGTGACTTTGAGAAGACTCTGAAATTACACAGCTTCCCTTTCATTCTCCCTGTTGCCAGGGCTCCTTCTGTGCTCAGAGTGGAAAAGCCTGAGAGGGTATGTGCCAGGAGCTAACTTAGAACTCCTTTGTTCTCTGTGTGGTCCCACCACAAATCCTAAAAGTCAGCATGCTCCCATCAACTTCCTGTGTTTGAGTCTATCACAACCAAGTCGGCTAGCCCAGGATCCCAGGAAAGAGATGTCCTCTCCAGCCTGCAGACCAATCTCAGGAGGACAAATGTACCTCCTTGTATCATCTGAAGTTATTGTACTGACCTGCATGTTCACATTTGGCAAATACAGAACTGGAGACCATGGAGAGTGTTGGAAGGTTATGATTCAGAGAAAAGGGGCGCAAAGATGGATGTCAGAAGAGCAGTGTAGGCGCTGTGTGGTCCCTGCAACATCTCCACTTTCTATGTCCAGTCCACTCACAGCTTTAGATATTTTCATTAGCATCACCTGGGTACATATCCAGACATCTGTTTGTTTATTTGCTGAAAAAGAGACACATCCTGTTCAAAAAAAAATAGTAAAATGCTTTAGGGGAACGTATCCAAACCTTGTATAATTGATAAGGGATGCTACCTTTTAATAATAATACATCAGTTAGTAGCTTAAGAGTTTCTAATATAATACCACAAAGCCAAGTTTTCTTTCCAATTTATTCACAAGTTTGGTGTTACCTTTTTCCAGAATTCTATTAGTCTGTCCATCCGTATAGTTAAGATAACCAGCCTGTCATTTCTGTGCATCAAAGCATTGTGAGCTCATGGAACTGTCCAGCTTAGGTGCCAGACAAGCTGTTAATTAAAAATAATTCAGTACTGGTCTATGTGCTCTCTGAAACATAGCTATCCAGCCTTTGACTGCCATTGTATGCAGGTAATGTTAAAACTGCTTATTACTTTCAGCCTGTAATGAAGCAGAAATATAGCTGTAGTGGGACATAGATGGGATGGCAAAAACTTGGCATATAATTTATTTGCCCCCTCCTGTGCCTATAGCAGACATTGCTAATTGATATTCCTACTGAACCTGATCAGAATCCATCACTGAATAGCTATTATCAACCAGTTAGAGCAGGCATGTTGCTTGAGATCTCCATGCCATTTCTGTATTTGGAAGGACAAGGAAAAAAAAAAGGAAAAGGCAAAAGCAAGGATATGGAACAGAAGAAACAAAAGGGAGAATTAGAGAATTAGGGTTTCCCAGTGAATCGGAAGTTTAGAAATGTCCTTTCTATGTGCTGGTGATAAAAATTGGAGTTGAAACAAAGAGAAGGAAAAGGAATGAATGAGAAAGTTAACTCTGATAATCCCTTTCACCATAGAAAAAGAATCCTACACAGAATAGCCAGTTTCCATGGCTGCCCTTGCTACCCTGGTGACCTGGGAGAAGCTGAAAACCTCTGGTCTTGATTGACTTTATTACGTTAATTTCAATGGATATTTGTTAAGTGATAATTATGCATACTACACATAGGTTCCTACTATTCGAGGTTCTATGGTAGATTCAAAAGAGAAGTTTTTCAAAATTTAGTTCCTACTGATGGGCAAGGCACCATGCCAACTCATTAACATTTGTTATTTTATTTAAGTCCCAAACATCCCTGGGCCAAAGCAATGCTTTGTCAAATTTACAGATAGGAGACTTGAGAGACGTTAAGCCAGCTGCCAAAAGTCAAACAGTTGTTACCAAGTGAGGCCAGATCTTGCCCAGAAATTCTTTTCACATTGTGTTGCCTTACATGGCCCGTGAAATAATTGTGCTTGTGTTTTTACATATCTCTGGAGTCCCTGAAACAGCGGAAGAGCAGAGATGGCCTGGTCTTGCCTCCTGTTCATACACATTATTTCCTTGCCACACAACACAAACTTCCAAAGGCTAAAGATAAAGGGGAAAAAATCAATTACCTGTGCTCAACTATCTATTCTGGTCTCATTACTTATATCGTTCAATTATTACCAGGTTTGAAATTTTTAACAGTGTTAAAATGTTAATAATAGTTGTTGAAATACAATGTTAAAATGTTAATCGTAATCATTAATATTAAAATATTTTAATACTTTAGTAATGTTAATATTATTTTAATGGAGCCACCCTTCCTTTGAAGAAGTTGAGGTATTTTTAAAAATTCAAATTGAATTGGAGGAATGAACATAAGAACATAATAATGAATCAATGAAGGATGAAAACACGGAAACCTGCTTGATTCAAACCTAGACATTCCACTCTGCACCCTGCCTTATAAATTATCAACTGGATAATACGATTCGGTATAGTCACCCTCAGTCATTAATTTTTCACTTAAAATGTATTGTCTGCTTCACCTAGCTGCTTGCCTTGAGCTTGGGAAGTGCAAACAAGGATATTTGGGTTTAGCCTAGAGCGACGTAAAAAGAAATGGAATAAAACTTTCTTCAGATCTCTGTATAGTTAGTGGCCTTCAGCGGAGTTGGGTTATAATGGTTCTTAAGCCAAGAACAGTATTGCTGGTGTCCATGAAAATGGAAAGCAACTATAAAAATGATTGACATGTTCTATAAAGTAGACTTTCATTGTCAATCATCTAAATACGATTCATTAATCATACTACAAGCATTTGACAGCTGACTGACAGTAACAAATTCTCCCCAGAGAAAGCTGTATAGAAACTTAAGAGCAGCTTATTAATGTTGATACTACTTAAACTGGATGTTATGCATCGTAGAGGAAGCAGGTAGTTTCTTACTGCCCCCACGTAATTGATTCCAGCAGAGCTTTTATTACCAGAGTGTGCATTACACGGCTTCTGAGGCATTTCCAATCAGGGAGGACTGATTGGTTTTATGAGAATCTTTTTTTACAAGAGAAGAAAACAAAAAGAAGATAGAAGATACCTCTGATCTAAATTAAATTATTCAAAGTAGGGTTTTTCTAAAGGACGTGTTTTCTATTTCTTTCAACAATTCCAGAGCCTTAGTATTACCAAGCAGATAATGTCAACCTAGCATCGGTTCCTCTGTGTGACATCACAGTGTGCCTGGGTTCAGGGTCTCACTGGCTCCTGAACCAGCGGTCTTTTGCATCGAGACTCTTGTTTCCAGAGGATTCCAAAAAAAAAAAAAAAAGGTGCAAAGTCAAACCTTATTTAAGGCACAAAGTGGAAAGATTAAGGGTTTAATAGTAAAGAATTGTTATGCATAGATCCAGGAATTGTCCTTAAGGAAGACCTCAGTCAACATTAGGTTTTGAATGACAGTAAGTGTTCTGACACACACACAACACACACATACTCTCTACATGCTGTAAAATTTCTAGAATGTTAATTAAATGCCGTAAAGAGGCATTTTTTTCTCCTCCCTTTCCCACCACCCCAATTCTCATTCTGGTTTTTGAGGAACTTCTGATGGGTCATTACTGTAGGTTGGAAGCTGGCATCACACAGACCTAGATTTGAATTCGGGTTTCAAGTTTTGCCCATTTAGTACCTATGGGTGAGTGGGTTATTCATCTCTAAAGTAACGATTATTTATTTGCCCATCCCCAAGACTGTTACAAATTAAATGAGCTCATAGATAGAACAGTGCTTATTGATTAACTTTGCTATTATCCAGGTTAATATTTAGACTGTAACTATTGTTTGTGCTAACATGTGTATATTTAGAATTAGGTTTTAAATGCATATAACCAGGCCATAATTCAAGAAATTTATAAAACTTGGGCTCGGTAAATTTTGAAGCTGGAGGGAATGGCTGGAGATTATCTAATTCTCTAGTTGTAAGGAAAGATAAATCACAAAAGCAGGTAAATGATACGTCAAACTAAAGGTTTGTTTCTTTAATTTTTTGAAAGATTTGTATCCTTGCATTTTTGACTTTCTCAAAATTGCTGTGTGTTTTTAATGAAGATAGAAAATTAGAATCTTTTGTTTATTCCCATCTTATCATTGCAGTTTAAGAATTCATCATTCCAAACTAATTGATCATCATAATGAATTTAGTTACTCTCATAGTAACTATTTCTTGATATTTTATACCCCAGCAGGATAGAAGAGAGAATACATGTAATTGGAAGAAGCGATTCAGATTCTGTGCAAAACTCATTAACTGTTTCATTCATTTGTTCAGTGAGTCTGAGGTCTGAAAATATCTGAGAGTAGAAACCCAATATATGCATTGGGGCAGTAAGAATTTGAATGAAAAAGGATCGTTCCTAAAGTGTGTCTCATATCTATCATTAGATTTAGTGACAACTCTGTATCTACAAATATGACCATGTAATAAAAAACTGATCATTCAAAGGTCAAAACCTTATTCATTATAGGTTAAAATGATTATTTTAGAAATCTGAAATAAAAAGTTTTATAGCATCACATGTTTTTCAGGATTACAAATAATTCTCATTGACTTACAGAATTTGTTTTTATACTATTTTTCTTCTTGTGTTTTATGAATAACAGATTTATTAAATTCACCACCCCCTGACCTCCCACAACAAGCAGAGGTGAGAGACAGGATACATCAAATATCTTCCAGTTTATTGTTTTATGAATAGCTGATTCTCATTATACTTAGCTTCTCTCCCTTAGGTACAAAAAATATGGGTCAAGTCCTATTTTCATGGCCTTATTAAATCACAATACAGGTAGCATCTTTAAGTATCCATGGCATTGGTTTAAAGATGTCTTTCACATAAATGCAGATTTTTAAAAAATACTCTTCTTTGTATTTTTCATAATTGTTTTCTTCCAAAATTCAGATTTCTAACCTATTTTTAAACCTATTTAAAACATATTTTAACCTCTTCTGCTTTAAACATTTTGCCTCTTGCCAATTAAAATGCTAGCCTCCTGGCCCTGACTTCCTTTCCCTTGTTCCCAGCAAGCATCTGTTTTTCCACATTCTTGTGTAGTTTAACCCAAAATGCCAATCAGTGATGATTGATCACATTTTTAGACAACAGCCTGGACCCTGATTCTGCATTCCACATACATTTGCCATTTTGATTAATGAATGTAAACCAGGGGTGACAATTCACATTTGCAAATGGATGGAAAGAATTATTAGAAATGCGGTGTGTTGGTATAGCTAAAGCTTCCCTTCATTCTCTTACAATTGCATTGAAAACAAATCCATGTCCCTCAGAGAACCTTATGGTTATCATCAGGGAATATCTGAAATACAGAAATAAAACACATGCTGCCCAGGCCTGTTTTCATTATTTTGATCTCATACAAGATCTTTATATTTCAATACAGCAGTAACACCAAATGATCCTGAAACATATTTTCATTCTACATAAACCTCTATTATACAGAAAGTCTCAAAAGCCAGCTTCTTTCTCTACCAAATAATGAGTATGTAAATATTCTGCTATGAAAGAGTGGCAAGGAGACATTTAAATTTGTTTTCTTAATTCACATGAACAATAAAAATCAAGGATTTTTAAATGTTCATTCAATGAACTATTTCTTTTTTTCCTCTGCCAAGATTTTAAGCACATAGAATTCAAAATAAATAACCTTTTCTAAAGCCAAAGTACCAATGATACATGATGAATAAACTTGAAATTATCTGGTGAAAGTAGTTTGTATTCTCTGGCTGTGAACATTTTGACCTAATCGGAACTTGCATACCCAGATCCTCACATAAAATATTCCTAAGTGGCTTACATACAAAGTGTAACTCACAGACCATATGTATTGATTCCAAGAGTGATCTCTTGACACATTAATTTTAAAGGATCATAATTATAATGGTCCATTCATTGTATTAAATGAGTATTAAATCTTTACTACTACTTAAAACTGTTTCTAAAGGGTCATAGATCTCATCACCTCACAAAATATATACCTACACCAATAGTTAGCCCCATCTCTGCAAAAGGCAGAAGTTCTATAATATTCAGAAAGTATAACCTATACGTCTGGAAAAAGTCAATCTGTTTAAAGCTCATGAACCAGTACTATCAGAGAAATTTTTACAAAGTTCATCACTATTTGGAAAGTTATAAAAATATTTACCATACCTAGATTAGGTTTCTATCTTAACACAATTACTTAGGAAATACTTGTTTTCATTCTCCTTTGTGGCAGCCAAATTGTCCCTTGAAGGCATCTGGAGTGGACACAGGAAGACTTGGTTAAATTGTTATACATGTGAGAGAACAGCAAAATAAGGTACTGTTGAGTGTTAATCTGAATTTCCAGAAATTACCTTAAAATTAAAGTCCTTTTCAAAACATGTAGGAGGAAATTAGCTTCTGCAGGCAATGAGAATTACTGTTTAGGGAGTTCCTGAGAGCCCCCCTCTCTTGCCATCTTCCTTAATCTTGTCTGGGCTCCATTTGGTAGTCTTTTCATGTTAAATTTATAATAATGGGCATGGAAAATTGAGTTCTGAGTGTTCCCTAGATTAACTTTATTCATGCAAAAATAAGTATTTTTATGAGGCAATGTGTTAGGTATTGCAAATAGAAATATCAAAGAACCTGAATTTCTGCTTTCAAAGTATTCTTAATCTAGAGGGGAAATATTCATATCAAGAAAATGAGTTATAATTCAGTTGGTAAGTATATAACAATGGAAATATGCATAAGACAGAGTGCTAAAAAGAGAAAGAAGGATCAAACCTGGTGGGAAGATGTCATGAAAGACATAATTAAACCCTGAAAGTGCAGTTTCCCTGACATAGAGAGAAGGAATGGGTCTTGGGAGAAGAAGGAATACTGAATTCTGAACAAAGAAAGAATGAAACATTGTGGCATGATAGAGAATGGCAAGTAGCCTTAAGTGCATATGAAACCCCATACCTAAAGCAGAGATGGAGGAAATGACAAGGCATGAAGTAGGTAAGGAGCTTGAGAGTTTAGATATTATTCTAAAAGTGATGCAGAAAGAGATAAATGAGGTATGTCCCTGAAGCAAATGTATATTTAATGAGAAGGAATAATTTTTACGAAATTTTGGGATACCAACAAAAAGGTAATATAAAACTTATTTTTGATAAAATATTTTGTCAGTTTCATCAGCAAAAAAGTATGCTTGATTTTAAGACATTTCTTGTTGTAGGACAAAACTGCCAAATGAATGCAATTTATCATTAAATTTACCTTCACTGCAGCAGATGCCAAAGAACTAGTTCAGCAATTATGCCTTAATGTCATCCCATTATCATTTATCATTTTTTGTAATTCATCAAGACCTAAAGTGTAAGTCCTTGAAGGCAAGCTTGGTCAGCAACCATAGAAATATGGGGTTCATTTTGCTTTCCTTCTTTTTGTTGTAAAAGGGGTCTTGCCTTCTTATATATGGGATGTGACATTTAAGTTAAGTTCATATAACCTTTTAAGTGAGTACATTTTTTTTTTCATTTTGAAGTAGGATAACTACATCATCAGTAAGTGGTAGAATAAATTGTAATGGCATGTCAAAAAGTAGGTCATCCTAATGAGTGTGGGTAAAGCTGGTATTTTCCTTCAGGAAATACTGGTTTTGTTTTTTTGCAGAATAGCTGTTCTGTATATTGTGTAGTTAAAATTATTGACTATATTACTTCTTCAGTGCCAAACATTTAAAATAATCAATCTTTTAAAAATTAACTTGACGTGACATCAAGATACAATTTAAATGGAAATATGTAGATACAATATCTATTTGAAAGGAAAACATTTTAAGTGCTGAGCTTTTAACCTTGTTTCTCTGTTGATGAATACTTTCTAGCTGAAAAAGGAAGGGTGGAAAGAAGGAAGGACAGGGAAGGCGGGGAGGAAGGAAGAAGAAAGAGTATCCCAAGTTAGTAAATTGTCTAGATTAGAGAATATAGCAGTCTCCCCTTATATAAGGGGATTCATTCCAAGACCCCAGTGGATGCCAGAAGCTGAGGATAGTGCCAAATCCTATATAATTCCTTTTTTTTTCTTATACATACATGTCTATGATAAAAATTAATTTATAAGTTAGGCACAGCAAGAGATTAACAATAGTACTGCTCATAAAATAGAATAAGTATGACAATATGCCATAAATAAAAGTTATATGAATGTGGTCTCTCTCTCAAAATAGATTATTATACTGCACTCCTCTTGTGATAGTGTAAAATGATAAAATGTCCAGATGATGAGATGGAGTGAGATGAAATAACATAGGAATTTTGACATAATGTGAGGCCACTGTTGACCTTCTGATATCATGTCAGAAGGAGGATCATCTACTCCTAGATCATGGTTGACAATGGGTCACTGAACCCCTGGAAAATGAAACCGTGGATAAGTGGGGATGACTATACTTTGGAAGCAAATACAATACCATAGACTTTCAGGGGTCTTAGAGGTGTTCCTCTAAACACCACGCCAAGTCTCTGTGACACCTGTCATCTCTGCCTGTTGGGTCCCTACCTCACCAAAGCACCTAGTCAGTGGTGGAGTGCCGTCCTCATAAGGCAGACTGCGTCTTCTTCAGATGGCTTCTTCAGGTTAGGAAATTCTTACTTAGATTATTCTAGATCTGTCTGGCTGTAACCAGGATTCTCTGCCAGAGTTCTGCCTGCATGGGGCCATATAAATATCTGTGGGCAGCCAAAGATGAGTTTCTTTCCTTTTTTACTTGATCACTAGACTGACTGGCAACCCGGGAAACATGGTAGACAAAAAAAGGTCTGAATTCAGCCAGATATGAGCAAAGTCTCTCATTGAATCATTGTAGACCAGAAAAGGGTTGGCTGATAGCACAGTTTAGTAAATTCATAACTAGAGACTAGTTAATGGGTGGCTGATGTCAGTCTGGAGAATTGAAGTTTCCATGGAGCCTGCGTGCTGTATCGCTATGTCTTCTGACTAAGATGCTCAACGTTTGAATCTGTGACTGAGCTGAGGACCTTGATCAACGTGGGATTAAACTGACTTTAGAGGCAGCTCTGAGAGGGAGAGTGGTGAGAGGTATAAGTGCTTAATGACACTTACACCAGAGAACTGCATGGCTCATGTTCTTATTTTATTTAGGTTTGATAAAAGGTCCATATTTCAGATAAACTCTTTCTAATCACTTTACACAAATAAACATTCTCTCCTATCATAAGTATCCTCCTCCTTTATTTTCTCCATAATACTTATCATCACTGGGAATGTTACATATTTACATTTACTGGAAAGTTCTCTCCACTAGACTGTAAGTCCCAACCTTCTTTTTTTTTTTTTTTTTTTAGTTTAAATTGCCAAAAATTCCAACCTTCTGCACTTTACCATTAAGTGGTTGAATGGCCAAGTCATTGACATGAGCTTTGCAGTAGATTGAACAATAAACTTAGAAAAAGCAAGTTTGTGGAGTGACATGGTGGGGAGGCAGGAGATAGATCCCCTCTGAGACCCATCCTTACCCACTACAGCTAGTTCTATGCTAGGTGGTTGGTGTTACTTCATTTATCACCTCTAAAATTTTATGAGAGTGTGCATTAGACATTTTAAAATAAGAGAATCTGAGGTATTATTCTATTATATATAAGGCAGTAGATATGTAATAAGTGAAGGAAATAGGACTCAAACGCAGATATGGCTGGCCACAAGACCGGAGGAGAGCTTTTTAATATCTGACTATGAGGGTCACAGTGAATGTGTAAAGGGGTTTCTTGAAAGAAAGGAAATGGAGCACAGTTGAGCCTAAGAAAATCATTCAGGGAAAGGATGAGTCTTTATATGAAGAATGAAGTGGGGCACCTGGGTGGCTCAATGGGTTAAAGCCTCTGCCTTCAGCTCAGGTCATGATCCCAGGATCCTGGGATCAAGCCCCACATCAGGCTCTCTGCTCAGCAGGGAGCCTGCCTCCCCTTCTCTCTCTCTGCCTGCCTCTCTGCCTACTTGTGATCTCTGTCTGTCAAATCACCTCTGAAGGTGATTCAGAGGGATGGGAGAATAATGAAGATACGAGAATGCTTGTGAGTTTCAGAATTGGGTAAAGATCACAGGCACAGAGGAGACTCCAGATTTATGTATTTCTGTCTTAGTAGATGTGGTTAACTAGCAACAATTTTATGTTATTAAGAGGAAGGGTGAATGATTTGATAAGCCTAGAATATTCTCAGTGGGGATGATGATCAGCCCCAAAGGGGCAAAATTGGTTCTTGTAAGGCAGTCCTCCCTCCCACCCAGATATTACAATAGTTCATGGCCCTCCAAAGGACCACGGTGTTTAAACAGATATGCAGTGTATCTGTGGTGCTAAAATTTCATGGGCAAGTGCAAAAGGGGGATTTTAATGGGGGGAAAAAAAAAGAAACACAGGCAATTCCAGAGAGTAAGAGAGTAGAAACCATAAGAGAAGATAATTTCTACAAAGGAAAAGCCAACTGGCTGTTTTACATGGTTTATGAACTCCCCTGAGTATATTATAGTGGCTTAAGGAGTAGACTCTGTCCTTAGGTAGATCTGGAGATTATTTTGGGCTTACCATGTGTCCTAGGAAACTTCTAAATGCTTCCTGTGTATTCATCCATTAAAGCCTTACAATGAATTTATGAGAGATTCTTTGAATAAAATTTGCCCAAGGTCAAATGCTACAGTGTTAGGGTCAGCATCGCTATGAGCTCTGTTCTCCTAATTGGGAGAATGGGGATTAGATATTAATGACTATTTAGTAGGCTGATGTGAGAAGTACATGGGATCATGTATGTAAAGCAGTGAGCACAGTGTCAGGCAGGAATGTTAGCTATTCAGGATGACTCACTTGTGGTCCGTGCCCTACGTTTGCTTGGATGACCAGAGGCAGCTGGATTTGTCATTTTCAAGGATCCAGGTCTACTTTAGTTAATGACAATGCCTCCATATTGTTAGTGTGACAGAGGTACCACACTAACGTAAGATGCCAACGATGGGGAAAACCGGATGTGGGTATATGGGAACTCTTTGTCTTATGTTCACGATTTGTTTCTAAATCTATTCAAAACAAAACTTATTTTCAAAAAGATTCATTTCTAGCAATGAATCGAGTATGTTCTTTTAACTTGCAATTAAAAAAAAAATCTCCTAAACCGTGCTGAACTATGAAAATGTCCCAAAACCCCGCAAAACACAGTAACAAGAATGCACAGGAATTTTAAACATTCCATGCATAAGCCAGCAGATGGCAGAGTACCCAAGCATCTGAATTTTGGCCTAAAACCCTGCTTCCCATCAAAGGAAGCTTTTTCATTTTTCATGGAGTTTAAACTAATTTATAATGCTAAAAATATAAAATCCTGTCGCCTCTAAATACAGGGCTAGTGCTGCAAATAGAATGGGCATGAGTGTGGGGCGGGTACTTCAGCTTGGAGACACCGTGGTGAGTTCCTGTTGAGGGAAGAGGTGGCTTTGATTCTGAGAGCTGTGAATTCAAGGGCTTGTTCGCAGTCCAGATATGATGTCCCCAAACAGATGGCGAGCCTTCTTGTCCCAGGCTCTTCCTCCCCTCACGCTCACTATGCCGATTTCTCACCTGCTGCAGGTGAGTGTGTAATCAACACCATAGACTAGGATGGCGGGACTCATCAGTGATCTCCTCTGTGCCAAAGCTAAAGGAGAGTTACTGCTGAAACAATGGTATAACCTCTAACTGAAATGAGGTTGGGGAAAGGCCCTGGGTGCGACGACCGAGGAGACTGTGCTCTGTGTGGAGGAAGAGCAGTGTTTGTGAGCGGAAATCCATTTCTCCTTGGTAGATTAGCAGCCAAGGATAGAATTCACACAGAGGTTTCGTATGGAGAAAGATGATTTTTTTCCCCCTTATGTCTGGGAGAAAGGAGGATAATTTATGTGAGCAAACGAAAGGTAATGTAGAATAAAAGGGATAGTTAGACATTTTAGTCTTCAGCAAAGAATTTAAGGCTAATGGCCTCCATCTGATCCAAAAGCCAATTATGCTAATGGCTCTCTTAGAGGTAAAATCTGTGGCCATAAGTCAGCCCAGACCTTTGGCACTCAATATGTTTGCACGGACACTTGGGTGATTCTTTCCCTCCCATTTCCTGGCTGTACTCAAAGTTAAAATCATTTTTACCCCTTGATATATGCATGACCCGGAAGGTAACAGGACTGAATGTAGTGGAGACTGTTCATAAGGCTATGACTGGATACGTTCCCCAAGCCGAGTCTTATGGTACATTCACAAGCCAAAGAAGGAAAACACAGACACAAGATGCAGTGAGAAGAAAAGTTATTATCCAGGATGATGTTTTTTTCACCAAAGGAAGAGGACTTTTTAATTTTCTTTTGTGCAGAAGGTTAATCGTTGAGATGGGTTAATGTACAGGCAGGCATTAGTTAATCTTAGCAGTCTGTTAAGAGAACAGGTTTATTGACTTTACAAAAGGTTACATTGGAAGAGCAGAACTCAATAGAGGGCAGAATAAAGCAGTGTTTTTCTTCTGCTGCCCCTCAAACCTTGTGGTGGGCCGCTGACATCCATGCCTCTGACGAAATGTCAAAGCAACACCATAGCTTCAGTCACTTCTGATGACAAAACAGCTCTGAATAGTCAAAACTCCCCCTTCACTCCGCGCTAACCCTTCTCCGTTGTTCCCTTCCTGCTGCTCTTCTTCAGCGGGACGTGAGGGGATGGTGAGGGGACCGGAGCGTGCAACAGCTCACACCAAAAAGATCCCAAACTGTCCTAGTCCCTCATTCCTCTGATTTCTGAAAATCCTCAAAGTATGGATTGAATTGAGGGTCTCAGTATTTGGGGTGCCTGGGCAGCTCAGTTGGTTAAGCATCTGCCTTTGGCGAAAGTTCATGATCCCAGGGTCCTCTGATGGAGTCCAGCATTGCGCTCCCTGTTCTGAGGGGAGTCTGCTTCTCCCTCTGCCTGCTACTTCCCCTGCTTGTGCTCTCTCATTCTCTCTCAAATAAATAAAATTTTATTAAAAAGTGGGGGGCTCAGTGTTTTTGACATCATCTCTGCAGGTCCTGCCTGGTGATCTAGCGATCACTTAGGTTGTGAGGGTAATGATGCTTATATTAGCCTTTGCGCTTTCAGCCAGAGATGGAGGAAAAGAAAACAAGTCCTATTTCAATATCCTGTCATATTAGTAACTCTGGAGGATTTCTAAGACATCGAAAATAAGGCCATGCAAAGGGAAAATAGCAACATTCTAAGCTTCTTGTTTAGTGAACCTTGAAGACCAGTGGGAAGTCAGAGTCTTAGGCAGAGCTTGGGTACACACTGTTTCTCAAGTGTTTGGGCTAATTAAGTTTGAGAACCACTTCTCATGTCACTCTTTAACCAAGTCAAACATTTTGACATATGTTATTTATAAAAAGAGATGGATGAGCTAGGGGAGACTCTTAGGGTTCCCCGCAGCTCCAAATTGTTTATGAATGACAAATCAGGGGTGCCTGGGTGGCTCAGTTGGTTAAGCAGCTATACTCGGCTCAGGTCATGATTCTAGGGTCCTGGGATTGAGCCCCACATTGGGCTCTCTGCTCAGTGGTGAGCCTGTTTCTTCCTCCCCCTCTGCCCGCCTCTCTGCCTACTTGTGATCTCTGTCTGTCAAATAAATAAATAAAATTTTTTTTAAAAAATTTTTATTTATTTATTTGACACACACAGAGAGAGATCACAAGTAGGCAGAGAGGCAGGCAGAGAGAGAGGAGGAAGCAGGCTCCCTGCTCAGCAGAGAGCCTGATGGGGGCTTGATCTCAGGACCCTGGGATCATGATCTGAGCTGAAGGCAGAGGCTTTAACCTACTGAGCCACCCAGGCACCCAATAAATAAAATCTTAAAAAAAAAAAAAAAAAAGAATGACAAATCAAACAATAAAAAAAAAAACTTGGCAAAATATTATGTCTAGTTATCTTATCTTTGATTGTATTCATATGAAACAGGCAGTTATTAAAACCTAAAAAGCTAAAACACCTTCACACAATTTATAAACCTAAATGAGAAACAGCTAATCTTCATTGTATAAAAAATGATGGCTATGGTGGTTAAAGATTAGAGCTAATTCCCAGTAATAGGTAGGAGCAAGTATTCTTGAGTTCATTAATTTCTATTTGGGTTTCTCTAGAGAAAACTGATATTTTTTTTTTTTTTGCTTAAGTCTCTATGTCCTTAGGTGAGAATATTAACTGAACCTGGGTCCAATTGATGTGAAGTGTGAATTTTTAAAAACTGAAAATGTGAAAATCAAACACATTACCATTAGTGTGAGCACTAATGCTTTTAATGGAGGAAAATGAGATTTGTTGAGACAAAGAAATAGAGTTGGAGATGATTATAATAGTATTCAAGATAGAGTATAAAGAAACTATAGTGATTCATACTATAATGGCTAATAGAAGGGCACCTGCAAGGCACATACGAAGTTTTTTGTTTCTTTTTCTTTAAAGGTTTCCTGCGCTACTCTGCAGAGCTATCCTATTTGGTAGAAAACAGCAGCATAAAATCTGACTTGGGTCCTAAGGTAGAAACAAAATGAGGATGTTGAGATCCAGAAGGTTCTCTTTCTCCTTTATAGGTAGTTTTCATTTTGGTGGGAGCTCACTGCAAACCTCAGCAGCTGAGAGCCTTGCCCCTCCCCACCCAACTTCTTCAGAAAGGCTCCCCTTCTCCTCCCCGCACCCCCCCAAGGCTCCCCAGCTTATCCCTGCCCCGGTCTGCATGATAACTGGGGCGCAAATCAAAGGTCTGTGAAACAGTGAATGCACAATGGCTGCTCGAGAATCCCCCTTCATTAAATGAAAGCGGGTTCTGTTTAAATGAAATTTCTCGTTCTTTCACTGGCCCCGGGAAGCACATGTGGCCGGATGCAGACGTGGGTGTGTCAGCACCAGGAAGAATAAATACTCAGGTGCTCACTGCAAGTCTTTGTTTCGGGGGACGCTGTTACTAAAGACCCACAAGGCCAGGAGGGAGCACTGTGGGGGGCAGGGAGGATCACTAGTGGATGAGCTGGAAGATGTGTGAGGAGACACCCCATACACACAAAATGATATCCATTTACATTTTTAAACATACAGCATGTTGTTCCGTAGTAATCGCTTAATATCTTAGTCTTTATGTTATTTTTGTTGTTTTTATGTTATCTGGGTTTGGAAGTGTTGTGTTTTTTTCTGATGAGTCAATTTTCCTTATTTAGACATAAAAACACACCCCAGGTAGATGATGTAGCCGTCCCATGCTAGCTAGCCTCTGCAGCATCTTCCAATGCTGTGATAGGCAGAAGTAGAGCATTCTATTCAAACATTATTTAAATCATTTTTTATGTATAAAATAGTATTTTAAGCCCCAGAAGGGCCACTTGGAACAATAGGCTAAATGAGACAAACCTGCGTTCTAACCATGGCCCTGCTAGAGGCATGACCTAGAGCAGTCACTTGACTTACAGGCTCAGATTTCCAATTTGTAAAAAGAAGTAGTTGAACTGATGAGCGCCAAGATAATTTTCAGCTCAAAATCCTGTCAGTTGAATTCTTGATGTCTGAAAGAAAATTGCCCTTATTAAAAGTATCAATTATTCCAAATTAGCTTTTATTTATGACATTTAAACTAGTCCTTCATACGAATAAAAAGGGAAATTACTAAATTTACTCTGCAGAGATCCAAACACCAGTTGGCTGTTATGCAGTCTGACTAATGTGAAAATAACTTGAAAACCTGAAAACCACCAAGGAAGTCTGAGTTAATGGAAAATTTCTAGTCTTCTTCGAGGAACTACTTCTCAGATTGTTTTAGAATTAGGTACCTCAGCACCTAAAGCAAGAAAAGAAAGAGAAAGAAACCAAATAAAGTGATAGCAAACTCTAACAGGAACTCTCTTTCATAAACTAGACTTCCTGCTCTTTACTTGAACACCTCCATTTCCTCCAGAAGGCTTACTATTTAGCATAGAGAGCACTGCCTCCTCCCCGCCCCCGCTCAGCGAACCTGGGTAGAAAATTACCAGTATCACTTGAGGTTTTCCGCAAAGTTTCTCCCTTATGTAGCACTGCCATTGCTGCAAAGCCTTTCTAAATAGGAGAGAGAAAGAAGTGGCTTTTTATTTGGAATGCTAGTTGTGACTTGGGATTATTGGTGAAGCCCCTTTGTTTGGGTTTTATTGAAGCGTGTCAACAGCTGTCAGCAGTAATACTCGCCCCGCCTGCCGCCATGTGATCTATTGATATGTATACAACAATATGTTATAAATTGAAATAAAATATGCATTTTTTCATAATTTATCAGCATTATGATGGCACCAAAAAGGCAGTCTTATGAATAATACAGAGCTCTTCAGCGGGCATTATGTACTGTAGGTAATAAACGAAGCTTCTCCCCTGGACTGCCAGGAGAGTTGTAAAGCAGAATGCATTAGTTCAGCCCTGTGATAATAAATCATTTTAGTATGTCAGGAGGCTCGGGCTAACTTTTACTCCTGAGGTCTGAAAGAATAGTGTGCCATACGGCTCTGGATGGTTTCTGAAGTGTTTAGACTGGCTCTGATTCTCCTGGGTCATGTTTTGAGTGAGCGATATGGGTAGATAACAAGTGGCAGTATTTCTCAGGTATCGATATTGTGATGCCTCCTGTTGTTTTATTGCCTAGAGTGGCTGATTCCGTCCTAATTGGAACTGTAGTTCTTCTTTGTGTCTCTATTTGCAATATGGTGCTGTGTTTCTTTAAAAAATACACAAGTTGTTCTGTAGTACTACGCAACTGCTCTAAGTGATACCACCCTGCCTCTCTGTTATCTTTCCATGGATAAGAAATCAATAAGTTCTTTCTGTTCTTATTTATCCTCTTAAGAACTATAGCCGTCCTTATGGGAACTGTTTTTTTTAGAGCCACGATGACCATTTGTTCATCATTACTTCATGTGTTTGGAAAGATAACAACACAGCCTAGTTGGTAGCAGACCTCAGTTGATTGTAGGATTGAAGGAATTATCTTTATATAAACTTTGTTAACATCTCAAGCTCTCTGTGTGTACTAATTTTTTCTAGAGTTGCAGTTGGAGTAATGGTTGTTGTATATGTAGAAAAAGATATAATTTAAAACCACTCTTTTGGCTTAGAACGCATGACTTTTTTAAAGCATGTCACAGTTTTCTCATATGGTAACAAAGGTCTGAAAAAATTCATAAGAAACACTGGATGGAAATCAACAGCTCTTCTGAAGGAGAGGAAACATACATGCATTTTGTCATTATTTTCTGGTGTTCTGTGTAAACTAGTTCTGAAAAGTACATTAGTACAGTGATCTGAAGTATCCACCCAGTACCTACCATTCACCATGCAGGGTAAGAGCATGGTTTATAACTTATGTTCATTTGAACATGAGCTCTTTTTGAACTTAAACTCTTTTGAACATTTAAACTAATTCGAATCATGAAACTCTAATAGTAGTGTGTTTTAATTCACTGGTATATTACCTATTGTGTGAGTGGGGATACTTTTCATACAAAAGATCCTGAATGAATTCTGAAAATATTTGGGTTGAAACAGGTGAGAAATAACAGTTCGGGCCCACTGCTCCTTCAGGTCCCTGAAAAATAAATGCGGAATTTTAGCAACTGCACACCAACTGAGCTGCATAAAGATGGCCAATTTCTAAGAAAACCAGAATTTATGTAATACAGGGCCTTTTAGAACGCATCAACTCAACTTCATTTGGAAGCAAATATGTAACTGGTATAGCTCAGAAAGCACGGCATGGCTCTTTCACATTTCAAATGGCTTGTGTGGCCTCTGTTCTGCACCAGCAGGTCCCCAAAGCTGCTCCCACAGCAGATTGCTGCAGTCCAATATAGGGATTAGGAAAGCACGGAACACTGTGGTGACAGCAATTTTGAAGACAGATGTCTTCTATCTATAACCAGATTGGAGATAGTGAAGAAAATAGCTGTGCAAGTTGTTTCCATCAACTTACCCCTTCCCTTTGCTTTGTGAGTGTACCAGAAGAGGAATTCTGACTGCATTACGGAAGCTGGGTTTCCAGTGATTGTTATAAAATAGTTGGAAGTTTTGATACCAAAGAGGGCATGCCTAAATAGTAAGCCTAAGAGTATCTACCTAGTCATGAAAAACTACTGTGATGCATAGAAAATGCTGATGATGTGCCTTTCCTTTGGATTCATATGTAGCTGGAGATTTATTTGATGTCTGAGACCCATTGTCCTTTGGAATAGAATCCTCTTAGCATTCCTACTGTAAGTGTGGACAAAAGATGATTTCCGTGCTATGGTTGACTAGCATGCATTGCTTCTACTTATGAGACTTTTTTTTAATAAAAAAATTTTCAAAGAAATAAAAGCTACTTTGGAAACAAGCATAATACACCTTGTTTTCCTAAATAAGATAGCAAAAAAGGAATTTCATAGAAAATGTGATAAATCAATGACCTTTTTAAAGTGTCATGAAATAGAGCAACCAGCTTCAGAATTTCTATTTTCCAAACAAAAGATGTCTTTGAATAAAAGCATTTTAAGAAAAGCCTCCATCCAATGATGTATCAAATTCCCTATTAAGGTATGTTTATTTCTTTAACATTGAGTTAAATTCTGAGGTAGAATACATAATATATATATATATTTTATAATACATATTTTCTATATATATTATATTTTATTATATATTTATATATATTATATATATTAAATATATTTTATATTTTATATATATTTTATAATATATAAAATACTTCTAAGATATCCAAGGAGACTTAAAATGGTAGAGTAAGAGGAGGACCTTGGCTTGCTTCATCCCTTGGAAACAGCTAGATAAATATCAAATCATTCTAAGCACTCAAGAAATCAATCTGAGGATGGAGAGAATAAACTGCACAAGTAGAGGGAGAGAAGAGGCCATATCATAGAGGGTTGGAGGTATGGAGACATGATTTAGGGGAGAAGAGAATCATGGGTACAGCTAAGGGAAAGAAGCCCTGATCATAGAGGAGAAAGAGAGAGAAAGAGACAAATAGGGAGGGAAAAAGGAAGGGGAGAGAGAGAAAACAGTGCACGAGAGATCACACAAGGAAAACACTTCCCCCAAACCACTGACTGGGAATATGACAGGGGCTGATTATCATGACTTTTTACAACAGAGCTGAAAGACTGAAGTTTTAGAAGTCTGTGTCATGGCTGGTGTTGAACCCAGTAAGCACAGTAGTGCTGTGTATAAGGAGGGCAGGGGCCTAGGAACAGACAGGATCCCTTTGGATGCACTGGGAAAAACGTATCCCCCTTCTTGGAGTACATCCAGGAGTAGGTGTCTTGCCTCTTAAGGGTCAAAAGAGCCAGCGGGTGCTATTGCTCTACCCCATTCCATAGCATAGGGGCAGAGATACCTGATAAGGGTGGCAAACCTGAACACAGCTTTTTGTTGTGTTTTTCTCTGAACTCCAAGATCCTGTGCATTGGTGTGACTACTCTTCTGGGCCAAATGGACAACAACCCCAGTATGGTGAAACCCTCCCCCAGAGGACCAGCAGGGGTCCATGCAGGTCCAGGTACTTAAATTTTCGAGTTTTGAAACTCATTTGGTGTGCTGAGACACAACACAGGTGCACTGTACTGCTGGGTGGGCAGACGGCCCAGACACAGTGTGAAGTCAGGAATCTGAGGGATACCTGGGACACATGAGGGGAGATTGTTTGCTCTCCTGTGATGTCTTCCTGGACAGCAATTGGCACAAACCCCTCTCCAGGGATGAGAAAGAGGGCTGGCACCATTTTTCTGCCCTATCCATCAGTGCAGACGGACTTCAGTGAGCAGTACAACACCCACAGTGGAGGCCTGAGTCACTTACACTAAGCCCCACACCCCTGTGCTCTGTAAGTGCTTCTCTACTAAGGCAGGTGTACCTGAGAGTCAGAGCAGCAGTGGGCCCTTCCTCCAGGAGACCAGCACAAACTCCCCCCACATACCAACTCTACTGGTCATAGAGTACTGCAAATCTTCAGCTCTAGTGTAAATAGCATCAGGTCTCTTTTAACAAGCAGACCAGAACACACCTAGTTAAAATGCCACAATTTGGACAAGGTCCAGACACTCCCCACTGTAGCAAGGAGAAACTCTGCAGAGGCCTGACCTAAAGGAAATAGCAGCCAACACACAAAAGCAGAGTACACACAACATACACCAGAAACACTTCCTGTAGTGTCAGGCACTGGATAGTATAAAAACCTCTACTTAATAAAGTCATTACTCTCAGGAGCAGGAAATATAACAGGCTTTCCTAATACCCAGAAGAAGACAGAGACCTAGACAGAATGCCAATACAGAAGAATTCATCCTAAAAGAACAAGATGAGCATTTTAATTATATCTAATTAAAACAGATATAATTAATATGCCTGACCCAGAATTTAAAACAACAATCTTAAGAATACTAGCTTGGCTTGAGAAAACAGAAGATACCAGGGAGTCTCTTACTACAGACATAAAAGACCTAAAAATAGGCCAAAATAAAAAAATGCTAGAACTGAGACATAAAACCAACTGGATGTGATGAAGACAAGGTTGGATGAAGCAAAGGAACAAATAATTGATACAGAAGATAAAATTATGGAAAATAATGAAGCTGAAAATGAGAGGGAAGGAAAAATATTGGATCATAAAGGTAGACTCAGGGAACTCAGCTGCTCCATAAAGCACAGGAACATTCATATTATAGGAGTTCCAGAAGAAAAAGAGGGAAAAAGGGAAGTGAAGGTTTATTTGAGCAAATTATAGGTGAAAACTTCCCTATCTGGGGAAGGAAACAGACAGCTAAACCCAGGAGGCAGAGAGAACTCCTATCAAAATCAACAGAGCCAGGTGAATACCAAGATACATAGTAAAATTTGCAAAATACAGAGAAAAGGAAAAAATCCTAAATGCAGCAACAGAAAAGAAATCCCTAACTTAACAAGGGAAGACAAATAAGGTTAGCAGCAAATCTACCCACAGAAATTTGACAGGCCAGAGAAAAGTGGCATGATATATTCAACAAGCTGAATGGGAAAAATGTCCAGCCAAGGATGTTTTATCCAATAGGGCTGTCATTCTGAATAGAAGGAGAGATAGAGTTTCCGAGACAAACATAACTAAAGGAGTTCATGACCACTAAACCAGTCTTGCAAGAAATATTAAAGGGGACTCTTTGAGTGGGAAAGAAAGACCAGAAGTGACAAACCCTAGAAAGGAACAGAGGAAATCTCCAGAAACAATGACTTTACAGGTAATACTGTGGCACTAAATTCATATCTATCAATAATCACTAAATGTAAATGGAAGAAATGCTCCAATAAAAAGACATAGGGTATCAGGATGGATTAAAAAAAATAAGACCCATCTATATGCTGCCTAGAAGAGTCTCATTTTAGACCTACTCAAAGTGAGGGGACAGAACTACTTATCATGCAATGGACAGGAAAAGAAAGCTGGAATAGCCCATACTTATATCATATAAACTAGATTTTTTTTAAAGATTTTATTTATTCATTTGACAGAGGGGGAGAAGCAGAGAGAGAGGGAGAGGTAGGCTCCCCACTGTGCAGTGAGCCTGATGTGGGATTCAATCCCAGGACTCCAGGATCATGACCTGAGCCCCAAAGGCAGTCGCCCAACCAACTGAGCCACCCAGGCACCCCAAACTAGATTTTAAACCAAAGACTAATGAGATGAAGAAGGCCACCACATCATCATAAAGTGGTCTATCCAACAAGAAGATCTAACAATTGTAAATATTTATGCCCCAAACTTGGGAGCACCCAAATATATAAAACATTAAATCATTGATAACAGTACAATATTAGTAGAGAATTTTAACACTCCACTCACAACAGTAAACTGATCATCTAAGCAGAAAATCAACAAGGAAATAGTGGCTTTGAATGGCACACTGGACCAGATGGACTTAACAGATAAACTCAGTAAATTTCACCCTGAGACAGCAGAATATACATTCTTTTCAAGTGCACATGTAACATTCTCCAGAGTAGATCACATGCTGGGTCACGAAACAGGTCTCAACAAATACAAAAAAGGTTCAGATCATACCAGTGCTTATTTTCTGATCACAGTGCTATGAAACTTGAAGTCAACCACAAGAAAAAATTTGAAAAGACCACAAATACATGAAGGTTAAAGAACATCCTACTGAAGAATGAATGGGTTAGCCAAGAAATTAAAGAAAAAAATTTTTTAAAATAGATGGAGAAAAATGAAAATGAAAACATTGCTGTCCAAAACCTTTGGGATGCAGCAAAAGCAGTCCTAAGAGGGAAGTTTATAGCAAAACAGACCTACCTCAAGAAGCAAGAAAAATCTCAAATATGTAACCTAACCTTACACCTAAAGGAGCCAAAAACAACAACAACAACAACAAACAGTAAATGAGGCCTGCAGCAGCAGAAGAAAGGAAATAATAAAGATCAGAGCAGAAACAATAACAGATCAAGGAAACTAGGAGCTGATTCTTTGAAGGAATTAATAAACTAGATAAAACCCTTAACAGATTCACCAAAAAGAAGAGAAAGGGCGTAAATAAATAAAATCACAAATGAGAGAGCCACAGACAACACCACAGAAATAAAATTTAAGAGAATACTGTAAAACATTAGATGCCAACAAATTGGAAATCTGGAAGAAACAAATAAATTCCTAGAAACATATATACCACCAAAACTGAAACAGGAAGAAATAGAAAATTTTAACCTACAACCTACAACCAGCAAAGAAATCAAATCAGTAATCAGAAATCTCCCAACAAACAGAAGTCCAAGACCAGATGGCTTCCCAGGGGATTTCTACCAAACATTTAAAGAAGACCTAATATCTGTTTTTCTCAAACTGTTCCAAAAAGTAAAATGGAAGGAAAACTTCCAATCCCATCCTATGAAGTTAGAATCACCTCGATTCCAAAACCAGACAAAGACCCCATGCAAAGGGAGAATTATAGGCCAATACCGATGAACATGGATGCAAAGATTCTCAACAAAACACTCTCAAATCTAATCCAACAGTACATTAAAAGAATCATTCACCACAATCAAGTGGGATTTATTCCTGGGCCTCAAGGGTGGTTCAGTATTTGCAAATCAATCAACATGATACACCACATTAGTAAAAGAAAGGATAAGAGGAGCACCTGGGTGGCTCAGTGGGTTCAAGCATCTGTCTTCAGCTCAGGTCATGATCTCAGGGTCCTGGGATGGAGCCCCGCATTGGGCTCTCTGCTCAACGGGGAGCCTGCCCCCTCCTCTCTCCCTGCCTGCCTCTCTGCCTATTTGTAATCTCTGTCTATCAAATAAATAAATAAAATCTTAAAAAAAAAAAAAAAGGATAAGAACCATGTGATCCTCTGAACAGATGCAGAAAAAGCATTTGACAAAGTACAGCATCTATTCTTGAAAAAACCCTCAACAAACTAGGGATAAAAGGAACAGACCTCAACATCATAAAGGCCATACATGGAAAGACCCATGGCTAGTATCATCCTCTTATGGAGAAAAACTGGGAGCTTTTCCTCTCTGGTCAGGAACAAGACAGGGTTGCCCACTCTCACCATTGTTATTCAACATAATACTGGAAGTCCTAGCTTCAACAATCAAACAATAGAAAGAAATAAAAGGCATCCAAATTGGCAAGAAAGAAGTCAAACTTTCACTATTCACAGATAACATGATACTCTATCTATAAAACCTGAAAGACTCCACCAAAAAATTGCTAGAAGTGATACATGAGCTCAGTAACATCACAGGATACAAAATCAACATACAGAAATCTGTTGCATTTCTATACAACAATAATGAAGCAGCAGAAAGAGAAATCAAGGAATCAATCCCATTTATAATTGTACCAAAACCTATAAGGTACCTAGGAATAAACCTAACCAAAGAGGTAAAAGATCTGTACTCTGAAAACTATAGAACACTAATAAAAATGAATAAATAAATAAATAAATAAAAGTAACACAAAAAATGGAGAAACATTCCATGCTCATGCATCAGAAGAACAATATTATTAAAATGTTCATACTACCCAAAGCAATTTACACATAGAATGCAATCCCTACCATCAACATTTTTCAAAGAGCTAGAACAATCCTAAAATTCATGGAACCACAAAAGACCCTAAATAGACAAAGCAATCTTGAAAAAGAAAAGCAAAGCTGGAGGTATCACAATTCTGGACTTCAAGCTCTATTACGAAGCTATAATCATCAATACAGTATGGTACAGGCACAAAAACAGAACAGACATCAATGGAACAGAATAGAGAGCTCGGAAAAAGACCCACAACTCTATGGTCAACTAATCTTCAGCAAATCAGGAGAGAATGTCCAATGGAAAAAAGACCATCTCTTCAATAAAAGTGTTGGGAAAACTAGACAGCAACAAGCAGAAGAATTAAACTGGACGACTTCACACCGTACACAAAAACAAATTCAAAATGGATGAAAGACCTAAATGTGATCCATCAAAATCCTAAAGGAGAACACAAGCATTCACCTCTTTGACCTTGACTGTGGCGACTTCTTACTAGACATGTCTCCTGAGGCAAGCGAAAGTGCTTTGGAGAAGATTGTGGCACATTAAGTGTGCATTTTAGTAGGGTTCAGCAATCTTGGAAAATACACCCCAGAAAGTTGTATATTAGGCCAACATGAGAAATGTTTTAGACTCTGCATTTGACAAGATCGGCTAAGGGTTGAAATAAATAACCTCCATTTCTCTGAAATTTACCCCAGTAACTGTATATTTCTTATCCATGAAAAGTCCTCTTGGAATGATCCTGATCAGTCAGCAGCCTGCTCTTCTCTTTTCTGAGATATGGATCAGAACTCTGAGGTCCTTGCATTTTGGGGCTCCACTGCCATCTTGGAGTCCCTTGCTTCTTCCAGCTGCTCAGTTGGTGTGGAGTGGAGGTGAGTGGAAGATGGGAGAGGCAGCAAAGCATGGACATTCCCTCCATTTTATGGCCAGGTCTGAAGAAAGCGTTCATGACCTTCATCCACTTCTATCAGACAGAAGTTAGTTATGAGATCCCACCTGGATGCAAACTATTCTGGGAAATGTATTCTTCTTGGCTCTGTCAAAGAAGAATTTGGTTGGGGCACTTGTGTTGCTGTATCTGCCACAGTCTTTGTTATGGTTTAACCATCTGCACTCAAGTGACAGAGTTGTTGTTCCCCCATTCCCACCTACAATTTCTCCCCTTCCATCTGTGCTTCTGCTTTAAGGAAGTCAGGAGCTGTCACTCGACACGTCTATAAAGCAGGGGGCTGCTCCCCTCTCTCTCAGCTATTTAGAATAAACATCATGTCAAGGTGCCATCATTTTAGGGGATTTCCTTAGACTCTTAACTGTTCCCCTCCTGTTTGAAAAAGTAAACTCACCATTAATGCATATCCCTTGTATGCTGTACTCCAACGAGTGGCAGAAATAACTCATTCTGGCAAAAGGAAATCACCCTGGAAATTACCAGAGGATGTGACATGGGTTATTTAGTGTAATGGCTAAAGGTGTTTTCAGTAAAATGCAGTGTATGCTGTGTTCCCTGATCCCATTTGTCCTCTTAAAATTAATTTCTGTAGTGTTTCACAGTTACCTGTTTAATTATTCATTCTGGATGTCAGGGAGAATGATACAGTACTGCAAAATAAAGCCAATAAAACAAGTTTCTAATGCTAAATATCGAAGCCGGAAAATATGACCATTACAAATAAGCAAGGATCTGTCTTCCTTTTTCATAAGTATTCTACAAAGACGTGCCATGCAATAAACAATGGTGTTGCTTGGATTAATTTGAAGATGTTTGCATAAATATGCTGAGTTTTATAGTTCTCTTTCCCACTACAGTTTGTTTGTATTACAAGAATGTTTGTTTCCCAGGCAAAATATTCACCTTAATCTTTCATGCCATTGAAACTTCTAAATTCTCTTTGCAGTGTAGTGCTAGCAGAGACGCATGAACTTCTGGAATGAGACAAACCTGAGTGTGAGTCCTGGCTTAATCACATCTGATGCACGCACAGACTACTTGCTCAGACTGCTTCTCATTTGTAAAAATATACCTCTCAAAGTTGTTGTGTATGTTAAACTGAACGACACCACACAAAACCTTAATTTAGCATGCTGACTTGCCTCTCTCTTAAAAAATAATTAGTTTCTACTAATAATTCTACTTGAATTATGAGTAACAAGATTGATTCCAAAGGATAAAGATATAAATAAGAACAGCATAAGAATTGTTATTACTTTATGAAGACTACTAAAGGACATGAAGGAATTAATCCATGGTAAATATTTAACATTTAAAGTTATTTTATTTAGGGGTGTCTAGGTGGCTCAGTTGGTTAAGTATCTGACTTGATTTCAGCTCATGTCATGATCTCAGGGTCATGAAATCGGGCCCCGCATCAAGCTCCTCACTCAGAGAGTAGTCTGCTCATCCTTCTCCCTCTGCTCTTTCCCCCACTTGCTCTCAATCTCTAAAATAACAAATAAAATATTTTAAAAAATTATTTAAAAGACTATGATATGAAATACGGTGATTTTGCACTCAATTTCTTTATTAAAATAGAGATATCCCAAATTTGATTGACTGAAATATTATCTCCTTTTAAAGCTAAACTCAAGAAATCACACTTCTAGAGGAGGAAACCTCAGAAGTTGAGACAGAGTCCTTGTATGTTAGAAACAGGATAACAGGGGCGCCTAGGTGGCTCAGTGGGTTAAGCCTCTTTGACCCAGGTCATGATCTCGGGGTCCTGGGATCAAGACCCGCATTGGGCTCTCTGCTCAGCTGGGAGCCTGCTTCCTCCTCTCTCTCTCTGCCTGCCTCTCTGCCTACTTGTGATCTCTCTGTCTGCCAAATAAATAAATAAAATCTTAAAAAAAAAATAAAAGCAGGATAACAAAAACAACCTTAAGCCTCCTGTAAGATCTATCATATTTTTTTCAAATCTATTATCAAGTTATCAAAGAAGTATTGGAAGAAAATTCGCTACTTCATTATAGAGACATGGCTTTTCTTCAGATACATAGTTTTTCCGAAAGGAAAGGGTGGCCATCAGACAGATGTAAGAATCACAGCAGCGTCTGGTTTCTCAGTAGTAGCATTGCAGGGACAATGGAGCCATCCTTTCTATTTTGAAGGGTAGTGACTTTCAAAGAAGAATTCTACACTTGAACTTCCTGTAAACTGTGAGGTAACTGCAGAAATACAAGAATTCAAAAAGCTTATCTTCCACTCATCCTTCCCGAGGAAGTTACTTCAAGGTATACTCCAGCCAAGCAGTCATGGAAACCAAGGAGTGAAATTTGAAATATTAAGAAACACCGGAACCAGTCTATTGAGTTCAATTACAAAAATTCCCATGTTGTCCTCCATAAGTCAAAAACAGCCCTCAAGCCAAACAGAAAGCATAGGACAGAGGAGGACAGAGTAGAAATTGATTCAATTCCAAGATAAAATGACTAAGACGCTAAAAGCTGTTAACCAGGAAGACATACATATTTTTCTCAACAAAACAAAAGAAAGTCACTTAGGAAATCCAGAAAAAGCAAAAGAATACATAAACAGAAATGTGCAACCCCTATATCCCTCAAAAACAAAACAAAATATAAAACTCTATAACAAAAGCATGGCTTAAAAATATACATATGCATCACACACACATATATATGCTTTTGAACAGTTGATGGGATAAAAGAGAAACAAATTTCATGATGTTAGAATATGTGAATTTTAAATAGCACAAAGGTAATGACCTTGAATGATTTAAAAAAATCAGAATGGAAAAATAAAATCCTTAACCCAGGACACAACATACCCCAGTGACCCTGTTCTGGCTGTGGCCTTGCCCTTCCCTCCAGCTACACTGATGTGAGGTCCATAATGATGCTCCGATAGTTGTGGGGTTTTCCTAGGTAATGTACAAACCAAAGCCTCTTTTCTGAAGCTTATTTTTCAACTAGTTCTCATACCATTAAAATTGGGTGGACAGTATACTAGTGCTGACTGGCCTAAAAGGTGGTAACACATTGAAAAAGGGGTTTGTTAATATGTAGAGTGTTTTCCTAGTGCCAGTGGTGGGACACACAAAATACTCCTTGTCAGTGAGGCAGAGAGAATTCTTCCTTCCCCCTCTTTCTCAAGCCCACCTCAGCAGAAAACTGGGTCCCTATAATGGGGGCCCTCTGCCATGGTCATATGATACCCTAACATGCACTCCCTTTGTGGGAATAAAATAACATGAAAGTTTTGACTAAATTGACAGGTTAAAAAGGAAAATGCAATTTTTATTTATTTATTTATTTATTTTTTTATTTCCTTTAAGAGACAGGAATCCAGATGGGAAGGAAAGTCCATGAAGCAACTTCTAAGCAGCGTGGAGAAAATCCCCCATGTTAGAATTAGTGCCGTAATGAGATGGTGACATCTTTGCAGTCCCCTCAAGTAGATTTGTTTTTCATTGTCCCTCAGACCCATTCTTAGTCTGCCCTGTAGATTAGAGAAACCAGTATCTAGTTTCTGGTTCAAATATATTCTTTAAACTTTAATGATAATTTTTATATTAGAGAAACAATGGAGGAAAATAAAATTCCCAATAATCCCACTCTAGAGAAAAACATTATTAAGAGATATGAGTATTTAAATATAACTTGAAGATTTGAATTGCAGGATTGCTCCTGGGGATGACTGAGAGCTTGAAGATTTTTTTGTGTGTATTCACAAACTTTACTGTTTGCATGTTTTACATTGTTTTCCTAAGAATGTGCTATTCTGTTTGAATAATCCTGAGTCTATACTTTGAAGATTTAACAATTGCATGGCTGCATTGCCACTCAAGTTTGCTTTGTGTCTTAATTAAGCATTTGCATGGACTTCATATCCTGTGATACTGTTGAATGCATTTTAAGCTAAATTCTTTTGTAGCCTTAGGAATTTTTTAATGATGATACGCTTTTTGTTGTACATTTCTTACAAATTACCTGATGAGAACTGGGTGAGAAATGGTTATCTAATGGAGCCAGAATATAAATTAGAATAATGTTTAGTGAAGTGTGTGAACTGGGCGATTCACAGACCTGTACCCCTGGGGATAAAAATATATTATATGTTTCTAAAAAAAAAAGAATAATGTTTAAACGCATTAAAATGAGCCAATGGAATAGACTAGTATGGTGTCTTTTGGAAGGGGCATAAATAGGTCAGATTACATCTCACGTTTGAATTTCTTTTATTTATCAATTAAAAAGATAAGATTTGGGGGGAAATATTTCTTTCTCTTTGAAAAGCCGATTGATACTCCTCTGCACTGGCCTAATGAAACTCAGTCCTGTCTGGACCCCTTCCTCGTTCCCTCTTCTAGCCTTCCCAGTCTGTCCTGGGATCGTGCGTCAGCCCCCTTCTGCCTTGTTTTCTAATTCCTCATGCTGTGCAGCAGTTTTTCTGTTTTTGTTTTTTTCTTCTGACAACATCAAGTAGTCTCTCTCAGGGGCCAATGCAAGAAGTTCTGTGCATCGTTCAGTAGAACAATAAGCAGGGAATGACCCAGGGTTCTTGGAGGAGTCATCATTTTCTGTAACACTCTAGAGTAAATGACTATTAAAAATAGATAAACAGAGTGCCTGGGTGGCTCAGTGGGTTAAGCCTCTGCCTTCGGCTCAGGTCGTGATCTCAGGGTCCTGGGATCGAGTCCTGCATCGGGCTCTCTGCTTGGCAGGGAGCCTGCTTCCTCCTCTCTCTCTGCCTGCCTCTCTGCCTACTTGTGATTTCTCTCTGTCAAATAAATAAATAAAATCCTTTAAAAAAATAGATAAACAGAGCCAGCCATCTTATCTTCTTTATATTTTAACTTCTGTATATAATCGAAAACTTTCTCTGAACTTTTCTTACACTTGTTTTCACAGTGGAAACTTAAAAAAAAAAAAAAAAAGGAACATCAAAATTTTCTGCAGTTAAAAAGCTCTTAAATGGCCTCTCATTTCTCAAATTTTTGTTTGGGAGTCAGACTTTCCTCCTCTTTTGTAATCCATGAAATCATTAAGAGTTGTTGAATCTCGGAGTGCTCCAGTTGATTACATATTTAATTTGTGAAGGTATTTTAATGATTGGTTCCAACTTCAGATTTAAATTGATTCTAGAATTTTCTTTGCAGGAATTAATTTATTTTATAATCCTTGGGTTTCTGAGGCTTAGATGGTATCCTTATAATCTTTCCTAATAGCAAATTGTGCTTCATTACTCAGTAACAGAATTGCTACACATGTTCTTAAAGAGTAGAACTTTCAAAATACACTTTCAAGTAATAAAATTATTTAATTTAATCTTATGGGAAACAACTACAAATAATCCTACTGTGCTTTTGCATTTTCAAATTGAGTTTGTTTTCAAAGCATATTTCACTGTATATTTGTATTTCATGATAACAGACTCAGCAAATTTAGCTGCCAAAGCCATTTAAGTATATTTATATATTGAGATCTTGTGCAATTTATATTTTTATGTTTATAAAGGAAAAATTATATTTGATACTATTTCATGATGCTTTCATGAATGAAAGTATCTTTCAAAAATAGGTGTGTGTCACCATACCCTATTAAAAATGGACCTATATATATATATGTTGTTATTTAATTGTTTTATCTATTTTGACCTCTGAGTAACCTCTGCCAGTATTATTCCAAGAGAAAACAAATATTATTTACTAATTTATTTGTTCACTTACTTGTATCATGTTTTATGTATTATATATCATTATATCTTTATACATTGCTAATAAATATATTTTAGAAAAGCAAATGCTATGTGACAATAAAAGCAATGCTTCATTGCTTTTGTATGGCTCTTTTAACTACTATCTTGATCTATATTTTCTTTTATCTTCTTAAGACCTTTTGAAATAAGATTTGTAATTGTGTACATTTGTTTAAAAAAAGAAACTGAGATATGGTAACAACAAATGATATACCAAAGTCACAAAGCCTGATAAATTCAGTGCTAAAATTAACATATAGTTTTCCTGAATAATAATAATAATAATGATGATGTTTTAGGTGTAGATAGTCAAAAGTAAGGATTAAAATAACTTTAACAATTCCATATGAAGATATGTGTATGTGTGCATGTGTGTGTGCGTGCGCATGTGTGTGTGTATCTCTAAATATTTTTATGTGAAATGGTTCAATAAGCTGCCTGGCACACCCAGAAATGCCCCCAATTAAAATCGAACATATATTAGAAATATTTCATAATATGTAGGTTTTATTTTTTCCCTTGTGATCATTATCTCTTCTTTGAGAAATGGCCTCTAATAAAGATATTCATTTGGCCCCAGGATATGTGTACATTAAGGAAATAAAAACCTCAAGAGTTCTCCCTTCCCTATTATATCCATAAGATATTTGTCAAACATCCCTAGGGCCTTTCCCTTACTGGTCAGCTGTGCACAGAGATCATTATGAAAACTTCACATAGTTTTGCAGTATAACTTTGTGATCCTTCAGAGCTATTATATCTTCTAAGACTTCCTTGTGCTTTATTGAAAGCTTCAGGGAAAATAAATATGTCTTTCTAGACCCAGAACTTGAAATGACAGTGGACTCAAGAGATCAAGGTTATCGAAACATGAGTTCTGTGTTATGGCTTCTGTTTATCTGCAGGAAAGCTGTCAAGGTGAAGGGTTGTTGTTATTTTTAAAGTATTGAATTATCTGTAAGAGGAATTTCTTATCAGTATAGATTATTTTTGTTTCCAATTCTAAATGTTGACCTTATTTTTGATATCATCTCTGTCCTTTGACAGTTATTAGCTTATAGATGATTGTGGGAAAATAACTCCCAAACTTGCACACCCAGGAGGTTACTGGGGATGTTTGGCTATGTATTTGCTTTCAAAGAGGGGAAAAAAGAGGTGAAAATGATTGAAAAAGATACTGCTAAAATAAGACCTTCACAATCATCACATTTTAAAGTAAAATCATTTACTCCAAAAGATGCTCAGGATTTATTTTGTGGTTTCTTGTGCCTTTTGTTTACCAATGTATACCCAAAAGGGAGGGTACGTACCCTGGTTTTCAAAGTCTGACATAAATGATATTTTGAGGATGATTTGTATGCAGCTTTAAAAAAAAAAAAAGATGGAAGAATTAAAGGTGTGAGGATGCCATTGAGAAATGCATGATCTCTGCACACCTCTTATAGATGCTTAAATTATCCTGAAAGTAGTGAGTTTTTATAGGATCAGATTTATAATCCCAAAAGGAAATTAAATCTATTTCACTTTCGTTGACTTTTGCACAATGGGTTTAGGAAAAGTTTCTTTATGAAGTTAAAAGTTGTTTATTCGGTGAGATAATGCAGCCCTGCAGAAATATTTTCTATCTGCAATTTTTTATAACTCTTAGTTCATCAGTTGTTCATTTTACCCCTCCCCCACACCACCTCTATCCATAATGGATGAGATTGGGTGCAGCTGATCCAAGTGAACCTTCACGTGTCACCTAAAGTATAAGTCACATGCTTAGATTATCTTATAAATTTTCCTCTCAAGAGGATACAATTTTGGTTCTGAGCTGATTTAATAGAGGCCTTGGATTATTTATGTGGATCAGTACAATATGTAGATAATTTTGTTTGTTGAAAATGTGAAAGCTACAAGCATTTGGTCCATGACATTGTCCTTAGTACCGAGAGTCAGTGAGCCATGATACCTATGATCTGAGGAATTATCCACTGGAAGCACATGAACTCATGGCAGGATAAAGGTGGTCTTCAGGGAGACCTCCATGGCAGGTACAATTATTGCTCCAAGACTTCTGTTTTCATAATGTTGTCAGTGTTGGCCAGTAAATCAGTAAAACCACCAGTCAGACCATGCCCTTGGCAAAATATGAGATGGCATAATTACAAAGGAGTATTTTAGAGAACACTCCCTGGAGGCCTTTGTGCTAAGTGCTGAAGAGGGGTTTTCTGCTGGCCTATGATTTGATCGTGGCTGTATGTGCATCTCCTGCCTCCAGGCTTCCTTTATCTGTGGACTGTATTTCAAAAATTTTACAGCTTTACATAAGGCAGTGGGTATGTACATCCAGTTATAAAAATGCTGCTTATAAATAAAAATAGTGAAGAACCCACCTGTTTCCTCTGGAAGTCTCACATTCAAAGAGGTTTCAATAAGATGTGATCTGGCTAATCACTCAGTATATTACTATTTATTTGTCAGAGGAACCATATCTAATTTGTCATCATCCTGTTTACTTGATAATGATGCTAATCCTGACAACATTTAAACATTTGATTTGAAAGATTATTTTGGAGCTGGGACATGCGTCTGGGCTCCTGCACATACACCAAAGGCAGGCTTTGTTGGAAGATGTGCTTTTGTGTTTCCCAATTAGCTCATAGGAAACTCAGAGTTCTGGATGAGTTAGGTGGCAAATTCCTTATTGCCACTCTATGTAGAAGTCACAAAGGACTTGGGAGGCTACACTAGCACAGACTTGCAAGATCCCACCTTCATATTTTTTCATTATGGCACCTGTTCTGGTTGGGACTCAAACTCAGCACTCAAAATTCTTATGTGCTGGGTGAGGACCACAGACATATAAAGACATGAGTGTAGAGATGTTTACAAAAGAGGAGTTGCCCTTTAAAAGATCAGAGCATACTTCATCAAAATGGAAAATTTCCATCTTAAGGACTTGCTAAGTCAAGAAGATGGGGCAAGGAGTTCTGATGGCATAGTCCTGATGCATGCGACAGTATGTTACTTACCTTATTTTGAGTTTACAAAAGGTTTTCCACTACATGTTATGCTTTAATATCTTACCAGCCTCGCATGATAAGTATTACATCATGAGAAGTTAAATGACCTATGCAGAGTCACCTAGATAATAAGTGTCAGAACTGGAGTTTGAATTAATTCATTCCTTCTTTTGTTCAAAACATTTATTAGATATTTTTAAAAAAAGAAAAACAAACAAACAAACATTAGGTGCTTACTTTGAAGCAATGTTTCTCAAATGTTTTTAATGATCTCTCCACCTAAGGATCCTTTTTGGACTTTTCTTTTAACTAATTACCCTCTCCCTAAAAAATTCTGATATCTCAGATATTCTGTATTTCCATTTTGCACTGTGGCTCTTTGGCAGGGCACAAACCATTTCCATAGCTAAGATTTTTTTCATCCTTTCTCAAGAACCAAGTTTTGCCATCTCGAAGGTGCTATCTACCCAACTGGGAATGCTTGCTTTAGAGACCATTCCGTTCGCTAAATGCTCAAGATAGAAAAACGAATAGCATATGGTTCTTTTTTGGAGTCGTTTCAATGACTAATGGGTAAGGGGTATAAGCAAAGAGATAATCTCAGTAGAAAGTAATGAGTGCAACAGCAGAAGAGTGTCCAAGGCCCAGTGACAGCACAAAAGAGGGAGGCTGTCTTCAGCTTTGGCTGCAAGCGAGTAGAAGAGGCATCATGAACTCCCTTCATGGTTAAGTCAGGCAGTATAGGAATGTGACCACAAGGAAGGTGGAAAAATGGAGAAGGATGTTGCAGACCATCAAGAACCATATATTGAAAGACAAAAGGGCAATGAAACCACATGGTCAGTTTTAGGGTCTGCAGAAAACTTAAGATGGGAGGGCTTGAGATGTGTTGGGACCATATTATAAACTGGGAGCCTAAATTTTGTTGTAGAATCAGTGGAGGGTTGACATGATGAGTTTTGTGTCTTAAAAAGTTTGCTTGGGAAAAAAAAGAAAAAGTTCACTTGGTTGTTTCACTTCCTGTTCAACGTGTCTGAGGAAAGTCAGCAAGTTTCTGTCTTCTCCCTCCTGGCAAAATCCTATTGAAATTATAGGCATACCCAAAACTCACTGCATCTTTAGAAATCTGGAAAGATGCCATTAATAAACCAGAAATGATGAGGAAATTTTGGAACATTCGGGAATATAAGTAAGTTAAAGCACTAGAACAGTTCCTGATATACAAGGCACTCTGTCATTAGCTATTAATCAGTTAATTAATCAGGAACAGCTCTAAGACGCCAAGTTAAAGCAAAACATGATGTGATTCTTAACTGAGACAGGAACCTAGGCAGGATCCAAGCAGATTAAAAAACAACTATATTGTGTGTGCCTGGGTATCTCAGTCGGTTCAGCATACAAATCTTGATTTTAGCTCAGGTCATGATCTCAGAGTTTGTAATTCTCATTTCTTGTGTATCATAGTATTTATATGTGCAAGGGACAGATGCTTACCTTTAGCACTAACAGTTCAAAACAATGAATCATTTGTGAATTAGATTATAATGCCACAAACAAGAAATCTCAGGAAGCAATATCAAAGATGAAATCCTGAGGCAATCTTAAATTCCAACTCAAGAACAAGAAATGAATCCCATATTGTCCATTTGTCTTTATAAATGGGGGAAAACGGAGGCTTAGACTATGTCCAATCACAAATAATCCAGGAATAGATCAGATTTTTATGTGATTTTAAAAGCTTTAGGGTAGACGTTGGTATTCTGAGAAGAGCATGTGCTTATATTTGGATATTTAAGCAACAAATATTCTAGAAATTATTTTCAAAGACAGTTTACCTAGTGAAATTGGATTCATATTCTTTTCCTTTTTATACTCCACACAATATCCTGGGAATAAAGAACACTATTCATTATTTTCTTCCTAAAAATGCTGTTATACAGAATATGACTTATCACACCCATGGGTAAGGTTATAATGAAGTATTTCAAGGTATTTTATGTTCATGTTTCAATTTGGAAAAAGAAAGACCTTTTTTGTTTAAAACTGTACATAAAAATAAATTCCAGATAGATTAAACGCCTAAATTTAAATGTGACACTCTTAATAACAATAATATCCAAGTACTAGAAAAAATTATAGGAGATAATATTTTATGTCTTTGAGTAGAGAAGTCCTCCTTAAGCACTACAAGAAACCCAATTTAAAACTTGACAATGAAAAAAAAGCAAAATTAAAGTGAAAAATATAAGTTAAAGGAAATGTATCATGCGTAACATATAAGGTTAATGTCCCTAATATGTGAAGAGCTGATATAAATAAATAATGCAAAGTTAAACAATCTCATTGAAAAACAAGCCAAGACTAGATCAGGTAATAGTAAACAATGGTAAACATAATTTTTAAAAAATACCTCATACTAATGATCAAGTAAATGCGAGTTATTCGTTAACAAACCAACAACAATGAAAAACAATGACAATATTCAACATTGTTGAAGATGGAAAGAAAAAGTAAGCTCTTCTCACTATTCGAGAGACCATGAAGAATTTTCATATAACTATGCATGTGTGTGTATGTATTTGATATATTATTAAAACTTGACTATTATAAATACCTACCTATGGATTAAAAATAATAAAGTAGTGGGCTTTGCACATTAACAGTATCTAGAATTTTTTAAAGATCATGTCATGCTCTTAACCTCATCCTCCTTTTCCTCACCTTGTGACTTGCTGTATTAAAGAGCTCTATTCAGTCGCTCTTAACCCTTCCAGACTTGCAAAGAGGATTTCGCCTGGATCATAGTTACATTTGCAACCACCATCCTCAGGACCTAAGTACATTATAACTGCATTGATGGTTCCATTATCACAGCTGGACCATGCCAGGCTTTCTACGGTTGCTAAGTAATCAGTGTCAATTGTTGCTCTTGAGGATGAAGGACAAAATATTTCTTAAGATAAAAGGAAAGCTTTATGAAAAAGCAGAGGCTACCTTTTCCCCACTGTATCCTATTTCTAAAACACTACCATGTTTTAATATTTTATTCATGAGGGAAATTCTTACAAGTATCCTGTCACTTTCTTTAGTAACTTTATCTTGGAAACCATTTTCATTTAGGGCAAAGGATTCTAACAAACATAAAAGGGTTTTTTTACACGATCATAAAGTTCATATAGGATTAGGGGAAATATACAGATCTAATGTTGAATCTCATGAGCATATGACGGTTCTGCTACCAACTTCCTCTGATCTGGAATGTAAATTAGGCCTCCTGCTAATAATATATTTACTAAAGCACACATAACAACTATTAAATAATCTTTTTCATAAATCTGCACAATTTCTTATTGTACCGAATCATCAAAAATACATGAAAGCTTTGAATAGTTTGATTATCCTTGTCAACAATTTAGGATGCTACATGATTTTACTCAAAAACTAACACTCCAGTACTCCATTGTCGTATAGCTTAATTTGGTTTCAGACAATCTGTGGGAAATCACACCAGTCAGTAAATATGCATACTAAGTCTGATGTGCTATAGTACAGGCAAGGAGGGAGTTAAAAAACAATGAAAAAAGGCAAGACCTTTGTTACGTGGGAAATTATATTCTTGCCTATGAAAGGTAATTAGCAATATCCAACATTATGCTTGTTCAGCATAGAGGGCTGGGCAAGTATTGTATGCTGAAATTTTCAGGATATTAAAAAATCTGTCTGGCTTCAGTAAGGTCAGGTGAGCCTGTAATTTTAAAGATCCACAAGGTGATTCTGATGTGTACCTTGGGTTGAGAACTACTTCTTTCAAACATATGAAGACTGATATATTAGGTGTCACTATATTATAATGATACAGTAAGCGTTTAGTACGTCAAGGGTTGATGTTCCATTTTACTTCCTCATCTTATAGAAAACAAGATGTCCTCAAAAAAATGTCAGAATTCAATACAACCAACTTTCAGATTTGTTTGAATTTGGAATTGTGTACGACCAACTTTCAGATTTAAGAATATGGATGAATCGTTCCCTGATTTGTTTTACTTGTTATATGGGATATTAATGTCTAAAGGAACAAATTTGTATGACGTATACAAGTCTGCTCACTTGACAAAGACTCAAAAGGTATAGAGTGGAATTTAAAAGAAAATCTATTAGAAAATGATTATGTTCATTACAAAGGGATTTTTAATAAGATTTTATTTATTTATTTGATAAGACAGAGATTACAAGTAGTCAGAGAAGCAGGCAGAGAGGGAGGAGGAAGCAGGTTCCCTGCTGAGCAGGGAGCCTGATGCGGGGCTCTATCCCAGGACCCCGAGACCATGACCTGAGCGAAAAACAGAGGCTTTAACCCACTGAGCCACCCAGGTGCCCCAACAAAGGAATTTTTAGCATTATAAAATGTTACTGCAATTTCTTTTAAACATAGTACATATAGAAATATTTTATCAAGGAAAAAAGGCAGTTTTTATCTTAAAGAGAATATTCATTGCCCCTGATTTGGCATCATACTTTTTATGGCCACCAGTCAGCCAAGTGAGAAGAAAAGCTTGGGCTGTTCTTGATGCTGAAATCAGATTTCCCTGGATCAGCATTAAGGTTCTTCTTTACCATGTCCAGATACTAAAAATGTATATAAGGTTACTTTAAATACATTTGTACAGTGCATTTCATTTGTTCAAAGTATCTTCATGGATATACTATTTCATTTGGTTTTCAAAACTTTTTCTGAGTTGTTTCCTATCTATAGGCTGTGTTCCCCTTATGCCAAATGCTTTTATGGAAAAAAACACACACATTTTATATTTCTCTGTAGTGGGAAAAAAAAAAAAGAAAGAAACCCCCAAAACACACTTCCAAAATCATTCCACTGAACTTGGCAAAGGTTGTGTTTATTCTTTTAACAAATCTTCATCTCCCTGCCTCTCCATATGTGGCCTGACTGTGCATGCTCTATGCCTTCAGGCCAAGCATGTGGCCTCTCTCTTTTCTTCTTTTCTATATTCTGTTATTGGACAGTTTTACTCCTGTTCACCCTCTAGTGACTGGTGACTCCAGTGTCCACTATTGCCAAACCATACTGTTTTCCTTTGTGTTAGACCCTAAAATCCTGGCTTCCCATTCGGCATCTCCAAGTGGATATTGCATAGGCAAAAATCAATTCAGGGGATTGAAGATGAAACTTATATTCTGAACTTTTCTTCCCTCCTGTTTTATCCATTTAGGTGGACCAGACCATTCACACTCACCTGCAAATCAGAAATATGGAAATCATCCTGTTGGTTAAAAGGTCCCCATCCTTAAATGCCTGTTGTATCTCCCATCTCCTATTTAATACTGGCTCCTGAACCTTTCTTAAGTCTGTCCCTTCTTCCTCATCCCCACTGTGTTCCTATATGAACTCACCCATCTTCATCTTTTACAAAAGATTCAAAATTCTCCTTTCCAACCCCAGTGATCTATGACCCCCCAGAATGATTGCTATAAAATGCAAATGTGCTTTGGTGATTGCCTTGCTTAAATTAAAGGGTCCTTGCTACCTGAGGCAACATTCCAACACCTGAGTCGATCTTGCTCATAAGTCTGTCTTATCTCTAGGGGAGTTTTACTACTGGCAAGACCTGTGTGGGTTTTTTACTCAGTCTGGACCTTTGCTCATTTTGTTTCTTATGCTGAAAAGGCTCATTCTGTTTTATTCTGTTTGTTCTTATTTATTAGAAAAAAAATACTTTGAGACCACTTGTTACTTCTTGTCCCAGAAATCACTGTTTTCTATAATTTAGATGCCTTAGAATCAGGAAAATCATGATACAAATCACCAGACAGCCCAAATAGTACAATATGAAGATGTAGAAAATGCTGTGACAACATAGTCAGGAAGTGATGATTTCTTGAGTAGTGAGGGGCTTTCTATCACCCAAGAAGCGACATTTGAACTAAGTCTTGAATGTTGAAAGGGAATATTCCAAGTAGAAAGAAGGAAGAGGACATTCCATGCATGAACAAAGATTACAGCTTCCAAAAGAATGTGAAACATTTGGGGAAGACTGGAAAGTTTGAGTAGCCGTGAAGCTGTGTTTCATTAAGGTCTTGTTAATTTGTCCTTATTTTAGCAACTTTTCTTTTTCCTCGGTAAGATTTTTTTTGTTGATATTTTTTCCATTGAGATTCGCCCAGTGTGGAGACATCCACACTCTTCATTGAGTGTCTGTGTGTGTGTGTGTGTGTGTGTGTGTGTGTGTGTGTGTTTCTTTCATATTTTATCTAAGTTTCCTGTGGTACTGGCCCAGCGTAAGTCTTCCGGAAAGGAATAAAGTACTTCTTGGGAGATTTTAGAGTTTTAGGTATTACATGAAAAAAAAACATTGAAAACTGTAAGTCATTAAGAACGGTGACTCATGCAGGCAGTGGTAACATGAGAGAAATTGTAACTCTGGAAGATCTCATAGGCTTGGTGTGCAATGGTGTAGACCAAACCAAGGCTAGACTCCTGAGCATTTTTAGGAGAATTCATCGGTGCAGTTTTTCCCTCCTTTCTGAGCTCCACTCTGTTATATTATCCATATTTTCAATCTGAAAGCATATGAAGCCAAACCTACAGGAAACGAGAGAGCATATATTTCATTGTGAAGTGACATTTTATGAACTCTACGTGTCCTTGTTCGCATGCATGCCTACTTCATAACAATGAAAACCTCTTCTGGAAACCAGTGTATAAAATTCAGTTTAGTTTATTCTTTCTACTGTCACTATCATGATAGTGAAAAAGCCAAATAACATTTGATTCTTTTTCTATTCTTGTTTATTATTTTTGATCCACGCCACTGGCATCTGACCTTTGAATTAAATGAAGATGTATATGAAAGGTATGAGAGCAAATGAATATTATAACCCCTTTGTTTGAAGTAAATTATAAACGATGACCCAAACATAAAGAATTTAATATTATCTATCATTATTATTTGATATTTAATCTTCATTAATAAAGAACTCTAATTCTTGTCCTAGTCTTCATTTAATAAATTGTAAATGAAGCCATGATATGAAAAAATTTGTAGCCCTGGGAAAAATAGGGATCATCTGTTGATAGGATTTATTATAGTACTACGTAAGAGTTATAAAACACAGTGATTATTCTGGAACCATATAAATAGGTAGCTTGCCCTCATACTAAGTTATTGGACTCATTTGTATTGCGCTGCAAGTTGTTTTCCTTTTGTTGTCATTCTTACTTTTTGGATTGGAAAGGTAGAAAAGTCCTGGTCAGAACTTAAATTTGCAACCCAACATAAATCAAAGCTCCATTCTCCAGTCTGAAAGCTTCCGCCCCCACCTTCACTCCCAGTGACCCTGTGAATGTAATCTTTTCACAGTGAACCTTGAATCTGGTCTAGACAGCATGTGACTTATGAAGTGAGGTAGGGTGAGGTGTCCAGGGAGAGAGGCAGATCCTTCAGAAATGAATTTCAAAATAATGTGTTTTCTTTCTTGGAGCCCTAAAATAGGGAGAGCTGTAACCCATTTTTTTTTCATAAGCTGTTTACTCAGGTTTGAATGCTTTCTCTTTCTTCCAGTATTCATACCTAGTGTTTGTAATCCATGATTACATTGTTTCTGTTTTTCATTTATTGACCCTTCTGGTTTACAAGACAAGTCCATATAAATAATTTAAGGTAAGACTGAAGTGTGCATTAAAATTAAAAGAAGGTAGCAGCACATAAGCTACTGGCTCTTCCTTCTTAATAGTTTGAATGGTGTTTTAATTATATACATAGTAGTCACCATGAAGAAATAATCTAGGAAACATTTCTAATGAGAAGTTCTGGAGGCTGGTGTGGTTACTGAAGGAAAAATGTAAGAAATAGAACCTGTAGTCCAGGACAATAAATCCCTGAGGGAGAGGGAGAGACTATATGTAAACAATATTCATTTTAACTTATGAAATGTCAGTTTCAAGAGTATTCCAACTGTAGGACATCAATGGAAGCGATTCAGTCACAAGAGCTCCTATATTTGTATGGCTCATAAGCTCTCTAATACTCTGCCTTTATTTAAGTTGTTAGTACTTTCAAACAATTTTATCTGGTTGGTTCCTATAAAAGAGATTGAAATCTTATTCCTCGTGGCACTCAGGGATCCGCGTTTGATAGTGTCATTTTAAATTCTTGTATCTTCAGTCATTCACGAAGTTTCATTCATTTGCCAGAGCACTGAGTTCCACTTCACTAACTCTCCTCCGTCTTTAACTGTGTGCTCTCCTTCTCCAACACATAAGAGCCAAAGCAGGAGCAGTGACCATCTTACTAT